>NC_142044.1:43607705-43934133 GCF_982192425.1 Myodes glareolus
GCACTTAGTGCTATGAACTTTCCTCTTAGCACTGCTTTCATAGTGTTCCATAGGTTTGGATATGTTGTGTCTTTATTTTCGTTGAATTCAAGGAAGACTTTAATTTCTTTCTTTATTTCTTCCTTAACCCAGGGTTGGTTCAGTAGTTGACTGTTCAGTTTCCATGAGTTTGTAGATTTTTTGGGGATAGTATTGTTGTTAAATTCTACCTTTACTCCATGGAGATCCGATAAAACACAGGTGGTTACTAGAATTTTTTTGTATCTATGGATGTTTGCTTTGTTACCGAGTATGTGATCCATTTTTGAGATGGCACCATGGGGTGCTGAGAAGAATGTATGTTTTTTTGCTGTTTGGGTGGAATGTTCTATAGATGTTTGTTAAGTCCATTTGATTCATTACATCTGTTAGTTCTCTTATTTCTTTGCTAAATTTCTGTCTGGTGACCTGTCCATTGGTGAGAGAGGAGTGTTGAAATCTCCTACTATTGGTGTTTGGTGTTTAATATGTGAGTTGAGTTTTAGTAATGTTTCTTTTACATATGTGAGTGTTTTTACATTCGGGGTATAGATATTCAGGATTGAGACTCCATCTTGATGAATTATTCCTGTTATGAGTATAAAGTGTCCTTCTTCATCTCTTCTGATTGATTTTTTTAAAAATCAAATTTGTTATATATTAGGACAGCTAGGTAGGTGAGCATCCAAACAGACTAGGCTCCCACAAAGCCAGTCCATGCAGTAAAATCAAAACCCAGTGCCATTGTCCTTGGCTTCTCAGTCAGCCCTCATTGTCAGCCACATTCAGAGAGTCCGATTTGATCACATGCTAGTTCAGTCCCAGTCCAGCTGGCCTTGGTGAGCTCCTATTCGATCAGTCCCACGGTCTCCGTTGTTAGATGCACCCCTCATAGCCCTGACTTCCTTGCTCATGTTCTTTCTCCTTCTGCTCTTCATCTGGGCCTTGGGAGCTCAGTCCAGTGCTCCAATGTGAGTCTCTGTCTCTATCTCCATCCAACACCAAATGAAGATTCTATGGTAATATGTAAGATATTTACCAGTGTGGCTATGGGAGAAAGGCCAGTTCAGGCACCCTCTCCTCTACTGCCCATGGACCTTGTTGGGGAAATCCCCTTGGACACCTGGGAACTGTTCTAGTGCAAGTCTCTTGCCAACCCTAAAATGGCTCCCTTAGTTAAGATATCTTCTTCCCTGCTCCCATATCTTCCTTTCCTCAATCTCACCATCTCATTCCCCGAAGCCCTCCCCAATCCTCCCCTTCTCCCTTCTTTCTCCCATCTCCCCTTCCCTCAAATCACCTCCATCTCACCATCCCATTCTCCCAAGCTCTCCCCAGTCTTCCCCTTCTCCCTTCTTTCTCCCCATCTCCCCTTCCCCCAACCCACCCCCACCCCTCTGCTCCCAACTTTTGCCCGGCAATCTTGTCTACTTCCAAAATTCAGGAGGATAAATATATGTTTTTCTTTGGGTTCACCTTCTTATTTAACTTCTCTAGGGTCACGAACTATAGGCTCACTGTCCTTTGTTTATGGCTAGAATCCACTTATGAGTGAGTACATATCATATTCCTCTTTTTGGGTCTGGGTTATCTCACTCAGTAAAGTGTTTTTATTTACATTCATTTTCATGCAAAATTCAAGATGTCATTGTTTTTTATTGCTGAGGAAAACTCTAAAGTGTATATTGCCACACTTTTATAGACTCTTCTATTGAGGGGCACCTAGGTTGTTTCCAGGTTCTGGCTATTACAAAGAGTGCTACTATGAACATAGTTGAAAAAATGCTTTTGTAGTATAATTGGGCATCTCTCGGGTATATTCTCAAGAGTGGAACTGTGGGATCCTGAGGTAGGTAGACTCCCAGTATCTGAGAAACTGCCACACTGATTTCCAAAGGGGTTGCACAAGTTTGCATTCCCACCAAGGATGGCTAAGTGTTCTCCTTATTCCACAACCTCTCTAGCGTTAGCTATCATTGACATTTTTGATTTTAGCCATTCTGACAGGTGTAAGATGGTATCTCAAAGTTGTTTTGATTTGCGTTTCCCTAATCTCTAAGGAGGTTGATCATGACCTTAAGTTTCTCTTGGCCATTTGAACGTCTTCTGTTGAGAAATCTCTGTTCAGTTCAGCACCCCATTTTTTAAATGTGTTAATTAGAGTTTTAATGTCTAGTTTCTTGAGTTCTTTATATATTTTGGAGTTCAGACCTTTTTCTGATGCTGGGTTGCTGAAGATCTTCTCCCGTCCAGTAGGTTGCCTTTTTGTCTTAATGGTAGTATCCTTTGCATTACCGAAACTTCTCAGTTTTATAATGTCCCATTTGTTCACTGTTGCTCTTATTGTCTGTGCTACTGAGGTTCTACGTAGAAAATGGTCTCCTGTGCCCATGTGTTGCAGACTACTTCCCACTTTCTATCAGGTTCAGTGTGGTCAGATTAATATTGAGGTCTTTAATCCATTTGGACTTGAGTTTTGTGCATGGCGATAGATATGGATCTATTTCCCTTCTTCTACAGGTTGACATCCAGTTATGCCAGCACCATTTGTTAAAGATGCTTTCTTTCTTTCATTGTTTGTTGTAGTGTTTGTGTGTTTCCCTTCTTGAGTTGTATTGATGGAGGGTTATCAGATGTCTGTGTTATTACGGGAGTTGTTAGCTTCTTTTGGTTGAGGTTGTCCTTCTAGTACTTTCTGTAAGGCTGGATTTGTAGATACATATTGTTTAAATCTGTTTTTGTCATGGAATATCTTATTTTCTCCATTGATGGTGAAAGAAATTTTTGCTGGCTATAGTAGTATGGTCTTGCATTCATGGTCTCTTATTGTCTGCAGCACATCTACCCAAGATCTTCTGGCTTTCATGGCTTCCACTGATTAGTCAGGTGTAATTCTGACAGGTTTACCTTTATATATTGCTTGATCTTTTTTCTTTGCATCTCTTAATTTTCTTTCTTTGTTCTATATGTTTTGTGTTTTTATTATTATATGGTGAGGGGATGCTATTTTTTTTTGATCCAGTATATTTGGTATTCTGTAAGCTTCTTGTACCTTCATAGGAATATCCTTACATTGGGAAAGTTTTCTTCTATAATTTTGTTGAATATATTTTCTGGGCCTTGGAGCTGGAGTTCTCCTCCTTCCTCTACCCCTATTATTTTTAGGTTTGGTCTTTTCATGGTGTCCCAGATTTTCTGGGTGTTTTGTGTTAAAAATTTGTTGAATTTGCTGTTTTCTTTGATCAATGAGTCTATTTTCTCTATAGTATCTTCAGTGTTTGAGATTCTTCTATTTATTGTATTCTGTTGGTTATACTTGTCTCTGTAATTCCTGTTTGTTTACCCAGAATTTCCATATCCAGCCTTCCCTTGGTTTGTGATTTCTTTATTACTTCCATTTTGGTCTTTAAGTCTTCAACTGTTTCCTTTATCTGTTTGATTGCTTTTTCTTGATTTTTTGGGTATCTTTGAGAAATTTATTAATTTCTTCCAATTTTTTGTTTGTCTTCTCTTCCATTTCTTTAATGGAGTTTTTACTTTCTGTTTAAAGGTCTCCATCTTTTTCACAAGGTTACGTTTAAAGTCATTTTCTTCTGGGTTAAGATGTTCAAGTCTAGCTCCTAGGGATTCTTCTTCAGGGTTCATTAAAGATACCACAATAAGCTAAAGGGTATGTAGAAATATAAAGGGTAAGAAATTTACTCACAACAGGATCTGTCTGTCCATGTTTTTTTTTTTATTCTTCCTTTTTGCCATCCGTCTTCATCCTTGTTTTAACAGTTACAAACATTCCCAGTCATATGTACCCTTATAACCAGCAATTTCCAGGCATATCAGGATTCAGGACTGGAATTCTGTTGCCCATAAAAATCAGAGAATAGTTTACACACACACACTCCCACTGGTTCCCCAACCTCTCAGACCTGGAGCAGGCTGAGTTGGGGGATTCAAGGACCTCACAGATGAAAAGGGGTGCTTGGCAGCAGGCTAGAGTGTACTAAAGACAGTCGGACAACACCATCCCGGATGGCTAGAAAAGCTTAGGGAGTTGGAGGGAGCCTGTATGCAGTTCCCCGAGACCTACCGGGCACAGGGCGACTCACTCACCTGTCTGAATCCTCTCAGCACAGGAGCAGGGCCTCTTGCCTTAGGAGCTTATGCTTGCTCTATTTATTGAACGTATTTGGTGGTGGGATTGGGGTAACACTGACACAGGAATGAGTTCTGATGTCTTCCTGTGTTTTCTCTTTCTGGAAGTATGTTCTCTGACCCTGGTCTTCATTCTTCCGGAAAGTTTTGAATGATTCAGGGAATCCATGAGATTGGTCTCTGCCTTGTTTGGAGCTGTTTTCATTGCCAGTGAGACTTGTTTCTTACAAGGCATGGGTTCGTGTTTTAATTTTATCTTAATTCAATAGTCACACAAGCCTAGGAATGCCTTTCATATTTTCTAAAATCCTGATGTACAAAACTGTAGCATCCCTGAAAGATCCTATGAACAGTAGTTCTATAGGTTACAAGATCGATTTTCTATAAGTAATTTGTATCTGCTTTCTCCTGATCGGTGTTTATCAGGGGTTTGCACTGTGACACAGTCTTGAAAATAACTCGCCCTTCCCTTCAGGGATCTCAGGGTTTTCCTTTGAAGGCCACTTCACTGAATTTCCTATGACTCCTCATCTACTGCTGTGGATTTGGGTTCCTCTAGTGTGTTTATACTCTTGAAGAGCATTGTTAGCTCATTGGCGATGTCAGATTTCAGGACAGAGAACTGAAAGCTATAAACTTTCCACCTAAAACTGCATTTTTAAAATTTTTTTTTAGTATTGTGTGATTCTGAAATTTACCACAAGATAAAGTGGTTAAAATTGATCAAAACGCCATGGCCAGCAGCATAGAAGAGGATATTCTTGAACAGGATTTCAAGCTCTTACTCTCCCTAGGTTGTGGTGCATTCGGGGAGGTGAAGCTGGCCTGCCACCTGCCCACTCAAACACGAGTGGCTGTCAAGGTCCTTGAGAAAAACACCAACAGTGTGGCTGACATCAGCACTGAAGTAAACATCCTTCAGTCTTTAGAACACAGGAACATTGTTCAATTTTTTCACATGATCGACACACTGACAACCACGTACACGATCATGGAGTATGTGGCAGGAGAAGACCTGGAGAGCTGCCTCAGGGCACTGGGCTGTCTAAAGGAGGAGGAGGCCAGAGTGATTTTCCGGCAGGTTGTATCAGCAGTTCACTTCCTCCACCAGAGACGCATCGCACATCGAGACATTAAATTAGAAAACATCCTAGTCGATGCAGCAGGCAATGCAAAGCTTTGTGACTTTGGTATGGCGATTGAAATCACAGAGGGGCAGATGTTGGAGGAGATCTGTGGCTTATTGCTCTATTGGGCCCCGGAGGTCTTGGCACGGAAACCATACAACGGATTGGCAGATGATATGTGGAGCCTGGGCATCGTCCTATACACCCTGGCCACAGGGCATTTTCCATACGTAGAAACCATCCTGGAAGCTATGCACAGGCTCATCACCACCACAACGTGTCCCATTCCATACCATTTATGAATACCCTGTCATATTATAATTGCTCATGGTCCCTACCTGGTACAGAATAACAATAGGCCAGCTTGTGGAACAACCATGGCTGGGCCCCATTCAACAGCTTGTACCACCAGCCACTAAGGAACTCCTTCCCAGGGTTGTGGAGACTATGTGTACTATCGGATATACCTGTGAAGAAATTGTTTCATCCCTAAAGCACAGGCAGCCGAATAACCTAACAGCCACCATGAATATAATCAAATACAAACTGAGTTGTGGAGATAGCCATATGCAAAATAAGACCTGATTAAATGTGACCCATGCAGCTCCCCTTAGCCTCCCTGTTGCCTTGAAGAGAAGAGCTAGCCTACCAGACCTTCCTGCTGGGAAGAGTCACTTCCACAAAGAGCATTTGGGTGAATGTGTCCAGAAGTGCAGAAGCTGTACTACACTCAAGAGATCCTGCAGCCTGGAGATGATGCCGTGTTCAGGTAACACAGTTCCAGAAAAAGATGCCTTTATGGCTGATGTCATCAACTCTACTCCAGAGAACACTGTCATCAACAGGAATTCAGTTGACGGTCTGCCTGGCAATCTCTGCTACCCAGAATCAACTCTGGATGGAACTTTCACCAGGTTTGTGAACATGGGCTTCACAGAGGAACCATCCACGGGTGAAGCCATTCCCAGTGACCAGTCCCAGGTGGCACTCACAACATCTGAATCCAGGCCATTCTGGGGCTGGAAACTGGTGAGGAATCGACTTTCCCAGGCACTGAGAGCACTGTGCTGCTGCTGCTGCTGCTGCTGCCGTCATCTGCCCACACCACGGTGAGTCCTGAATCCTTGTGCCAGACACAGAACAGAAAAGAGAGGACAGTCGAGACTTACGTGGAGTGCTTTTGGTTTGGTCACGCAGAAGGATTCCTCCCTGTTTTTTCACAATGTTGTTTCAATATCATTTATAAATGGCAAGTTGAACCCACATAAGGTACAGATATTAAGATGTCTAGTACGCTAGATAAAGTGTAGGAAGGCACTGTGGGCAGGCCTGCTTTCCGTCCCGCCCGGCTCCCGCACAGCTAGCTTAGCCCCGGAAATAACAACACACAAGTTGTATTTATTTAAGCACTGCCTGGCCCATTATCTCTAGAGAGTTAGTTACTGGCTAACTCTCACATCTTGATTAACCCATTTCTAATGATCTGTGTAGCACCACAAGGTGGTGGTTTACCAGGAAGTATTCAGCATGTCTGACCTGGTGGCTGGATCCATGGCGTCTGCCTCACAGCCTTCTTCCCAGCATTCTGTTCTGTTTACTCTGCCTACCTAATTTTCTGTCCTATCAAAGGGCCAAGGCAGTCTCTTTATTAACCAATGAAAATAACACAATAGACAGATAACCCTCCTCCATCATTTCCCCTTTTTCTGTTTAAACAAAAAAGAAAGGCTTTCATTTTAACATAGTAAAATTACATATAACAAAACAGTTATCAAGCAAGAATTATAGTTATACTATTTATATCTATTTTACCTTTTATCATCATTAAGGAAAACTATAACCAACCATTCTTCAACTCTATCAAAGACTCCAGAAGAATATAATATTACCCAAGCAAACAAGACATAAACAACTTCCAAAACTCTAGAAATGACAGAGACATCTTGCTGCCTGGACAGTCACCCAAAGTTCCTCTGTATCATTGGGGCATCCATCTTCGGCCTTCAGGCCCATAGTATCCAGCAGACATTTCCACGAAGCAGGAAATTTCAAAGGCAGTTCAGTTACTATCTGCTGTGTCTTGCAGAATGTCTCGCAGACTCTTTCATGAATCAGGAACCCCAAAAGATCATCTCACCTTTAGACAAGTTCAGCAATCCTCTCTCTGTGGGTTCTCTGTGTCCAGTTTATACAACAATCCAGGCAAGAGCAGTTTCTTGCCCAAATGGCTAACCAACTCCATAAGAAGCCTCTTCGATACCCATCTTCCTCTTGTAGTAGATTGGTGCTGCCAGGATCAGACTTGTCTCATTGTCATGAAAAGTCCTAAGTTATTAAAACATTGAAAATGCCATATTCTGTAGTCTTTGAATTCTATGAAGAATGCCTATCTAACTAAACTGTATCTCTATACCTAGAAAATCTAACTAACATGACTACAAGAATGATTATTATCAATGATTATCCATTAACAACCTATATTTTTAATTATACATTGCATTTTTAAATGAACTACACAATCACAATACCTCATCAAGATCAGAAATACATATACATATAACAAAATTGACCTAAAATCCATACCAATGCAAATTATTAATATCTATATCATATCCCCCTTTAAATGTAAAAGAACATTTATAAACAATATTTGGGAATATGGATGTAGTTATTTCTCTCCAAACTGCTTCCTGCTGTATAGGGGCACTGTTAATCAGATCTTTCATGGTATAACCTGTCTGCCAGGTTCATCTCAGTTGGCAGTTGAATGAAGTAATTTTTTGAGGGTGTTCACAACAATCTTTCAGGAGTGCATGGTCTATCATACCATATTGGGATAGAAGCAATCCACAGGGTTTCATTCTCTGTGAAAACAAAAGAAGAACCTCCTTTCCAAAGTATCATATCCTTAGATCCAAATTCTGAAGTCAAGGTATTTTCAAAATATCTATCTTGGATTAGTTCAGCAGCATTTATAAACAAATATCTTTTAACAGCTGTTGCTCCTTCCTCAGCATTCAAACAACTCAAAGAGAGCATAATAACATACAGTATCAAGATTCTCTGTGTATTTTCCATCTTTGTGCAGCTTTATTTTAACCTTTATTTCTTTTATTTTTTTCTTTTAACTTTTGGCTTTTGAGACAGGTTCTCTGTATATATCTTTTTTTCCTGGAATATCTCTGTAGACCAGGCTATCCTTGAACTCACAGAGATCCCTCTGTCTCTGCCTCCCCAGTGCTGGGCTCAAAGGTGTTTGCTACCACACCTTGAACTCACAGAGACCTGTGTGCTCTGCCTCCCAGGCATTGGGATTAAAGGTGTGTACCACCACACCCTGAAGTCACAGAGGTCAATCTACCTCTGCCTCCCAAGTGTTGGGATTAAAGGTGTGTACCACCACACCCAACTACTTTCTTTCTTCCTTTTTTATTTTAAGAATTTTAACTTTTAGCCTGCATATATTTTTAAGACACTAAACCATTTAGAGGTTTTCTTCAACTTTGAATCTTTCTTTTACTATCTCTCTCTCTTTTTCTGACTACAGGAGTCTTTAAGGAGAGGATGAAAGCCGTGGCTTTGACGGCTGAATCCAGCCCACTCCTTAGCTTTCCAGCCTCATGGCAGAGATACTGCCAGAACCATTTTTATCCCCACAAGTCTATGGCATTTCAAGGTCCTTGCCAGCAAACAAGCTGCAGCATTCTGCTCACAGACCACACTCAGTCAGACCGCCTGCCTGAAAGAGTCAGAGTTTGCCCTGGCAGGACAGCCCAGAAAGCCAGCATTTTCAAACAGCACAGCTTTTTTCCTGCTACAACTGACAACAGAAAAACATGCATTCAGCTTTTCATCAACTCCATTTAAGTGTTTCGTGGCAGGACCTCTTAAAAGAGCTGCAGGGTTTTGCAGCTAAAGCTGAGTCAGGAAGCCTCACTTAGATGAGAGCATTTGCTTGCCTCTAGCAAGAAGAGCAGACCTGAGAAATTGCTGCTACCAAGAAGACATGCTTTCTTCTATTCTTTCCAAGCTTTCTCAGGCTTTCTGTGGATTCAGTTATCCACGTCTGGGCGCCATTTGTAGTAAGGAGCTGCGGGCAGGCCTGCTTTTCATCCCGCCCGGCTCCCGCACAGCTAGCTTAGCCCCGGAAATAACAACACATAAATTGTATTCATTTAAGCACTGCCTGGCCCATTATCTCTAGAGAGTTAGTTACTGGCTAACTCTCACATCTTGATTAACCCATTTCTAATGATCTGTGTAGCACCACAAGGTGGTGGCTTACCAGGAAGTATTCAGCATGTCTGACCTGGTGGCTGGATCCATGGCGTCTGCCTCACAGCCCTCTTTCCAGCATTCTGTTCTGTTTACTCTGCCTACCTAATTTTCTGTCCTATCAAAGGGTCAAGGCAGTCTCTTTATTAACCAATGAAAATAACACAATAGACAGATAACCCTTCTCCATCAATAAAGTTTCACAGTTTCCTGTTCATGTAAATATCCGCAATGCCGAGCCAGAAGCAAATAGCATAGCATATGGACCACAGGGTGGAAAGGAAGGGAGGGGATTTTGGATAAATGGGACAAAGTTTCAGAATGGAGGAATTGGTAGGGAACTATAACACCAAACATTTCTCTGTCACAGTTACTAACAGGGATGCTTTCATGTTTCTTTCTTCTTTGAAATGTGGAAATTGAAATGGCCTAATAGAATTCCAGCCCTGGTGAGGAGTGACTGCCAATAAATGGGGCCAGCACAGGTCTCCAGAGTGTCAGGTCCCTCCAAACCAGGGCAACAGACTCCAGCATCCATCCTCCAGCTATTGGGAATCAGCTGTGCGATTGCTTCTTCTTCAGTTTCTTCCAGCTCCAGCACTGCTGTTGTACGAAGATGTGGTCATAGGCACAGCATCCCAATGACCCTCTACCTCCCTAGCTCTGGTTGTGCTTGCAGGATGACTCACACTGCATGTAAAACAGCTGACTCTACAACCAGGAATGCCTTTATACCAATCTCGGCTGCTCTCATTTGATAACTCTAACCTCTTCAACTTACTCTGTGACTGTCTCTGAAAGGACAGCGAGACCTGTGTGAGTCTCTGGAGGAGGGAGACGGATGAAAGGAGATAAAGGGGATGAACTGGGAAACAGGATCGAGACAGGAAAAGGGGAAATGAGAGGTGGTGTAGATTAAGGAATACAGTCTGTGCTGAGGATCTTCCTGTCAACAAATAACATGAAAGAAATGGGCGTTACTGACCTGTTACAGGGTCTCTGGACAAGCTAGAGCAGGAAGAAACCTCCCCTGAAGAGCATATAGGGAGGGTCTAAGAACAGCCAGCAATGAGCATGAGAGAGCCTCCTCTGATGGTTCCAGCATGTGTCAAGGCTCACATGTAGGATGCTGCCTTGGAAATTTTATCTTGATCTTTCCTACTGAGTTAGGGTGTGGCAGGAGAAAAGGGAGGCCTATTGGTCAGTGGATTCCCATCTTCCTCAGTGATGAGTAACTGCTGTCTGTCAAAGTCACTAGAGAGGGACTTTGGTTACTCCCTCAGTTTTTATTTAGGGAGAGTGAGATGACCTATTTGAAATACTGTCTTGGTATGTAACTGGCAGGATCAGGTCATCATGTTGTGTCCTGTGTGATGATATGTCAGGGCTACAGGATCTGGTGTCCATCTTCCTGTTATAGAGTCTCAGTTCCACCTCACTGCTGCCCTGCACTGTTGTTGGACATCCCTGCGTAGTCACATGCAGCATCAACACTGAAGGCCTCCCTCCCTTGTTACATGGATCCTGTTAGACCAAGCTTCCCCAGCATCTAATAGCCGACCTCTGTCGACAGGACAGACATACACACAGGATTCAGGCTTTAGTCCTCTGTGATCTCTTCATCACCTTCAAACTTATTTCCGACTGTCTTTAGGAAGAACTGCAGGAAGCATAAACACAGTGGGGGAAGGGAGTAATGCGGGACGACCAGGGGAAAGGGAGGTGGAGAGGTAAAGAGGAAATGATAGGACCTGTAGAGAGAGGGCTAGTGTCTGTCCTGAGGAGCTGACCTGGATATGAATCAAGAGAAAACAAGGTTTTGATGGGCAGGGGTCTTGAAGAAGTAAGACAAGGAACAAATGTCTCCTGCAGAGCAGAGTGGGAACTGTAGTTTCTTGCCAGTGATTGTGACAAAGTCTCTGCTCTGAAGATTTCTGGCTTGTGTCAAGGTAGAAAAGTGTGAGGCGGTCTTTCAAAAGTCTTCTTGACTGGGGCTACTGATGGAGGGTTTCTCAGGCAGAAGGGTGCTCATCATAATTGGAATCCTCCGCTGGTCCTGTCTGCCATGGCCTATGGTAGGTCTGATGACATTTGTGTCTTTGTCCTCACAGGCTCCTTCATCCAGGCTTTCCATGTTGCTTCCCATCGCCTGATCCAAGAATCTGGCATCATTTTCCCTTGTCACAGAGGGATTTATAACTTACATTATACCTCACATCACCGTTTGTTCTCCTCCAACGTGGGGAACGTAAGTATGTCTTCCCAGGCCTGATGTTGAGTTCTTCCTTCACAAGGCCAGCAGCCCGGGAATTTCTCTATGACCAATGCCCACAATAGGGGCATGTGCACAAGGAAACCTTGGTAGTCATGGAGCTCCTGGTGACAGCCAGTGGTGCAGTGTGAACACTGGTGAGTGTGGGGTCTGAATTGTTTTCCAGGACACATTCCAGGTAGGGAGCAGCTCGCTGAGTTGCAACGGGAAACTGAACTCAGTTGGTACTCCAGGGCCCTATCTGTGAGCATCATCCCCTGAAGGTAAGATTGAGTGCAGTGAGTATCTGTGTGTGGTAGAAGAGGAGTTTCTGAAGCCTGGTCCTGATGTCATGAAGAAAAGGATCTCATGAGGTGGCCTCTGCCAGACTCCTAACACAGAGGGAAAGTTACCATTGTCTCGCTTGATGGAAGAGCAAGGGGCAGCTGAGAGACTGCGGAGGTGTGGCAAGGGAGGAACCATCTTCTCTTTTGTACTTGGCATCTGGCTTCCATCCTGAGCATCTGAACTTTTAGCAAACTCTGGTGAATATTGAAGTTTTGGCCAGATCTTCATCCCAGCAGGACAAGAGTCAGCTTGTGTTGTCAAGTACTTTCTAGAACCCTGATCATCTGGTGAGTCCCACGTACACAGAACAAGAAGCAGCTTGCTTATGGGGTGAGAGCTACTTTTAGTTTGTGGGCATCAACTGGGATCAGGTCTTGTTTCTGTTGCTTATCAGTGAAGCCAGGGCTGTGAAATGGTTGAGGGTTTTGTTGAATTCTGCAAATGAGATAGGGAAATTTTATGAATCTACATTTAAAATTTATGTTTTATGACTGGATCTCACTGTTTATTCCTGGCTGTCCTGAGACTCTCCATGTAGGGTATACAGATCTCCAACCCATAGAGATCGACCATATACCCTGCCTCCTGAGTGCTGAGATTACAGATGTACACTTCCACTCCTGGCTTCAAGAGTTGTATGGCGTCAATGGTAAGTTCCTCCAAACAGCTGATGCAGAATCGTTTCAGTTCTGTGCTTTTTTCATCTTGATAGAGTCAGGATTGAACTGAAGATACTTTCATTCAGGATGGACAAGAAACAATGGGCAAAGTCCAAACCTAACCTTCAGAATAGAAGTTTATGTCCAGTATTAACAGACACCTGGATGTAAGGAATGCCATCAGGAGTTCTTCTGTGGACACAAGTCAGTGGCCTGGGGACATGTACTATTGCTGATACATCCTTGGGAACAAGGCACAGAGTATTAAAGCCCATGCACCAACCGTGTTTTCACAGAATCTCCACCTGAAGTCTTCGCACAAGTCATATGACTTCACACTGACCAATCAGCAGAGTCCAGATCGGTTTCCTGGTATGATTGGTTGAGTTCTGTCCATTTGGGCCATGAGAACATGGCTGAGGACTCAAGGTTTGTCACTGAGACACTGGGCTCCTGTCTTGGGATGTGAAGTCAGAGCTTTCACTCTAAGGACACCAGTGCTAGAGGCAGCACATGAAGCCACACATTCTAAATAGGAGCTTCCAGTCCTACTCATCAAACACACAGAGAGAATCCACTTGGCTGCTGGCTTCCACGGTAAGACTTGGTCATAGACGCCCCAGTGATTTCTTTACTTGGTTTGGGTTTGTTTTTCGACCATTGAACCATCTTCATACTTGCAGGCTAATGGGGGTCCCAGAGCTGCCGGAGTCCTGATACTGAACCAGCTAGGACGCTGAAGCACACGCTGGACTCTCTGTGAGGGTAGAGATGATCATTCCCCTTCCCAAGACATTGTGGACCATCCCTGGGTACTACTGTCCTTCTCCGTGTCTTTAGTGTTCTGACATTCATGTTCTGGCTCCTACAGACCTCCAGATTTTCCATATGAGAGAAAACAGACCTCTTTGACTTTTGGGACTTGCTTGTCACACATAATGAAGCAATATTAAGACACACATCAATTATGGAAAATGTCAAAATTTTACTCTTGCTGCTGAGCATGTGCTCTTTCCCCATATCTTCAGATAGTTACGTCATCATTTTTTATTTCATCAATTTTTTATACTTGAAACTGTCATCTGTCTTTTGCAATTGGCCCGTTAACTTGTTTCCCCGTATGTGTAAGTAAATATCCAAATCTGACCTCAAAATCTCCAGTCCCACAGTTCTTCCTGCTTCTAAGTAAAGTGACATAGTTGAGCTGGAGATGGGGACAAGAGGATGAGAGACAGAGGCTGCAGAGGCAGCAGGAAAGAGTTTGCAGAGGGAGGAATGTGGATGGGGTGGAAGAGACAGAGGGGAGGAGCCATGGGGAGAGGGAAGCTCAGTGGGTAAGGAGAGTGGAGACTGAGAGCTGTTCGTTTCAGATTCCCTCAGAGCCCCTCCCACGGGTCCTTCCTGTTTAAAGTGATGAGCTCTGTACATCAGGAGACACCGGGTGGAGATTGCAAGTGTGGCCTGAGACTCAGAAGCAGGAGCCCTGTGGGAATTTCAGATGGCAGGGTGCCCACTTACCCAGCATAAAGGGTCTCTGTCCAGCAGAAGAGGAGGTAAGCCATCTACCAAAGGTTTCTCCCCAGGACACCATAGTTTTCAAGGGAAATTTTCCAATGACTGGCCTTTCAAAGCATCTTTGTCAGAGGAAAACTTGAGCCAATACCGTGCTCAAGCTGCCCATGAATGTACAGACCCTGTGGACCAGTCTGCAGGGAAATATCTCAGCAGAACTCATTTATCTCTCCATTTCTTCAGGTTTCTGTTCTTAGTGTAATGTTTCCCCTTGTGAAGACAAGCGAGCTCCTTCTCATTCTTCATCTACCTCTGTTCCCTGTGGTTGTGTTTGCAGTCTTAATTTATCCTGGATTCTGCCCATTAGAAAAGACACAGTCACACTGTGTGTGGCTCTGATTACTGTGTTTCTGAAGGGGCCTCACTGTAGGGAGTTTTACCATAACCGTACTTTTCTCCTGACAGGAAAGTGACCATCGGCTGGATGAAAATGGACATCACTTTGGAATATTGAAACATTGTTCCGCTTTGGAAGTGAGTTGGGATTACGTAGCCTAGGATATAGGAGCCAGAAGTGGGGCAAGCGTTCTTACACCTATTTTATACCCAGGTCCCACTGGTCACAGGAATCAGGCCTAGACAGCCTTGATAACCATAGAGGTAGGACTTTGAGCTCAGCTGTCTGCTTGGCTGTCCTGCTGGGCTAATTGTTTAAGTGTTGTCAGGTGCATGTGGCAGGCAGATCACTGCTCCATGCAGTGAAGGATGGCCACTCTGATGGGGTTGAGTGCCAAGGCTCATCTGTGGGCAACACATGACTGAAGGCATCACTGGGACCACGATAGATCAGCTTGTGCTCATTGAGATGTGTTTGGTTTCTGGTCTAAACTTGGCTCTGCCTTATGGGTTAGGAGGCTTGAGGCTGGCCCGGCAGGCTTCCCTCAGTCCCAAGGGAAAGTGGTGATTGAGCTTGTGTTACAGAGGACGAGAAAGAGAATGAGAAACAGCACTCAAGGCATGGCTTCAGAGGGGTGTTGAGAAAACTTGGTGTAGGTAGCACATCTCTCCCCTCTGATCTTTTTTTTTAAATATCTATTTATTCATTTATTTATTATGTATACAATATTCTGTCTGTGTGTATGTCTGCAGGCCAGAAGAGGGCACCAGACCTCATTACAGATGGTTGTGAGCCACCATGTGGTTGCTGGGAATTGAACTCAGGACCTTTGGAAGAGTAGGCAATGCTCTTAACCTCTGAGCCATCTCTCCAGCCCTCCCCTCTGATCTTAACATCACTGGGGAGGGACAGTTTGAAACAAGAAGGTGAACATCTTCTCACACAAGGGGCTTATAATAACCACAGCACAGAATACAGATGGCATTCACTCTGCTACTCCCCAGTGACTTAGTCTATGTTGGGCTCCACAGCCAGGAGCATGATGAAATGGAGCTGCTTCCTCCTCTGCGGTTGGCTGATCAGTGAGTGGCCACTAAGGCAAGTCAGTCCTGATGTACTCTACTGTCACCAGTGCCTGGGCAAGGGACACTTGGGGACTGTAAACAGGTCACGGAATCACAGAAGAGACAACCCAAGTGGACCAGGGGCCCCAAGCTCATGTGGTGGTCTCTAACAATGTGAATCTCAGAATGCAGACATGATATCCAAGAGGCCCAGTGAGTGACTTTTTAACGCTGGCCACTAGAGGGAGCCTGTTGTGGCCTTTAACTGTTACCTGAGATCAGTCAGCTTCTGATCAGGCTCACACATTCAACATCCTCCTTCCTCACTGTCTCCCTGATGGAGGCAACAGGAAGAGGTGCAGTCAACACCAGCTATTTGTGCCCTGATCTCTACACACACTACCCCAACGTTGCTCAGTACTGTTTCCCTTGCAATGGGGAAAACTGAGTCCCAGAGATGCTCAGAAAGCTTGCTCTTTGGACAGAGCATGACTGGTTGAATCCCTGTTTAAATTCCCCAGATACAATGACCATTGTGGTAGCAGCCTGGGTCCCCTGTAGTCTCAGAGGTCAACCCCAGAACTCTCATTGACCACCCTTCTCTCCTCAGATCTCCAGGTTCTGTTGTGCATGCTCTGGGACAAAGCTCACTGTCACCATAAGTGCATCCTGTGTCGTCTAGGCAAGTGTTGAATGAGATGGGGTGCAGGAAGCACAGTGCCCAGATACAGATGTGTTGGTGGGAACCTGCTCTCCTCCCTGATGCTAGAGCCTTTTCACAGGACAGGAGCAGGGAAGCCAGGACAAACCAATCCCTTCAATCAGAGCTTCCTGAGGAGTCATTACTGAGTTCTCCTTTAGGAAGGTCACATAAGAAAATTGACATCGACCCTGCCTTATTAGGACCCAAATCCCAACAAAAAGAAAGCTGCACTTTTCCAAAGACCACGGGATAAGGACTGGTGAATGAATCTTTCTGCCAGCCTCATCATTAGTCTAAAATAAGGCTTCTCTCATAGATTCTGGGTCACAAACTGAATCATGGACCCCGAAATTCCTGACTGAGGATGTGCACACTGAGCATTAGTGATCTTTAATGTGGAGTCTGTCCTCACCTCTATGTCTCCTGGAAGACGAACATGCCATTGCCTGAGCTCTTGAGGATCTCAGAGGCTCCACTGGACGTTGTGAGGACACTCTGTGGGGGACAAAGAAATGGTTGCTCTTCCACCTCCCAACTACAGACAACCACCCACATTACTGACGAGTTCTGGGGAACCTATCAGAAGGGCCCCTTGGGAAAGCCTCCCAGTGGGTAAACACTATTGTATTCCTGCCCAACTTAGACCCCTCTGCATTTTGACAGTGCAGAACGTAACCTGTGCCTCTTTGTCCTCTCAGATAGCCCAGAAACCCTGTGTGAGCAGGATAAGAAAGAATCTCAGAAGGGCCTTGAGTAATGAATGTGTTTCTCTTTCTGACTGGATCTCCCAAGAAGGGAGCTCTGCCAGCTGTCAGACCCTGCTGAACACCGCCCCCACACACACACACAACCTCAAATACATTCCTAAATATTGGTCCATGAAGAAGTTCCCACACAACCACATACTAACTGCTAGGTATCAGGTCCTACTGAACAATCAAGTCTCCACACCTCGTATTTAAAACAAGGCATGGACCTTGAATGACACTAACTTAACCCCACTAAGTGCTAGTTACCAGGCCATGGCCGATGATCTCCCACTCTGTCCAAAACACACTGCTATTGTTTGGTACCCACAGGGAACCATCACACCACACAAGTGACATTCTCCAGGGTTAATTATCAGGCCCTGTGATACCTCATGACATCAACTCATATAAATTTTAGGATATCAATCCTTGGTATCCAAACACTCAGACCATGATATGTTAACTCCTATAATGGTAACTGAAGGCCCTTGAAACACGCACATCACCCTGCAGCAGCCTCAAATATATTTCTAGGTATATATCCCTGGTATCCCTGGATATCAGACCATCCACTGCCAATCTAGTATATTAACAGGCCTGGAAGGACACTAATTCACCCCATCAGGAAACATATATTTACCAGGTATGGGGAGCTGCTAGAGAGCCCGTTCTACTGCTCCTCACTGATACATATTCTTATTCTTCAGGCCTCTTGGACACCCTACCACCACAATGCCAAAGACACAGGGCAAGGTTTCAGATCCTGCTGGTAAACCCTACCTGACAGACAAACATTCTTCTAACACAGCTGGATATCAGGTCTCCCTAGGATTCCCCCACCTACAGTTAACCCTCTCCAATGGGGATTGCATGTCAATTCCTGCCAGGAACTCCCTTAAGTATAGTCAAATACCCTACATATAAACTGACACACATAGGACTACACATCATATTCTTTGATTCCCTCTGTTAACATTGAAGTCCCCTGATGTACAGTTAGTGTCAGGATCTGCTAGGTATACTTCCTAATAGAGTCTCATGTACATGACTGTGTGTCAGGTCCTCCTCAGAAACACCTCTGCTAGAGGAAAACTTCAAATACACATGCATGGCAAGGTGTCCTGTCATGCTAAGAGTCTCCTCCCCTATAGCCAATTACACTCATATACATAAGGATGGTGTTTGATAGCTGGCACCTACCTGATATGTAAACCCTGCTCGCTCGTGCTCTCTCTCTCTTTCTCTCTCTCTCTCTCTCTCTCTCTGAAACACACACAAAGAGAGAGATTTAGAGAAAGAAGGAGAGAGGAGAGATGAGAGAAAGGTAAGGAGGGAGGAGAGAGAGACAGAGATAGAAACAAAACTAGGGCTCAAGTCCTCGATGGTATCCCCACACTTTCCTCAAAAGTCCCACCCACATATGCTTTCTTGTCTTGATAGTAATGCTGACGTCTACAGTGAATGACAGAACACAGGGTGGGTGTCATGTCACGCCAACTGTTCCTTCTGTCACTGTCTTTGGTCCACCTACACATTGGTCTTAGATCATGCTAGATGTGCACTAACTTACAACCAAAATCCAGAGACACACAAACACACCTACATGCACACCTGTATGCTTGGCTATGTAGCAGGTTGTCCATCCTGTTTCCTCAGGAACAAATGAAGCCTCACCAGTACACTCATGGCTATACCTCACGTCCTTCTAGTCCCTCCAGTTAAATCCACAGACTCAGCTTTTCATGTAGGCTTTCTATGTATCCACTCCTCCATAGCAAAATCCCCATACACACACATATACACACACACATACACACACACAATGCACACATACCTGCACAGATGCACACACACATATACACACACACGCACACATTCACACGCACACACATATGAACATACCCATGCACACAATCATGTCTAAGCGTCATCACCTAAAATGTATCGCCATCCATTTTTGGTTTTCGAGACAGGGTTTCTCTGTAGCTTTGGAGCCTGGCCTGGCCTCGAATTCACACAGATCTTCCTACCTCTGCCTTCTGAGTGCTAGGATTTAAGGTTTGTGCCATCACCACGTGGTAGGTATCCCCATATTTAAATTGAAATATCACCCCCAAATATAAACACATGGGTATACGTCAGGCCCTTCTATGAATACTCACTACTATAGCCAATGCCAAACGTACAGGGCTAGATGTCAGGTCCTGCTAGGTCCACCCTCCCCTGCAACCAACACTTCTCTTACACAGCTGTGTAGCATGTCCTTCATCAGAGTCCCTACTTTACAGATAAAGCCACATGCACAGGGCTAGGTCCTTCATATACTATGTCACTGCCAAACATGCCATACACAGCAACCCCATATTCACTCCTATAAGTCCAAGGGCAGGTTCTGGTATTAACTTTTCACATACAACTACATGGTTAGGTCAGGTCGTGCTATGTAACTCCTCCCAACAGCAAAATGCCAAGTTTACACACACAAACAGAAAGACACATGAATGTACACATGTGAAATAGCAAGCAATTATGCATTCAGGTCTGAAGGAACCTTATTCATGCTTCGAGATGCCAACAGATTCCTCCTAACCCTGTAGTGTAGCCTTGTCTTGAGTACCTGGCAGGACTAGACACCTGGCTCTGGGTGTGTGGCATTGCTTTATAAGAGTAGATTCTCTTAGGCCTGACTCCTGAGAATCCATGTATATGTGATTGCATAGGCTCTAAGTGTGGGACTACATTGCTACACCTTTTGCCTAACCATGTGCAGAAGGCTTGGGCTCTAAGGAATAAGAAATCTATCAGGACCCGGCACATAACTGTGTGTGGGAATGAGGTCAGGGGTGCTTTACCTATAGTGTGGTGATGAAAGCAGATCTTAACACTACCGAACAGCTAAAGCCCCTCGTACGCTCACATGGATAGCTGTCAGGTGCTGCTAGAAAACTCTCCCTTGGAGTGCCACACCTATTTATGCCCCCTACAGTCATGGCTTCCATACATGCCTAGGCCTCATGTCCACCTCATTTATTCCTCGTGTAAAGCAAATCTCCAAACATGCATGTAAGGCTAGGCATCACATCATGCGAGGCATCTCTGCCCCTACATCCACTGCCACAGATACACATAGGCTGTGATGGCTGTCCCTGACCTTGTATTCAAAACCAACTCTCTCTACCTTCTTTCTCTCTTCTCTTCTCTCCTCCCCCTCACACTAGGACCCTGGTCTCATTGTTAATTCTGTACCATATACCCAAACACAAAGCTCTTACACATAAACCCTGCTAGGTAACACACATCCTCTAGGCAAATCATCTCATACACATAAACAACTAAATGTCTGGTTCTTCTAGACATGGCTCCCCCCTCGGCAAAGCCTCTAATGCACACACTGGGCTATGTTTCGCCTCCTGTTGATTATGATCTTCCCTACAGCCAAAGCTACACATGGAAGATAGATGTCACTTCCTGTTGGCCTCCCTTCCTTCCTCACTGCGCTTTGTTTCTTCATGTTTTATTATCACCTTAGACTTTTGGGAGACAGAAACACCAGATGGAGAAAGTTGCTGCCATAACTCTCTCTGGGTCTAGCACATGTCACTTGATATCCCACAGACATCCATTTACATGGAAAGATGGCTTTAAAACAAAGAGGGTTAGTTGCTGAGCATCTGAAACTGGGCTTGGGGTTTTGCAGCTGCTGGTAGGTTACAGGACCCATTTCTTAGTAATGACTGCTATGGGAGATCCAGGCCCACTGTGGGTGTCTCCTCCCCTGAAAGTTGTCTTGAATCATGTAAGAAAGCAAACTGAGGCAGCCATGAAGAGCGAGCCAGTAACCATCTGTCATCTGCTCTTGAGTGAGTTCCTACCCTGACTTCCCTAATGATGGACTTTGAGCAGGACATGAGAGGCAAATAAAACCTTCTCTACCAGTGGGTTTGTCATGATTTCTATCACCAATAGAGAGTACTATAGTGGTATATTATTTGTGTTTTAATAAATAAAGCTCACCTGAAGATAATTGGGCAAAGCAGCCACAGTCATCAGCCATATAAGCCATGCAGTGATGACACACACCTTTAGTACCAGGAGTCGGGAGACAGAAGCAGAAGGATCTGTTTGATGTCAAGACCACCCTGGGCTAAATAAGATTGAATTTCTCTAAAAGAGAAAGAGGTCATTCCAGCACTTGGGTTCACACACCTTTAATCCTAACACTAGGGAGGTGGAGACAGGAATGATACGGATGGGCAGAGAAAGGAATATAATGGGAAGAGACCAAAACTGAGTGGAGCGTGGAGTCTGAGGTTGGTGGAGAGCATTGCAGGATCCCCCTTTGTTTGTCTGACCCTTGGTAGAGGTAAGATCTCTAGTGCTTTGCCCACTTTCTTTGCCCACTTTGTTGACTTGGATGATGAGAGCAACAACCAGCAAGCAGGAGCCACACAGAGCTCAGGAGACTCTCACCTGAGCACCCAACACTGCATACAGACCTGCCAGTTCTGCGTTGTCAACTGATCCCTGTCTTCCTGCCAGAATATGCAGAGGACCATGCAGTACAACAAAGACTGGGACGGGAAATCAATGTTGGATGCCTCATCTGCAGACATTTTTTGCCCTCTGCTGGTACCATGCCAAACACTGCCAACAGAAGAAATGCCCAGAGCTATTATTCCTCAACATCAGCCCAAAACTCCTATAGCCCCAGGTGCAGCACCATCTTCAATAGGCTCAATGCTGTGCAGGAGGACGGCCAGCATTCAAGGGACTGGTGTGACATGCCAGCAGCAAGGCCTGCTGCCCCCAACTCCTGCTATTCCAAACACTGCCACTGGACAACAGTCAGTCACCCCACAGACACCCCAGCCCTAACCTACCTCTCAAGCTCAGCCCGCTCCTCCAAACACCATGCCACCCTACTTGCCCAGGACTCAAGCTACCAACCCTGTGTTCCAGGGCAAGAAAATAGGTCAAGTGGCCATACCAACCCCACCTCAGAGTGCTCAGCCCTCCCTTCAGGGCGTCCACGTCATCATAGGGCATCCACCTCATCATTCATACATGCATAGGCAGTCCGTTTACACTGGAACTCATGATTTGAATTGATGAGGACCAGGTCTCTCCCTTATGTTTTAATTATAGGCACTACATAAACTGGCTATGGTGGACTGAAATTTTAGTGCCTGGAGACAGAGGCAATGTATCAGAAGTTCAAGGTCATCCTTGGCTGCACAATGAGTTCAAGGCCATCCTGGACCTATACTAGGCTTGAGGTCTTACAGAGCAGAAGCACCAAAGCCATGACCTTTCCTTTTCTTGGTTTTTTCTTTTAGTTTATGGATGCTCTGGTCCCCATTCTCACCCATGGTGAAATCCTCAACCCCGGCCTCGTGAAGATCCAGCACGTCTGCCATCTTCCTTCTCTCAAGCTCCACCTGCAGCAGTAGAAGTGAAAAAGAGTCAGAAACAAAGGCTAAGAAAGAGAAGAAAGCATTATTTTAACATAAGATGGGTTTGCAGGAAACAATGTGACTGGTGGACCACAGTGCAGCTTCTACAAGATCCTTTATTTACATTTTTGTTTGTTTGTTTTAAAGGTTTTCTTTGAAATACTGTTTTGAGTGAAAAATTGCAAAGACAGAAAATGGATTCAAGGTGATCGGGTGATAAGTGGTATCGGAATGCTTGATATAAAATCCACAAAGAATACAAGTTAAAAAAAAAGAAAAGAAAGAGATGGGCTAGCACATGTTAGCATTCACCAAGGACAACCTTGTATCAGATCGACTCACCCAGCAGATACAGAACCTGTTTCTGGGCTAGGTATACAAACATGCTTCCTGGCCCCTGAGCAAGATGGCTGATTCCAAAACGTTGCAGGAAAGAACTGCTTCCCAAAAGTCATATCCTGACTTTATTCTATATGCATGTACGTATGTGTGTATGTATGTATGTGTGTGTATGTATGTATGTATGTATGTGTGTATGTGTGTATGTGTGTATGTATGTATGTGTGTATGTATGTGTGTGTATGTATGTATGTGTGTATGCATGTATGTATGTATGTGGTAGAATGCAGGCACAATACAAGACACAGTGCACATCTGGAAGTCAGAGAATAACTTTTGGAATTTAAAAGATCAAACTCAGGTCATCTGACTTGTCCTGAAAAAGCATTTACTTGCTTAGCCATACTTCCAGCCCTTTTTATGCTCCTTCCTTTGTTTTCTTTAAACAAGGTTTATTATTATTTATTATTTTATTGTTAATATTATTATTAGGACGGGATGTCTCTTTGTAGCCCTCGATGCTCTGGAACTTGATGTGTAAACCAGGCTGAAACTCCTAATGCTCCTCCTGCCTCTGCCTCTCAAGTGCTGAGACTAAGGGAAGCAAGACCATGCCGAGGTGTTTTTTTTAAAAAAAAATTGTGTGTTTGTGTAATTGTAATTGTGTGTTTCCTGTTTTGATGATTGCAGAGGTCAGATGGGAGTGTTGTAGTCTCTGAAGTTGGAGTTCCAGGCAGCTGTGAACTGTCTGACATGAGAAGTGAACTTGGGTTCTCTAGAAGAGCAGCAAGTACTCCTAACCACTGAACCATCTCTCCAGATTCTTATCCCAACCACCTTTTCTTTTTTGTTTTGTTTTTGGATATTTGTTACTTTTTTATTTTTTGATGCAGGGTTTTGCTGTGTAACAGATTGGCTGTCCTGGAAATTACTTTATAGACCAGATTGGCATCAAACTCACAGAGATCTACTTGCCTCTGCCTCCCAAGTGCTTAGAGTAAAGGTGTCCACCAGCAAAGCCGAGCTAAACATTCTGTTTGTTTGTTTGTTTGTTTATCTGCACTGACGTTGTGACTGCCTGTATGTCTGTGAGGGTGTCAGATCCCCTGGAACTGGAGCTACACACAGTTGTGAGCTGCCATGGGGTGCTGGCAATTGTAGCTGGGTCCTCTGGACGATCAGAAAGTGTTCTTAACCACTGAGCCATCTCTCCATTCCTGTCATCTTTTATCTGATTCATTACAGGACTTTTCTATTTATCCCTCCTGCTGTTTCTCTTGACCCACCTTCAGTTTGGTCTACACACAGCAGCCAGACAGTGATCTCTATCTCATTTTGAGACTCTATTTTATGTAACCAGACTCTCTGAAACTCACTACATAGCAGAGGGTAAACTAAAACCGCTCATCCTCCTGCCTCTCCCTCTACAGTGCTAGGACTACAGGTGTGTATACTGTGCCCGGCTGAGAGTGACTGGAATTCAAGAACATAATGCTCTATGGAAACAGTGTGCCATCCAGGATGAAGCTCTGCTTCTCACTTCACAAGTCAGTTCAAGCCCAGTGTCCAAGAAGAGAAGAGAGGAGATGGGTCTAGCCGAGGCATAAACACTGGAAGAACACAGGCCAAGTCACTCAGTCTTGACGTATTTATGTGAAATCCAAAGACAAACTACTTTGTGATTTTTTTTTACTTTTTAAAATATTTTTTTCCTTTTTAAAAGACTTATCCATCTACCTACCTATTTCTTAACTATTTAGTTTTTTTGAGACAGGGTTTCTCTCTCTAGACATGGCTGTCTTGAAACTCACTTTGTAGACCAGGCTGGCGTCGAACTCACAAAGATCTACCTACCTCTGCCTCTCCTGTGTTAGGATTAAAGGCATGCACCACCACAGATTTGCAGTGTTCTGACTGCATGTCATAAGAGGGCACCAACTCTCATCACAGATGGTTAGAGCCACCATGTAGGAGCTGGGAATTGAACTCAGGACTTCTGGTTGGGCGGTCATGCTCTTCACATCAGAGCCATTTTTTTTTTTTTACTTTTAAGTTGTTTGGGATGTTTTTGTTGTTGTTTTTATTTTTTTGGAGGGGGATTTTTCTTTGTTGTTTTGTTTTGTTTTTCCAGACAGGGTTTCTCTTATAGCCCTAGCTGTCCTGGAACTCTATAGACCATGCTATCCTGGAACTCACAAAGATCTGCTTATATCTGCTCCCGACTGCTGGAATTAAAGGTGTGCACTACCAGCATCTGGCTTTTACTTTTAAATTTATCGTTATTTTATGTGTATGGATGTTTTGTCTGCATGTCTGTCTGGGCCAGAGACTGTGTGCAACTGGAGTTACAGTTGTCTGTGTGACACCTTGTGTGTGTTAAGAATTGAACTCTGATCTTCTGTAAGAGCAGCTAGTGCTTTTAATTGCTAAGCCATCTCTCCAGTCCTAGGAGGCTTTATTTTTTAAAAAGATTATTTAGCTTTTAGCTTATATGCATTGGCATCAGACCCCTCCCCCTGCAACTGGAGTTACAGAGAATTGTGAGCTGCCATGTGGGTGCTGGGGTTTGAACCCAGGTTCATCTGGAAGAGTAGGCAGTGCTCTTAAGCACTGAGACATGTCTCTAGCCCTGGTTGATTTTGTTTTATGTTTATTCTGTATAGATTATATTCAAGTATACGGTGTGCATTTATTTTGTATGTGTGTATGTGTGTGTATCCATAAGTGTGGATGCCTGCCAAGTCCAGAGGTTTTAGATCTTCTGGAGCAGGAGTTTTGGGTGTTTTTGATCAAGTCTCCATGGGTGTTGTGAAACAAACTTTGTTTCTCTGCCAGATCTCCAGGGTTCTCAACCACTGGGCTGGCTCTCCAGCCTGGCTGCTAGGAATCTGAGGCAGGAAAATGACTGTGTCACTTCTGTAAGGTTTCGAATGTAACTCAAAGTTGGACACTTTCCTAGCATATCTGAGGCTCTGTATTCTTGCCCCAGAAGCAAAAAGAAAAAGAAATATTTGTGTGGATTAAAGGTGAAGATTCAGTGTTAGTATGATGGCTCAGTAAATATAACCCTTTTCAAGTAAACACAAGAATCTGGGAGGGATTCTCTGCAGACTTGTAAATGTGTCCGACAGCACACCCCTGTCACCCCGGTGCTGGGGAGATGGAGAGAAACAAACCCTGGGACAGGCTGGCCATACAGTCTCAGCAATTTTTGATCTCTATGTTCACTGAGAGCCACTCCCTCAAACAAAACAAACTTCCAGGCAACCAGGGATACTTAATGAGTCTCTGAAGCACTGCCCTGGAAAAAGAGACAGACAAACAAAACCTCACTAAAATCCTATCCTGTTTGCAGAATCTCACAAGTGCTCACATGGCAGAGAATGAGTGTCAGTGAAGACTCCACCACAAATGGGGTGGTGCACAGCCTCTGCCCCTGGGTCTCAGGGATCCTCTCGGAAGAGGAGTTGACAAACTTTTTGTTTTTGTTTTCCAGTTTCAAGAGGATTTCTCTGTGTAGCTCTGGCTGTTGTGGAACTCACTCTGTATTCTACCCTGGCCTCCAAACCAAAGATCCACCTGCCTCTGCCCCTGAGTCCTGGGATTAAAGGTGTGCCCGACTACCTCCAGGTGAGTTGGTAAATGTTTAAACAACTAGAGGTAAATGATGTCTTGAGGACATGCCAGGACCATTGCACTCATAAATCTGTAGCGGCTCTGGCTGCCTCTGTAAGACCTGCACTAGATCAAGCCAATCCACATCCTAGGTAAGGAGTTCGTGAACTCCTACCTCTACCTGAGGCACTACAGACAGCAGACAGATTTTAGGGGAGTCAGTTTTGTTAAGGTAGGCCAAGCACACTCAAATGAATGACTCTACACTGAGGAATTGAGGGCAGCACTAACTGGACTCAAAGACTTTTTAAAAACCGTAACATATCTGGGAATGGTGATGACTAACGTTAATCCCAGCAATCATTTGGAAGCAGAGGCAGGTAGATCCCTTTAAGATCTCTTCTAGCCTGGCCACATAGTGAATTCCAGTACAGTGAACAGTACATAGTGAGACCCTTTCACAGAAAAGAAAAACTCAAAACAATAGCAACAACAACAACAACAAAACAAAAAGCAATGAACTAGAGATGTGGCTCAGTAGGTAAGGTCACTGCTGTTCTTCCAGAGGACCAGGTTCTATTCCCAGCACCCACATGGCAGCTCACAACTGTCTGTAACTTCAATTCTATAATATCCCACACCCCCTTCTGGCCTCTGCTGACAGTGGGCACTTACATGGTACACAGACATATATGAAGACAAAACTCTAATACACATAGACACATAGATACAAATTTAAAGATAAAGGGAAACAACAACAAGGAGATGGGAGATGGGATCTGGGAGAAGTAAGATGCAGACTGCATTTCTCTGGATTTCAGATGTTTGTGAGGCTGTGCAATAATCCCTGAAAACCCAGGATGTAGAAGGAAGTTGTGGGGACTCAGTGTGTGTACTCGAATTGGATAGAACTTGACTGCAGGTATCTTCCTCGATTTCTTGCCACTCACTGAGCTATGGTGTCTGGCCAGCAAGACATGGGGATCCTCCTGTCCCTGCTTACCCGGTGCTGGGGTTACAGGCGTACTCCATCATGTGCAAGGATGGAACTCGGGACCCATGCTTTAGCTGCCATAACTAAACTGTCTGGGTCTCCCCTAGCCTGAGCGTTAGAACATATATTAGTATAACTTGTTATTTATGCATATAGGTGTTGATCTGTGTGCGTGCGTGCGCACGTGAGCGCACCCTGCTAGTGTCTGTCGTCCTCCAAGGTCAGAAGAGAGAATAGGAACCACTACAGCTGGAGTTACTGACGTGTGTGAGTTGCCACGTGCGTGCTGGTAATTGAACCCCGAAAAACAGACACTAAGCACTGAACCATTTCTCCAGTCCTTAGCTTTTTTTTAAAATTACATTTATTTATTTAGCATGTGTGTGTTTGTTTGATGTGTCTGCGGGTGTGCATGTGGAGGTCTGCATGACTTCATGGAGCTGGTTCTCTCCTTCCATCTTTGTGTCGTGGGCTCAGAGATTTGAACTCAGGTAGATGGGTTAGTGTGTCAAGCTCCTTTACATGCTAAACCCTCTCACCAGGCCTAGCTTTGAGAATTTTGATGGAGCAGAACGTTTATAGCATTTGTAGGTATTAAGAGGATTCCAGTTTCTGCTTGGTTTTAAAGAGGGGCTGGACATTTCTTCTCAGCATCACAGTAGGAACCTCTGCTTCTTACCATGGAGGGTGCTGGGACAATTTTGTGCGGCATATGGTCGTGTCCATGCTAGGTGCTAGGAAGGGTTTAACGTTGGCATCCATGGCTGGAGATGGCTGAGCAGTTAAGAGCATTGATTCATTTTCCAAAGGTCGTGAGTTCAATCCCCAGCAACTACATCGTGGCTCCCAACCACTTTAGTGGCCTCTCCTGGAGTACACGCATACGTGCAGACAGAACACTGTATTTAATAAGAATAATAATAACAATAATAATAGTACGAATAACCTAATGTATATTAAATAGAAGTAAAATTAAACTTTTATGTGCAAGGTAGTGGTGGTTCACACCTTTAATCCCAGCACTTGGAAGGCAGAGACAGGCGAGTCTATGTGAGTTTGAGGCCAGCCTGTCTCTGAAAACAAACAAAAATATGCAATAAAAAAAAGTAAAGTATACACAGGACGATGAGAGAAGCACCTCCAGGAGTTTTATACTTTGCTAATGCCGCGCCCCTTCTCGTGCACGGCAGAGGTAACTACAATTCCCATAAGTGCCCGGGATACCCAACCTCTCCATCTTGGAGGCGGGGCGCGGGGGGGAGGGGACAAGAAACGAGTTTAGTCTATTTTCTACGGTGTGATTGGTCCGAGCTCAGACGCGGTAGCCAATGAGCACACTCTCAGTGAGAGGCTAGGACTATAAGCCTTCCTTCAAGGAGCTACAGTGAGGAAATTGAATTTGGCATCATGGTGAAATTGCCCGGCACCGAGGTTAGTGGGAAAGGGCTCAGCCCCGCCGGGAAAGGGAACCCCAAAGGCCTCACTGGGCGGACGTGTGGTTTTAGCGACCCCTTGGGGGTGGAGAGTTGCAGGGTTGGTAAACTGAGGCAAGGAACTTAGTTCCGACCGGAGACCACTCGGGTTCGTTTTTGCTCCTGTTAAGCTGTGGGCTCGGTCCGTGGAAAAAGGTAGGAAGGAAACGCCTCCCCATCCAGGGGCACGGAAACGGGGCTCGAAACTTCGACACCTCTTCTTTTGTCTTCCTGGTTTCATGGTCCCGTGCTTTAAGGATTGTGCGGCCGGTCGCTCCACGCAGAAAGTAAAGGGAAATAGAAGTTGGCTTTTACTCCACGCTGGGGCGTTCACGTGCCTGTCTGCCAGGATAGGCACAACCATCTTCATTAGGGAGGGCTTAAAAGAGCCTGTTGGATTCCCCCCGGAAGTGGACACAGCTGCAAAGGGCAAGAGGTTGCCACCAAGTGTGTCTCTCTAAAACCTTGTCATGTCTTCCATGGCAGGGCAGTCGGTTTCTAGCTCAAGTAAAATACTTAAAATGGTTTTGAACTATTTCAGTCTTGCAGAGTTGCCCTTCATCTTGTTTTTCCCCTCCAGGCTTATGACTCACGTAGCACTTGTTCTAACACTAAACACCCTGACCATAAGAGGAGCTAGGCGTTGGCTTGGGTGAGGAGAGCAACAACCAGCAAGTGGAAGCATCCATACAGAGGCGGGGAGCCTCTTGCTGCCTGAGCATCCAACGCTGCATACAGCTTCTGATACATGCCTGCCACTGCTCCAGTGCCCGCTGTCATCTGCTTCCCTGCCGGAAGATGAAGAGGGTCGTGCAGCACACCAAAGGCTGTAAACGGAAAACCAATGGTGGATGCCCCATCTGCAAACAGTTTATTGCACTCTGCTGCTCCCATGCCAGGCACTGCCAGGAGAACAACTGTCCGGTGCCATTTTGCCTCCGCATCAGACAACGCTTTAACATCAGCAGCAGCAGCAGCTGCTCCGCAAGAGAATGACCAGCCTGCCACTGTTCTGGTGTGGCAGGACACCAGCTGGGTCTGCTGTCCCCAACTCCTGAGACTCCAACCAGCGCTCCTGACCAACAGTCAGCCACCCCACAGACACCCTAGACCTCACCCACTTCTCAACGTCCGCCCACTCCTCCCAACATCATGCCACCCTGTTGGAGCCCACAAGACTCTACAGTAAATGTAGAGCTGACAGATTCATAAAGGCAGACCCACAGTGTACAGCTTATGGGGTACCCCGTTTTGCAGATCTGCAGGTACATCTGTCTTTTGAAAAAGTCACTGTCATATTTGTGGAAGCCCTGTGAGGCTATAATTCCCTCTTCAAAGTGGGATTCATTCCCAAAACACCTCAGCAGTGTAATTTCTGCACAGGCGAGGGACTGACCTTTGGTTCCCCCACACCAGGAAGCCTTAGAGCAATAACATTCACTCTTTGTTCTAATGGTCAAATTTACATAGAGTCAATCCCTCAAAATTACCTGCTAACATCCCACATAGAAATTTTTTTAGAAGATAGGCACTGAGCAGCAAGCCCCATTCTTACCAGACAGACCGGTCTGGGTGTGGGTGAAGTCCAGGTTCAGGGACCTTTAGTAACTTTATATGATGGTTTGGAACATCAGGTATTTCCCCTTGGGTGCTGGCTCTTTCCTGGGTGGTGTCACCTGTTCTGGAGTGCAGCTTTGTCAGGTTCTACCTGCCCTTTTTGTGATTGTGATTTGCATGTTATCGTTTTCCTATGTCTGTAAAAGTAGAAACCTCATGGAGATTGCCCCTTATTCTTGTTGAGCTTCTCACTGCTTATTCATGCAAAGGAATAAAGAGCATGCAGCAAGAACTTGCTTGAGTTAAATTTTTTTTGCCCTCAGATCTTCGCTTGCCATAGAAATCCTATTCTGAAACTCAGAGGGTACTGAGGCTGGTACTCAAGGCCCCGATACCACCCTACTTACCCTGGGGTCAAATTGTGTCTCAGGCAGCAGGTCAGGTGACCAAACCAACCCCCACCTCAGACTGCTCCTTCCACCCTTCCAGGGCCTCCACCTGCCAGTAGAAATGGCAATGCAGACTCAGAGGGCAGCAGAGACACAGGGCCAGATGGCTCATGTACAAATTTTCCAAAGACCAATCCAGCACCAGATGCCCCGGATGATGCCCATGACCCCTATAGGTATGAACCTGCCTCCTATGGCCAGAGGTCCTGGGGGGCATTTGCAGCCTGGAATGGGTCCCACAGGAATGCAACAGCAGCTACCTTAAGCCCAAGGAGGAATATCTCAGCCATAACAAATACGGTCAGGGATGCCGAGGCCTGCAGTGATGTCAGTGGCCCAGCCTGGTCAGCCCTTGAACATGGCTCTACAGCCAGTGTTGGGAAAAGTAGGTGTGAGCCCTCTCAAACCAGACACTGTCTCAACAAGCCTTACAAAACCGTTTGCGGACTCAGGTCTCCCAGTTCTCCCTTACAGCAGCAACAGGTGCTTAGTTTCCTTCACGCCAACCCCCAACTGTTGGCTGCATTTATCAAGCAGCGGGCTGTCAAGTATGCCAACTCTAATCCACAACCTCTCCCTGGACAGCCTGGCATGCCTCAGAGACAGCCAGGGCTACAGCCACCTACCATGCCTGATCAGCAAGGTGTTCACTCCAACCCAGCCTTGCAGAGTATGGATCCTATGCAGGTAGGTGTCCAGAGAGCTGGCCTGCCCCAGAAGCAGCCCCAGCAGCAGCTCCAGCCACCCATGGGAGGAATGAGTCCTCAAGCTCAACAAATGAACACGAATCACAACACCATGCCTGCCCAGTTCTGAGACATCTTAAGATGTCAGATGATGCGATAGCAGCATTAGGGCCCGGAACTGGCCCTGGAATGGCCAACCACAACCAGTTCCAGCAGTCCAAAGGAATTGGCTGCCCACCCCAGCAGCAGCAGCAGCAGCAGCGGATGCAACACCACATGCAACAGATGCAGCAAGGGAATGTGGGACAGTTTCCCCAGCTCCCCCAGGCTTTGGGGCAGAGGCAGGAGCCAGTCTGCAGGCATATCAGCAGAGACTTCTTCAGCCCAACCCAATGAGTTCACAGTAGCGTATACTCCCAAATCAGGCACAGTCCCCACACCTGAAAGGTCAACAGATCCCTAATTCTCTCTCCAATCTAGTGTGTTCTCCCCAGCCTGTCCCTTCTCTGCGACCACAGTCTCAGCCCTCCCCATTCCAGCCCATCTCGAAGGATGCAGCCTCAGGTGTCTTCATACCATGTTTCTCCACAGACCAGTTCCCCACATCCTGGGCTGGTAGCTGCCCAGGGTGCCAACCCCATGGAATAAGCGCATTTTGCTAGCCCAGACCAGAATTCAATGCTTTCCCCGCTCGCTAGCAAGCCAGCCATGGCAAACCTCCATGGTGCAAGGAAAAACATGATGAGCCAAGCACAACAAAACTAGGAAGAGCAAACATGAAACACTCTCTGAACCCAAGGGTATCAGAAACTCTTCACCAACACACTCAATCCAGGAAAGAAAGCCCTGTTACAAAAAGAGAAATTACATGCGGGACTGGAGAAATGGCTCAGCATTTGGGAGACTGGCTGTTCTCCTAGAGAACTTGAGTTCAATTCCCAGCACCAACATGGCAGCTCACAACTGTTTGTAACTCCAAGATGTGACATCCTCACATAGACATACCTCCACACCAATACACATAAAAATATAAATAAATAAATAAATAAATAAAAGAAATTACATGAAAAACCCAGGACAACATAGCTCCCCCCAAAATGGCCAATCCCATACTAGTGACAAACTGGAAGAGTGACATAAATAAAATTCAAGACACAGTATTCCAAAGAATGATTTTGAATATGTTCAGATGAGTTCAGCATTGCATTTATCAGGGTAGAAATAATTTCCTGAATTAATTCAGAAAACAAAAAAATTAAATCAGGAAGAAAGTCAAGATATGAAAATAGAACTTAATAGAGAGACATATAAAAGACTATCTTAGAATGTAGAGAATTAAACAATACCAGAAATCGAAAGTACACAAGTCTAACCAAAAGCACATTGGATAGCCGCAAAATTAGATGTTGTATGAAAAACTGGGCTACAAGACAAGGGAATGAATTTAATAATTCAAATACAAGATATATGATAATTTAATTAATTCTTTTATTATGAAAGAAATATGTGAATTCTTTGGGAGACCAGGAAAAATATGCAACTATTTTTACAGGAATAGAAGAATGAGAAGAATTCTTCCTGTGAAAATATGCAAAATACATTAAGTAAAAGTCATAGAAGAAAATTTCCACACACATGGGTGTAGTAAGGAGGCCACTTGTTTGTCTCAGCATCCCAGAATGGAAACAATCACATAGAAACTGTATTAATTATATAACTGTTTGGCATATTAGCTCTAGCTTCTCATTGGCTAACTCTTACATATTAATTTAACCCATTTCTATTAATTGGTGTATCTCCACGTATCTGTGGCTTACTGGTTAAAGTTTTGGCATCTTTCTCTGGTGGGGCTACATGGCTTCTCTTGGACTCTGCCTTTTTTCCCCCAGCATTCAGTTTAGTTTTTCCTGCCTAACTGTGTTCTGCCCTGCTATAGGCTCAAACCAACCTTATTAACCAATGGTATTCACAGCACACAGAGGGAAATCCCATATCACCTTCCCTTTTCTGTTTAAATATAAAGGAAGGTTTAAACTTTAACATAGTAAAATTAAATATAACAAAACAGGTATCAAGCAATAATTAGTTACAATATTTATGTCACTTTATCTTTTATCATAACGAAGGGATATTATAACTACAACTATCAATTCTTCAACTCCATCAAAGAGTCCAGAAGGATACAATATTACTTAAGTAAACAGGAAGTGCATTGTAAGCAACTTCCAAAACTGTAGAAGTGACAGAGACATCTCATTGCCTGGATAGTCACCCAAAGTTCTTCTGTAACATTAGGGCATCCATCTTTAGCCCACAGACCCATAGTTTCTAGCAGACTTTTTCACGAAGCAAGAAATATCAAAAGACAGTTTTGCCTATATTGGCACGTTGTCAGTCACATTTTTCTGTGCCCTGCAGAATGTCTAGCAGACTCTTTCATAAAGCAGGAATCTGGAAGGATCGAGTCTCACCTTTAGGCAAATTCAGCAGTCATTTCTCTGTGGGTCCTGCATGCCCAAATGGCTAACAAACTCCATCAGAATCTATCTTGTATTTTCTGTCTCCTTTTCTCTCAACCTACCATCTCCTTAACCCTCATGCCCCATCCTAGACACCCCCTGCTGATTCCTGCAGGAGTGGGCTCTGGCAGATTTAAAGTGTAGTAGGGAATTATGCTGGTCTAGAAAAGTGGTGACAGCAGACTCTTTTCTAAGGTCATGACCTCACGATCTCTGGGAAGCTCTCTGACTAAAAGCAGCTTAGAAAAGATTTTATACTGACCTACTGTTTGATCTTCAAAAGAAAAACAAAAGCAGAGACAGTGAGCTCAAAATGAAGCAAGGCCATAATGCTTCAAGTTCATTGCTAGGTACATAAATCTTCCAAAAAGTTTCCACCTTTTTATAATTGCCTCAAACAGTGTTACCAAGGGGACCAAGTGTTCAAATACGTGAGCCTATGGGGGACCTTTCTCATTCAAACCACCGCACCCTCTACCCCATTGTTCTTCATCCCTCTGATCCCAGCCCACTGACATCTTTACTTCAGAGTTTTTGCCCATTATTTAGTGTCACTTTGTGCTCTACTGTGCCCCTAATATTATTTTTTATTTGCATTGCAAGTTCACAGGTCTCCATACAGCTTTTCACTCACCCTTCATCTTGGGTAAGCCTTTTCCCACCCCTCACCTCTCCATCCTCCATTCCTCTCCCTGTTTTATCCTTTAAGTCACCTAGCCCAGGGCTCCTCAACCTTTAGGCCAGGAACCCTTTGGGGTCAATGGCCTTTACACAAGGACAGCATATCAGATATGTGCATTGAGATTCACAGCAGTAGCAAAATTACAGTAAAGAAGTAGCAACAAAATAATTTTGTGATGGGATCCCTATGAAAGGGGAAACTGTGTTAAGGGACACGGGGTGAGGAATGTTGAGAACACTGGCCTAGTCTATCTCTATTTTCCCTTTACTGTATTTTATTATCTCCTTCCTCTTAATAAATGAGCCACAACAGCCTGTTTCTAACTTTTGGCTTCTATTTACATATGTCTCTATTAAGCTCTATTTTCATATTTATATACTATTTATGTCACTCTTCCTGTTTGCCACTACTATGGGATTGGCCATTTTGACGGGAGAGAAATGTTTTCCTAAGGCATTGATCTAGGGGTTGAACCATCCTTGATGTTGCCACAGTTCAGCTGGCTTGCTAAACTGATGTTCCTGCAATCACTGATGCTGCTCTCATGTCCTCTATTTAACTTGCTCAGCTCAGATAAAGTTAGCATCTTCTGTTTGTATCCTCTGATGAAGCCTCAACATATTAAAATAAATGCAGATTCCTTTTGACGTGCTTGTATACATCCATGGACACATTTATTTTCGTGTTGTTGTTTTTCCTACTCTCATTTAGTATGATTTTAAAAATCCACCTGCTTGAGATACTTTTTTCAATTAGCATCATTAAAATTATCCTCACCCATGGAAGTGTATTTTCCTGAGCCTTGATTGGTTTTCTCCGTGCATCTATCCACTCTGGAAACTACTGTTTGTTCCTATAGTGTTACAGTGTGCATGTGTATCCCAGCACTCAAGTGGTACAGTCAAGAAGTTCCCAGGTCTGAGAACAAGTCCTGGGATACAGTCCTAGTATACTATGTAGAATGAATAATAAAAATCCAGTCAGGCGGTGGTAGTGCATGCCTTTAATCCCAGCACTTGGGAGGTAGAGGCACGTGAATCTCTGTGAGTTTGAGGCCAACCTAGTCTACTAGAGCTAGTTCCAGGACAGGCTCCAAAGCTACAGAGAAACCCTGTCCACTAGAGAGATCTTACTTATACCAAGGGCCCAAGGACCAGACAAACAAAGGGGGATCCTGCAATGCTCTCCAACAACTTCAGATTCCATGCTCCACTGAGTTCTGGTCTCTTCCCTTTTATATTCCTTTCCCATCGATATTGCTTCTGTCTCCACCTCCCTAGTGTTGGGATTAAAGAAGTGTGAGCCCAAGCACTGGGATGACATTTGTCTGTCTATCTGTCTGTCTGTCTGTCTGTCTATCTCTCTCTACCTCTCTCTCTCTCTCTCTCTCTCTCTCTCTCTCTCTCTCTCTCTCAAACAATTTCAATCTTATGTAGCCCAGGGTGATCCTGAAATCACAGAGATTCTTCGGACTGTCTCCCATCTCCTGGCACTAAAGGTGTGTGCCAGCACTGCCTGGCTTATATGGCTGACGACTGTGGCTGCTTTGCCCAATAATCTTCAGGTGAGCTTTATTTATTAAAACACAAATAATATACCACTATAGTACTCTCTATTTCTGATAGAAATCATGACAAACCCACTGGTAGGGAAGGTTTTATTTGGCGCTCATGTCCTGCTCAAAGTCCATCATTAGGGAAGTCAGGGTAGGAACTCAATCAAGAGCAGGTGACAGATGTTTACTGGCTCGCTCTTCATGGCTGCCTCAGTTTGCTATTTTACACAATTCAAGACAACTTACAGGGGTGGAGACACCCAGAGTGGGTCTGGATCTCCCATAGCAGTCACTACTAAGAAATGGGTGCTGTAACCTGCCAGAAGTTCCAAAACCCCAAGCCCAGTCTCAGATGCTCAGCAATTAACCCTCTTTGTTTTAAAGCCATCTTTCCGTGTACATAGATGTCTGTGGGAAAGATATCGAGTGACAGATGCTAGATCCAGAGAGAGTTATGGCAGGAACGTTCTCCATCTGGTGTTTCTGTTTCTCAAACTTCTAAGGTGAGAATAAAACAGAAGATCAAAGCGCAGCTGGGAAGGAAGGGAGGCCAACAGGAAGTGACATCTATCTTCCATGTGTAGCTTTGGCTGTAGGGAAGATCATAATCAGCAGGATGTGAAACATAGCCCTGTGTGTGTGCATTAGAGGCTTTGCTGTGGGGAGGCAATGTCTAGAAAAACCAGACGTTTAGTTGTTTATGTGTATGAGATGGTTTGCCTAGAGGGTGTGTGTTACCTAGCAGGGCTTTATGTGTAAGAGGTGTTTGCTTTGGGTATATGGTACAGAATTACCAAAGGGACCGCGGTCCTAGTGTGGGGGGGAGAGAAGAGGAGAGAAGAAAGAAGGTAGAGGGAGTTGGTTTTGAATACAAGGTCAGGAACAGCCATCACAGCCTATGTGTATCTGTGGCAGTGGATGTAGGGGCATAGACACCTAGCATGATGTGACACATAGCCTTGCAGGCATGTTTGGAGATTTGCTTCACACGAGGAATAAATGAGGTGGACTTGAGGTCTAGACATGTATGGAAGCCATAGACTGTAGGGGGCATGCCTAGGTGCAGCACTCCAAGGAGTATTTTAGCAGGACCTGACAACTAGTCATGTAAGTGTATGAGGGCTTTAACTGTACGGTAGTGTTAAGAACTGCTATTTTCAGTACCCTATATGTAAAGCACCCCTGTCCTTATCCACACACACACAGTTCTGTTTCAGGTTCTGATATATTTCTCATTCACTTAGTGCCCAAGCTCTCCGCGCACGATTAGACATCAGGTGTAGCAATGTAGTCCCACACTTAGAGCCTAAGCAATCACACATACATGGAGAGGAGTGAGGCCTGAGGGAATCTGCTCTTGTAGAGCATTGCCACACACCCAGAGCCAGGTGTCTAGTCCTCAAGACAAGGCTATGCCACAGGATTAGGAGAAATCTATCGGCACCTCGAAGCATGGTGAAGATTCCTTCAGACCTGAATGCATGATTGCTACCTAGTTCACGTGTGTATATACATGTGTCTATGTGTTTGTGTGTGTAAATCTGACATTTTGCTGTTGGGAGGAGTTACATAGCAGGACCTGACCATGTATGTATATGTAGTTGTATATGAACAGATAATACCAGAACCTGACCTTGGACTTATAGGAATGAGTACGGGGGTGCTGTGTATGGTAAGTTTGGCTGTGACGTAGTATATGAAGGACCTAGCCCTGCGCATGTGGCCTTATCTGTAGAGTAGAAGCTCTAATGGAGGACATGCTACACAGCTGTCAGAGGAGGGTTGGTTGCAGGGGAGGGTGGACCTAGCAGGACCCGACATCTAGCCCTGTACATTTGGCATTGGCTATAGTAGTGAGGATTCATGGAAGGACCTGATGTATATCCATGTGTTTATATTTGGGGGTGACATTTCAATGTAAGTATGGGGAAACCTACCATGTGGTGATGGCACATACATTTAATCCTAGCACTCAAAAGGCAGAGGTAGGCAGATCTGTGTGAATTTGAGACCAGGACAGGCTCCAAAGCTACAGAGAAACCCTGTCTTGAAAATCAAAAATGGATGGCGATACATTTCAGGTGATGACACTTAGACATGATGTTGTGTGAGCGCGCACGTGCGTGTTTGTGTGTGTGTGTGTGTGTGTGTGTATGCATGTGTTTGTGTATGTGTGCGTATGTGTGTGTATGGGGATTTTGCTAAGGAGGAGTGGATACGTAGAAAGCCTACATGAAAAGCTGAGTGTGTGGATTTGACTGGAGGGACTAGAAGGACGTGAGGTATAGCTATGAGTGTATTGGTGAGGCTTCGTCTGTTCCTCAGGGAACAAGATGGACAACCTGCTACATAGCCAAGCACACATGTGTGCATGTATGTGTGTTTGTGTGTCTCTGAATTTTGATTGTATGTTAGTGCACACCTAGCATGATCTAAGACCAATGTACAGGTGGAGCAAAGGCAGTGACAAAAGGAATAGCTAACGTGACATGACACACACCATGTGTTCTGTCATTGACTATAGATGTCAGCATTACTATCAGGACAAGAAACCTATGCATGTATGTGGGTGGGACTTTTGAAGTAAGTGTGGGGATGCCATGTAGGACATGATCCCTAGTTTTGTTTCTATCTCTGTGTGTCTCTCTCCTCCCCTTACCTTTCTTTTGCCTTTCCTCTCATTCTCTAAATCTCTGTCTCTGTCTCTGTCTCTGTCTCTGTCTCTCTGTCTCTCTGTCTCTCTCTGTCTCTCTCTCTCTCTCTCTCTCTCTCTGTGTGTGTGTGTGTGTGTGTGTGTGTGTGTGTGTGTGTGTGCCAGAGAGAGAGAGAGTACGGTTTACATATAAAGTAGGGGATTGCTACCTTACACCATCCTTATGTATATGGGTGTAATTGGCTATAGGGGAGGAGACTCTTAGCATGACAGGACACCTTGCTATGCATGTGTATATGAAGTTTTCCCCTAGCAGAGGTGTTTCTGAGGAGGACCTGACACACAGTCATGTACATGAGACTCTATTAGGAGGTATACCTAGCAGATCCTGACACTAACTGGACATCAGAGGACTTTGATGTTAACGGAGGAAATCAAAGAACATGACGCCTAGTCCTATGTGTATCTGTTTATCTGTAGGGTATTTGACTATACTGAAGGGAGACCCTGGCAGGACCTAACACGTAATCCCCACTGGAGAGGGTTAACTGTAGGTGAGAGATTCATAGGGAGACCTTTAACCTAGATGTGTAAGAAGAATGTTGGCTGTCAGGTAGGGTTTACCTAGGAGGATCTGAAACCTTGCCCTGTGTCTTTGGCATTGTGGTGGTAGGGTATCCAAGAGGCCTGAAGAATAATAATGCGTATCAGTGGACAGCAATAGAATGGGGTGTCCTGCAGCACCCCATACCTGGTAAATATATGTTTCCTGATGGGGTGAATTAGTGTCCATTCAGGCCTGTTAATATTCTAGATTGGCACTGGATGGTCTGATATCCAGCGGTACCATCAGGGATATATACCTAAAAATACATCTGAGGCTGCTGCAGGTTGATGTGTTTCAAGGGCCTTCAGCTACCATTATAGGAGTTATCATGGCCTAATGATGAGGCAGGCAGAGAGATTCATTCACCAGTCCTTATTCTGTGGCCTTTGGAAAATAGCAGCTTTCTTTTTGGTGGGATTTGGGACCTAATGAGGCAGGGTCAATGTCCAATTTCTTATGTGACCTTACTAAAGGAGAACTCAGTACGGACTCCTCAGGAAGATCTGATTGCACGGATTGGTTTCTTCTGGCTTCCCTGCTCCTGTCCTGTGAAAAGGCTCTAGGGTCAGGGAGGAGAGCAGGTTCCCACCAACACATCTGTATCTGGGCACTGTGCTAACTGCACACCATCTCCTTCAACACTTGCCTAGATGACACAGGATGTACTTACGGTGACAGTGAGCTTTGTCCCAGAGCATGTCCAACAGAACCTGAAGATCTGAGAAGAGAAGGGTGTTCAATGAGAGTTCTGGGGTTGACCTCTGAGACTACAAGGGACCCAGGCTGCTACCACAATGGTCATCGTATCCGGGGACATGGAATTTAAATAGGGATCCAACCAGTCATGCTCTGTCCAATGAGCAAGATTTCTGAGCATCTCTGGCACTCAGTTTCCCCACTGTGAGGGAAGCAGTACTGAGCAACATTGGGGTAGTGTGTGTAGTGATCTGGGTACAAATAGCTGGTGTTGACTGCACCTCTTCCTGTTGCCTCCATCAGGGAGACAGTGAGGAAGGAGGATGTTAAATATGTGCACCTGATCAGAAGCTGACTGATCTCAGGTAACAGTCTAAAGGCCACAACTGGATCCGTCAGGTGGCCAGCGATAAAATGTGCACATTACACTCACTGGGCCTCTTGGATATCATGTCTGCATTCTGAGATTCACATTGTTAGAGACTATCACATGAGCTGGGGACCCCTGGTCCACTTGGGTTGTCTCTTCTGAGATTCCATGACCTGGTCACAGTCCCCAAGTGTCCCTTGCCCAGGCACTGGTGACAGTAGAGTACATCAGGACTGACTTGCCTTAGTGGTCACTCACTGATCAGCCAACCGACAAGGAGGAAGCAACTCCATTTCATCATGCTCCTGGCTGTGGAGTCCAACATAGACGAAGTCACTGGGGAGTAGCAGAGTGAATGCCATCTATGTAGTGTGTTGTAGTTATTATAATCCCCTTGTGTGAGAATATGTTCACCTTCTTTTTTTCAAACTGTCCCTCCCCAGTGATGTTAAGATCAGAAGGGAGAGACGTGCTACCTACACTAAGTTTTCTCAACATCCCTCTGAAGCCAAGCCTTGAGTGTTGTTTCTCATTCTCTTTCTCGTCCACTGTAACTCAAGCTCAGTGACCATGTTCCCTTGGGATTGAGAGAAGCCTGCCTGGCTAGCCTCAAGCTTTCTAACCCATAAGGCAGAGTAAAGTTTACACCAGAAACCAAAGACATCTCAACGACCACAGGCTGGTCTATCGTGGTCTCGGTGATGCCTTCAGCCATGTGCTGCCCACAGATGAGCCTTGGCATTCAACCCCATCAGAGTGGCCATCCTTCACTGCATGGAGCAGTGATCTGCCTGCCACATGCACCAGACAACACTTAAACAATTAGCCCAGCAGGACAGCCAAGCAGACAGCTGAGCTGAAATCCTACCTCTATGGTTATAAAGACTGTCTAGGCCTGATTCCTGTGAACAGTGGGACCTGAGTATAAAGTAGGTATCAGAACGCTTGCCCCACCTCTGGCCCCTATATCCTAGGTTAGGTAAGCCCAACTTACTTCCAAAGCGGAACAATGTTCCAACATTTCAAAGTGATGCCCATTTTCCTCCAGCCGATGGTCACTTTCCTGTCATGAGAAAAGTACAGTTCTGATAAAATCTCTCTACAGTGAGGTCCCTTCAGAAACACAGTAAACAGAACTTCACACAGTGTGACTGTGTCTTTTCTGATGGGCAGAATGCAGGATAAATGAAGGCTGCAAACACAACCACAGGGAGCAGAGGTAGAAGAAGAATGGAAAGGAGCTCCCTTGTCTTCATGTGGGGTAAACCTTTCACTAAGACCAGAAGCCTGAAGAAATGGAGAGATGAATGAGTTCTGCTGTGATATTTCCCTGCAGATTGGTCCACAGGGTCTGCACATTCACAGGCAGCTTGAACATGGTATTGGCTCAAGTTTCCCTCTGACAAAGATGCTTTGAAAGGCCTGTCATTGGACAATTTCCCTTGAAAACTATGGTGTTCTGGGAAAAAAAACCTGTGGTAGATGGCTTACCTCCTCTTCTACACCCTGCCATCTGGAATTCCCACAGAGCCCCTGCTTCTGAGTCTCAGGCCACCCTTGTAATCTCCACCCGGTGTCTCCTGATGTACAGAGCTTATCACTTTAAACAAGAAGGACCCGTGAGAGGGGCTCTAAGGGAATCTGAAACATGCAGCACTCAGTCTCCACTCTCCTTACCCACTGAGCTTCCCTCTCCCCATGACTCCTTCCCCCAGTCTCTTCCACCCCATCCACATTCCTCCCTCTGTAAACTCTTTCCTGCTACCTCTGCAGCCTCTGTCTCTCATCCGCTGGTCACCTTCTCCAGCTCAACTATGTCACTTTACTTAGAAGCAGGGAAAACTGTGGGACTGGAGACTTTGAGGTCAGATTTTAAATTTACACACACATACAGTGAAACAAGTTAATGGGACAATTGCAAAAGACAGACAACAATTTCAAGTACAAAAAAAATTGATGAAATAAAAAAATGATGACATAACTATCTGAAGATATGGGGCAAAGAGCACACAATCAACAGCAAGAGTAAAATTAAGATATTTTCCAGAATTGATGTGAGTCTTAATATGGCTGCATTATGTGTGACAAGCAAGTCCCAAAAGTCAAAGAGGTCTGTTTTCTCTCATATGGAAAATCTGGAGGTCTGTGGGAGCCAGAGCATGAATGTCAGAACACTGAGGACATGGAGAAAGATAGTCCCCAGGAATGGTCCACAATGTCCTGGGGAGGAGAATGATTACCTCTACCCTCACAGAGGGTCCAGTGTGTGCTGCAGTGTCCTAGTTGGTTCAGTATCAGGACTCTGACAGGGCTGGAATCCCTATTAGCCAGCAAGTGTGAAAAAGGTTCCATGGCCGAAAGACCAACCCAAACTGGTTTTGACAAGTAAAGAAATCACTGGGGCATCCATGAGCATGTCTAGCTGTGGAAGCCAGCAGCCAAGTGGACTCTCTCTGTGTGTTGGATGAGTAGGGCTGGAAGTTCCTATCTAGAAACTGTGGCTTCGTGCCCTGCCTCTAGCACTGGTGTCCTTAGTGTGAAAGCTCTGGCTTCAAATCCCAAGACAGGAGCCCAGAGTCTCAGTGACTACTGATGGCAATCCTTACCTCCAAGTATCTGTTCATTCTGGCAGGATCAACATAGTAAAAATGGCAATCCTACCAAAGTCAATCTATAGAGTCAATGCAATCCCCATTAAAATCCCAACAAAAATTCTTCACAGACCTTGAGAGAACAATAATCAACTTTATAAGAAAAAACAAAAAATCCAGGATAGCCAAAACAATCCTAGACAATAAAGGAACTTCTGGAGGCATTGCCATCCCTAACATCAAACTCTATTACTGAGCCACAGTAATGAAAACATCCTGGTATTGGCATAAAAACAGAGATGTTGACCAATGAAATCGAATTGAGGAGCTGGATATTAATCCATACACCTATGAACAACTGATTTTTGACAAAGAAGCTAAAATTATACAATGAAAGAAAGAAAGTATCTTTAACAAATGTTGCTGTCATATCTGGATGTTAACCTGCAAAATGAAAATAGATCCATATCTATCACCATGCACAAAACTCAAGTCCAAATGGATTAAAAACCTCAATCTAAATCTGACCACACTCAACCTGATAGAAGAGAAAGTGGGAAGTAGCCTGCAATGCATGGGTACAGGAGACCACTTCCTACATATATCCCCAGTAGCACAGACAATAAGAGCAACAATGAGTAAAACGCCATACTGATTTGCAAAGTGATTGCACAAGTTTGCATTTCCACCAGCAATGGGAATCCTCTCCAGCATAAGCTATCATTGGTGTTTTTGATTTTAGCCATTCTGACAGGTGTAAGGTGGTATCTCAAAGTTGTTTTGATTTGCATTTCCATGATAGCTAAGGAAGTTGAACCTGTTCTTAAGTATCTTTTGGCTATTTGAAATTCTTCTGTTGAGAATTCTTTGTTTAGTTCTGTACCCCGTTTTGTTTTTAAATCGGGTTATTTAGAATTTTAATGTCTAGTGTCTTGAGTTCTTTATATATTTTGGAGATCAGTTCTTTGTCTAGTGTGGGGTTGGTGCAGATCTTCTCCCATTCAGTAGATTGTCTTTTTGACTATGTCCTTTGTTTTACAGAAGCTTCTCAGTTTCAGGAGGTCCCATTTACTCATTGTTGCTCATATGCTGGAGAGGATGTGGAGTAAGGGAAACACTGTTCATTGCTGGAGAGAATGCAAACTTGTATAACCTCTTTGCAAGTCAGTATGGCAGTTTCTCAGCAAACTGGGAGTCAACCTACCTCAGGAACCATAAATACTCCATAGATTCAAATTTACCATCAAGTCCATAATGTCACAGAATGGGGTGGAGGAAGTGAGATAGAGTCAGACACTATCACCAAAATGCTGTATAGGTGTGTGGGGGAATGTTATAATGAAATTGCCAAGGGTAGTAGACATGTAAAATAACACAAAAGAAAATTAAAACCAATTTACAAAAAGACTAAATGAGTTTTCAAATAGGAAAATTGGTAATAATGAGGAAATAGAGAAGACTTCATAAATCAAACCTATAATGTAAACCAATGACAAAAATGTAGGTATTTAACAGCAAACCTTAACTCATTGAAGCGATACCACATACTGGAATTGAACTCACTCTTGCAAGGTCCAGTATACTGAAGATTCCTAGTCTGTCAGAGCCAGTTTTAAGTCCAACTTCTCTGTAGGCAGCCAACAGCTACTCCAATACTCAAGGACAGAAGCCCAATGCAGGCAGTGCCTAACATGGACTAGTTGCTAGGATTCTTCATAATGCCTCCTTGTGATGTCACCACAGCAACCGACCAATCATGGCTTGTCAGACCTGACAGTGGTTTTGATCAGGTTCTGTAGCACAACCACTGCCTTGAATATTATTCTCATATTAATCATATGAATCTGGACCAAATTCCAGACCAGAATCAACTCTAGGGAAGAAGGTTGACTTGTGCACAGGCTTTCAAGAGGCACTGAAGCCACGGTAGTGGGAGCACCTAGTTCCCTATAGAGCTGGGTGTTAGGTGGCTGCTGAGCCTGCATTAGGAGTTCTCTATCCCCAAGTGGACAGTTCCTCTCGCTGACTCCACAACCATGTTACAGAAATTCCCAAACTAGAAATCCAGTGTTTAACACATTGACATACATTTTTAAAAATCCATGTGTTACTTTGAATTAAAAATGCCTCATACAAATGGGGCATTTGAACACATGGACACACAGGAAAGTTGGTGGTACATTTTGGGGAACTTTATATGGTGCAGCCTTGGTGTCAGAGTCCATTCCTGGGACTGTCCTTGAGATGAGCAATCCTAGTCTTTATTTGCTGCTTCTGTCTCCTGCTTAAGCTTGAGGCTGTGATTCAGTCTCTTGTTTTGCCTTCAATCTTCCAACCAGCTGCCAGGCCTATGTCGCACCACCATGGGCTCCTTCCCTCCAAAAATAAGTCAGATATGTGCTTTCTTCTTGAGATTCCCTGTTTAAGAACTTTTTTTTAGCTATTTGGTTTTGATTTTTTCTTATTTTTAAAAAGAAAGCAACTATCTTTTTTTCATTTTACAAACCAATCTAAATTCCCACTCCCTCCCTTCCTCCTACCTTTCACCTTCCTCCCCATCCCATCCCTATCGATACGCTTCAGAGAGGGCAAGTCACATCGCTTTAGGAAAAGTCCAAGGCCCTCCCTACTATATCTAGGCTGAGCAAGGTACCCATCCAAAGAAAATAGGCTCCCAGAAAGCCAATACAAGCAGTAGTGATAAATCTTGGTGCCTCTGCCAGTGGCCCCTCAGTCTGTCCCATCCATGCAACTGTAACTCACATTTAGAGGTCTAGTTTGGTCCTATGCTAGTTCCTTCCCTGCCCGGCTAGAGTTGGTGAGCCTCTATTAGCTCAGGTAGACTGTTTCAGTGGGTGTACCCATTATGGTCTTAACCTCTTTGCTAATATTCTCACTCCTGCCACTCCTCAAATGGACTCTGGAAGCTCAGTCTATTGCTCCACTGCAGGTCTCTGCCTCTGTTTCCATTAGTTGCTTTCATAGTGTCCCATAGGTTTGTGTACATTGGTCCTTAATTTTCATTGAATACTAGGAAGTCTTTAATTTCTTTCTTTATTTCTTCCTTGACCCAGGGGTGGTTCAATAGAGCATTTTAATTTCCATGAGTTTGTTGGCTTTCTGTGAGTGTTGTTGTTGTTGTTAAATTCTTGCTTTAAATCGTGGTGATCCGATAAGATACAGGGGGTTACTCCAAATTTTATATCTGTTGTGGTTTGCATTTTCTTGGTTTTTGGGGGTTTCTTTGAGATATTTATTAATTTGTTCCAATTTTTGTTTGTCTATTCCTCCATTTTTTAGGGGAGTTCATCATTTCCTCTTTTAAGGTCTCCATCTTCTTCATAAGTTACCTTTAAAATCTTTTTTTTTTCTGATTTTTCTGGATTAGGATGATCAAGTCTTCCTGCTGTAGGACCACTGGGTTATGGTGTTACCATGTTGCTTTTCATATTGTTGGATGAATTCTTGCATTGGTGTCTACCCATCTCTTCCTTCAATTGATGCCGCCAGTGTCTTTGCTTATTGGTCCATTCCTTACAGTGTCTGTCTGCATATTTGGAAACTGTTCTTGGTCTGCTCAGTATTATCACTGTCTGTCTCTCAGCAGTTTTGGAGCAGCCTACCTGCAGGAAACTCACCTGCTGGCTGGCTTTTAAAGCTGATGCACATGAGGGAGAGGCCTGGGGTTCTGCTCCAGTATGGAGGGCCTAGAGAGTGGGGTGTCCTGTCAAGTGGCTTTTCACTCGCCTCTTGGTCCTCTCCGTGTAGTAGCAGGCTATGTTTTAGAGTTCCATTGTGATTGCAGGGGTTAGGATGGGGGTAATGGAGCAGCCTTTCTGCAGGCTGTTCACGAACTTTTATGAAAACAACAGTAATCAATAAACACGGGCTTTGCAAAAAGTGTTCCCACCCATCCACATCCCACCCGTGTTCTCCAGAAGTCAAGGCAGATTCATTGCTGTCATAAGTCACACTGCCCGAGTCTCCCCCACCACCGCCACCAGAGAAACAATGACATCCGCAAGTAGCCTCAATTCCAAATTCTTTCCCCTGAAATGTAGCATAGGCCTCCTATTAAATAAACCTGCTTCCTGATGGTGCAGGACCTCACCTTCACTCAGACACCTTGAAGTCCATGGAGACATAATTGTCTGATGGGAATGAAACTGTTTTCCGACTCCCACTGAGTGGCCATCATTACTAGAGTCCTCGTGCCTGGATGGAGGATCTTTCCTAGCATTACAGTCCTGCCACAGCTTTCCATCTTTCCCGGCCTCCACTAAAGAAATGAACTCATATATAACAAGGAGAGATACAAGACTGTGGAAAATTTCAAAGTCTAAATAATAAACCTAGGCAACAAAATCTGAAAGAACCAATTGGTTGACAATGTCTTGTATTGTTACCATGAAAATTCACTGATGAATCCAACAATATAAAGACATAACTCTAATGATTCACAAATATTCCAGTAGTCCATAAAACAAGGGAAGAGATACTTTCCAATCTTTCCATAAAACAAACTCTTTTCATAAAGACCTTACTCTCTAATCAAGTAAAGACACTTAGAAAAGAGACACCTACTAAATTCATGGAATATCCGTAAGGAGAGTACGTGATCCTTTACTGTCAATGACACTTTGAAAAGATCATTCTTCATGATCAAGACAACTTCACTGGGAACACAAGAATCAATCCACATACAAAACTGACAAAGAGCATAGCATAGTCACAACATCCAGTGAACACCGTCAGCCATGAAAAGGAATGAAATGCCACAGCCAGGGACAAACATGGAATTAGAAAAATTTTTAATAGGCTCCGCTCCCGGAGCCGCAGACGGCCCCTCTCCAGCCGCGTCGACCACCCACCGGCTCCGTTTCTCCATCCTCAGCCGTGGTGCCGCTTGCAGCCTCTCCAGGACCAGGAACGGAGCCCACTCCAGGGCCAGGACCTGCCCCAGGGGCCGCCATCGCTACCCCTTCGGAGGTTTTCACGAAAATAGCAGCTGTTCGGGATGAATTCTATTCTGGTGTATATTGGTCACGAGGTGTTTGAGTACTACTTCCCCTTCTGGTGGAAGCTGGAGGATGACCAGTCACACAAAGAGCATCTAATTCAGAACATGGCCACCACTGCTGTCTGGGTGCTCATCGCCTACGTTCTCTATAAAAAGAAGATCTTCTGGAAAATCTGACAGCACTCCCTGATAGGTTTTGCTGGAGGAGCCCAGCATCCCTGGGAGAAGAACTATCTTTATTAAAGGGACTCCTCCCCCACAAAAGGGACATACTTACCGAAGCTGTGTCCTAGCTGACTTGCTTAGCCATCAGAAAGCTGCCTGTATATTTTTACTTATATATTTACATATTTGAAATGTTATGCTCTCCCTTTCCTTGATTTCCTATGAAACTGATATATTTGGACCATGTGTAGAAATCCCATTGAACTTCCCAGAGGGCTTTACTATGGACATTTTGCTTCAGTAATGAAGGCCAAGGATGGTGGGCTGGGTTTGACTCAGAGGTAGATTGTTTTCCTAACTTGGACAGTTTGATCTCTGCACTACAAACAAGCAAATCACAACAAGAACACAAGAAAACCCAAAGAACCGCTTCTTATTTCCTGAAAACTGCCTTCCCATGTGTATATGCATGCCAACAAAAATACCACGGTTTCTGTTGTGAGACTTACATAAAGCTTTTGAATAGACTGTGTCATAATCTTGTCTGATTTTTTTTTATAGCTTGCACTTTAATGTTCCTAGGAAGCCAAAGTAATTTTCAAGGCTTTGATGAGCCAACAAAATGCATTAACCAAAGTGACTGGCTTCTTTCCCCACCTGGGAAAACACTGAAGCATAGGTTTGTGGCACTGTGCCCATCTGCTCAGCCTACTATTTACCGCTCTCTGTCTGTCTGCCTGTCTGCACTGGCATGTCTCTGGATGGTACTAGGCGTCTCTAGGCACCCAGAGATGTATCTGAGGAAGGAAGAACATCTGCTGATGCTGTGATCCTCTGAGCTGCCTCCTGTGTAAGGTGCAGGGCAGCCGTCTGGCCTGTCGGAGCTTTGGTTCCTCATTCATGGAAGGAAACGGATGGGCATGCTCCACCAGGTCTCCCCAGTGTTTAAATGTGATAAGGTGGGGTCCCTCGGCAGCTTCTCTGAAATCCTCACTGTAATCTTACAGAAAACCCTGGAATAACAACAACAACAACAACAATAATAATGGAATAATAGGAAAACCTATGACTCCATCAGAGTGAATCTTATCGAATGTCCATCCACAGTTTGTGAGAAGCAGTGATATATGTGGAAAGACAGCCCTTGTGTGCTGTGCTTGTCATTCCCTTGTGGGGATTTTTCATGGGTATTGCATATTTAAGGAAAATCGTGATGGGGTTGTACTTCAGGTCACTCTTACGTGGTGACCTGGGGACACATGTGTATGGCTTTTAAGCCACCCCCCAGACTTATATATTTCCAATTAAGAAATACATATTTAATCATTAAAAAAAAAATTTTTAATATTAATAATCTAATTCTATGAACACAGAAATCATCGATTTGTGTACATTTTGTTCATATTAAGAATATGAATCTTGGATAATAAAAGTATTGGTCACTTGACATGGACAGGAAGGTGACACACGGCTGTTGGTTATTCAGCACAGTTCCCTAAATTCCTCACTGTACGTACAAACCACCAAAGTTTAAAACAGACCAGAGCACAGCTAACAATGACAAAGAAAAGAAGTTTGAAAAAAATGAAAATTCTCAGTCAGTGTAGGAATAGAAATAACAGCCACATTTCAAACAATAACCAATATGGCGAAAAAAATCAATCAATAAATGCCAAAAACCAAAAGTCAAACAGAAAACCAGAAAAACTCACTTCTTCATGATCCAACCAGTTTGGAATGTTCAAGCCTAGGAAAAATGACCGAATCCAAATGCTCAGCCAGCAAACAACTCCTCTTCTGCTGTACAAGGACAAACCCAGACCCAGGTAGCATCTTATATGCACTGGTATCTAGCTTACATCATAATAAACCCTTGTGATGTCATTTGCCTTGGGCCAATCACACTTCAGCAAAACCCACGGTGTTCAGTTGTTGCTGTTCCCCCTCTCACTTTCTATTCTGAACAACCATACTAATCCTTCTCATGGCTGTGATAAATTAGCTTTAAATGTCTGGATTATGAAAGAATAGCTTCTTTAACCTTAGATTCACAAGGGCATAAGACACAGAATGGGCAAATTGTGGGATGGACATCAGAATGTGATGCAGTTGGTTGCATGACATTTTCATCCCCCATTCGTCCAATCATCTAAGATGATCTGGTAGGTCCTAGTGCAGAGATTGCACAGTGTCCCCAACAGCACAGCTTGGGGGGACCAAGTATACAAACTATGTGACAGTGGTAACATTCCACATCAAATCCCGTTCACAGACCCTTGGCACTTCATTAGTGCTCATAAATGTAACATACAACCTTCCTTACAGTGATAGACAGGGAAACTTTGAGCTTCCCATGGCAATGGACACAGGTAAATTAACTGCTTCCAGCTGAACGGGTGTGGTGTTTTCATGGAATTTCACTTCAGCCAACAATTTTTCAAGGAGTTTCTCTTTTCTAGACTGAGCTCACATTAACTACTTACAGGGTCAAGCCTTTGATGTTGATGTTTAGCGTGGCTAATTTGCAGGAAAGCCACCCACTGTAGGCCTGGATCGCACTCATTAGGCATTAGTAAAGAAATGAGTCTTTTTTTTAAGATTTATTTATTTATTATGTATACAATGTTCTGTCTGTATGCCTGCTGGTCAGAAGAGGGCACCAGATCTCATTACACATGGCTATGAGCCACCATATGGTTGCTGGGAATTGAACTCAAGACCTCTGGAAGAACAGTCAGTGCTCTTAACCTCTGAGCCATCTCTCCAGCCTAAGGAATGGATCTTTTAAAAGCTGAATGCACCTGCAAAATCACAGGCCTAGTTTCAGACACATCAATCATCTTTGGTTTTGAGCCATCTTTCAGTGTAAATGGATGGATGTGGAAAAGATTGTATTGAATGAGAGAACCCAGATCCAGAAAGTCAAATGTCAGAAGTCCTCTCCATCAGTCATTTCTGGTTCCAAACTTCTGTAGTGAGTCTAATACATGGAGGAACAGAGAGGGGAGGGGATACCAACAGTACCTGACACCTAGCGTTTTGTGACAAGCTTTGGCTGTGTGTATATTCCTCTTCCATCGATAGTTGTCTTATCCCCTGGAGATCCTCCTAGAGAGATTGTACCTAGCAGGAGTTGAAACCTAGTCCTGTGTGTGTACGTGGGGTTGATTTGGGGGAGGAAATGTCTAGAAGTTGCAGACACATGGTTTTATGTGTGTATAGGGATTGGCTGGAGCAGGGCCCGCACATAAATTGTGTGTGAGAGAGAGGGAGACAGACAGAGAGAGAGAGAGAGAGAGAGAGAGAGAGAGAGCATGAGAAAGGGAAAGAGCGTCTTCAAGTGTATGTAAGTCAGCATGACCTACCACCGTGTGTGTGTGTGTGTGTGTGTGTGTGTGTGTGTGTGTGTGTGTGCACGCGCGCAAGCGCGCGCGCCATTGTCTGTTGGATATTATGTACCTAGCATGATGTGACACCTCGCTATGAATATGGATTTGAAGCTTTGCTTTAGGGGAGGTGATACTGAGGAGGACATGTACTCTAGTCATATATGGGTCCTTTGACTATAGGAGGATATATCCAGTAGATCTGAGATTTATATAACTTTGTTTTTCACTGAAAGGGAGGGGCTATCCAGCAGCACCTGACAGGGAGCCATATATGTGTATGAGGGTCACTGGTGTAGGATATGTGCCAAGACCTACTAGGTATCAACTCTTCATAGCGAAAGCAACCCCCTCCAAGGTTAGGTATCAGGTTCTGATGGATTTCTTACTGTTTTTCAGCTCTAGCTAGCTACACAGGGCTAGGAGTCAGGGGTAGCAGTGTAGTCCCACCCTATAGCCATGCCACAAACATAAGCATGGCTAATCTTCAGGTCCTGCTAGAAATCCCCTCTTCTACAGCAATGCCACACACCCAGAGGTAGGTGCCAGGTCCTACAAGCTATAACTCTCCTAAATTGAAAGCTCCATCCACAGGGCTAGGAAAATACTTGAGGGACCTCACAGCCTGCTGAGGGTTCCTACAGGCCTGCATGCATGATTACTTGTGTACATGCATGTATTTGTGTTTGTATGTGTGAACCTGTTGCTTTTGTGGGGGAAGAGGGTACGTAGCAGATTCTCAAACCTAACCATGTTTGTATATATGGAACTTTGTTTGTACGGGTAGATATAAATATCAGAACATGATAATTGCCTTATATGACTATGGGGAGCTGTTTCGGGGGTGTTTGCCTGTAGGTGAGAGGGTTCCTAGCAGGACATGACATACAGCCCTGTGATGGGATGTAGCCGTTATGGCAGTGGATCTCTAGGAGACAGGATACCTAGCTGTGTAAGAGGAATATTGGCTGAAGGGAAGGGTGAACCGAGCAGATGCTGACACAGCCCTGTTTGGAAGATTTTGGCACTGAGACATTTGGAAATCTTCGAGGATCTTCCTCCTAGCTGCAATATATATTATATAGATATAAATGAATAGGGATTATATATATAAATATATATATAATATTTATGAAGAAGAGAGAGAGAGATTGTGTGTACTTGTGTTCTTGTGGAGGAGATGTTTTATAAACAAACAGACATCTAGTTATATGCAGAGGTAGCTTTGCCTGTAATGGAGGCAATACCTTGAAGGACCTGTCACATAGCATGTATTTGGGAGTCTTTGACTGTAGGCTAGTGTGTACCTAGCAGGATTTGGGCTTAGATATACACATAGTGTGTGTGTGTGTGTGTGTGTGTGTGTGTGTGTGTGTGTGTGTGTCTGTACAGGTGGATGATTGTAGAAGACCATATCAGACTACCAGGTATGTGTAAGTGGTGCTTTGCCTGTAGTGCAGGAGATACTTTGAGGACTAGTCAGTCCATAACATGTATTTAGGAGTCTTTCACTGTAGTGGAGGGTGTGATACCCAGGAGGGCACTGTCTTAGATATATGCTTGTGTGTGTGTGTGTTTGTGTGTGTGCATGAGAGACAGACAGACAGACACACACACACACACACACACACACACAGAGAGAGAGAGAGAGAGAGAGAGAGAGAGAGAGAGAGAGAGAGAGAGAGAGAGTTTAGCAGGAGAACCACTAGTTGGCTGTGTGTAAATAGGGCTTTGGCTTTGACTCTATGTGGGATACCTCACAGGACCTAACACCTAAAGGTTTATGTGTATTTTTTATAATTATATCAATGATTTAATTAGCAAAACTGCAAGCAAACATAGCAACAATTGGAAACACAGATATTCCAAGAAATGGGAAGAGGGAAGTAACTGATGTTGAGAACAGAAATACAAAACTCTAGAGAAAGTTCCCTGGAGAATAAATTTCTAGAAAGTAAAATGATAAAGTAGCCAATTTTCAGAATATAAAATTACATGAAAATCCATCATTTTCTGAAAGAAGGAGTAAGTACTTAAATATAAAATTAACATAATAATATACCATAGACAGCACTTGATGAAAAAACAAAACTAAAAATTAACATCCTCTTTTAAACAAAAACTACAGAATTCTAATGAAAATAGCAATCCCAGACCTCCCTGGCCAGACTCACACTGTGTGCTCTGGTGCTCTGCTTCCGCTGACAGTAACAGTGTTTTAGGGGCTTTTCTTCTACTTTTGGAGACGTTTGCTTGGAGTGCTCTGATGTTTCAACTTTGTAAATAATAGTTTTTTATTGATTTTATTGACCTATACACTTTTCTCTGCTGCCCTCCCTTTCTCTCCCCTCCCTTTTAACCCTCTCCCATGGTCCCAGACTCCCAATTTACTCAGGAGATCTTCTCTTTTTTTACTTCCTATGTAGAGTAGATACATGTATGTTTCTCTTAGGGTCCTCTTTGTTGCCTATATTTTGGAGCTCAGACCTCTGGTCTGATGTGGGGTTAGTGAAGATCTTTTCCTTTCTGTGGGCCGCTGTTTTGTCTTGTTGACCATGTCCTCTTTTTTACAGAAGCTTTTCAGTTTCAGGAGGTCCCATTTATTGTTTCTCTCAGTGTCTGTGCTGATGGGGTTATATTTAGGAAATGGTCTCCTGTGCCAATGCATTCAAGTGTACTATCTACTTTCTCTTCTATGAGGTTCAGTGTGGCTGGCTTTATGTTGAGGTCTTTGAATCATTTGGACTTGAGTTTTGTGCGTGGGGATAGATATGGATCTATTTTCATTCTTCTACCTGTTGATATCCAGTTATGCCAGCACCATTTATTAAATATGCTTTCTTTATTCCATTTTATAATTTTTGCTTCTTTGTCAAAAATCAGGTGTTTATAAGTGTGTGGATTAACATCTGGGTCTTCTACTCGGTTCCATTGGTCCTCCTCTCTATTTTTATGCCGATACCAGGCTGTTTTCAGTACTGCATGTCTGTAGTAAGTTTGAAGTCAGGGTTTTGGATGCCTTCAGAAGTTTCTTTACTGTTCAGGATTGTTTGGCTATCCTGAGTTATTTGCTTTTCCATATGAAGCTGGAGTATTGTTCTGTCCAGGTCTGTGAAGAATTTCTAATTTAAGGGTCAGGGTATATTTCTTTCACTGACTCTGATTCTATGGCCCATGTGTGTTTCTTTGGCACTGGTTTCAGAGTAAGGCTGTGTTTCTCTGGTTCTAGGTTCACGGATAAATTATTTCTTTCACTGGCTCAGGTCTCTGAGTCAGGGTATGTTTCTTTTACTGGCTCTGGTTTCAGGGACTGAGTGTCTTACTTTGGCTGTCCCTTTTACCCCACAATATTGCCCTCTCCTCTCACTAAGAGTGTGCTCATTGGCCACTGTGCCTGAACTGTGGACCAATCAGACCATAGGAAATATGAAAACCCAGTTCCACACTTGTCCTTGCCCTGCCTCTATTTTGGAGGCACTGGGTAGTCCAGGGGCCTTATGGGAGTTGTAGCTTTCTTTGACGTGCACCAGAAGGGTCATTGCCTTTGCAAAGCATAAAACTCCTGGAGGGTACTTCTCTCAGCATCCTGGGCATGTCAACTTTAAAGCCTCCCCAGCATGCAGGATGGATGTTTCCAGGCACCAGGAAAAACTTCGCATCCTCCCCAGGGAGGAAATAAAGGTGCTCATCTACTGAGAAGCCTAGAAGATATGCCTAGTCCCTTTGTCAACTCAGGCAGAGACTGGAATAGTCTCAATCCCTATGTATGCTATAAATACTCTACTCACTCAAAATTCTCAGACTGAGATAGTTTAGTGTGTAAAGGAGTTTGACACATGAACTACCTGAGTTCTACCTAAGTTCAAATCTCCAATCCCACACGCAAACATGGAAGGAGAGAACCAACTCCACAAAGTTATCTTGACCTCCACAGGCACACAGCTCCCACACAAACATCAAGCAAATACACATACACACACACACACACGCGCGCGCGTTAAATAAACAAATGTAATCAATAACCCAAAGATTGGAGAAATGGTTAGTGGCTAGTGATTGTTTTTCAGAAGATCAGGGTTTGATACAAAGCACCCACAGGGTAACTTCACACATCAGTAACTCCAGTTGTAGTGGTTCCTAATCTCTCTTCTGATCTCTGAGAATGCCAGACACTAACTTTGAATACAGGGGTAGGGGGAGAGGGAGAGATGGTGAAGGGGTGAAATATCTATTTACGACCAGCGATGGTGGTGCACACCTTTAATCCGAGCATTTGGGAGGGAGAAGCATGCAGATCTCTATGAGTTCATGGCCAGCCTAGTCTACAGGGAGAGTTCTAAGACAGCCAAAGCTACAATGAGAAATCCTGTCTTGAAAAAAAAAAACAAAACCAAAAACAAACACCTAAATATATATTTATATATAGATATAAATATATAGATATATATTGATATATTGATATTTGTTCTAACCCTCAGGCTAGGGCAGACGACTCAGTCAGTAAAGTGATGGCAGCTAAAGCATGGGACCCAAGTTCCATCCCTGCACATGATGGAGTATGCCTGTAACCCCAGCACCGGGTAAGCAGGGACAAGAGGATCCCCATGTCTTGCTGGCCAGACAGCATAGCTCAGTGAGTGGCAAGAGATCGAGGAAGACACCTGCAGTCAAGTTCTAGCCAATTCGAGTACACACATGGAGTCCCCACGATTCCAAGCAAGTCCAGGGCATCGCGACGAGGGGGTGCTCAGGCCGCCCTTGCTGCCCACCGGAGGAACCTCCTGTCAGCCTGCGCTGCCACCTTTCACATTCCTCCTCCTCCCTTCCCCAAGCAGTCAGCTGGAAGGAGGAGGAGAGGCCGGTCCTGCGGCTTCTAGCTCTATAGATCAGGGGAAGGGGGTTCAAGGTCTCAGGGGCCCTGTGCCTGTGGCGCAGCTCCCTGGGGAGGAGGTCATGCGGAGGTTGGAGATAGCACGGAGGGGCATCTAGGAGTAATAAATCACCCTGGTCATTTGGGAGGGCAGCCGGAGTCTTGAGTTTCTGTTTTGGAGGTTTTGTAAGGCTGTTGAGACAGTGCCTGGTTTGAGAGGGCTCACACATACTTTGCCCAATACTGGCTGTAGACCCATATTCAAGGACTGACCATACTGGGCCACTGACATCATGGCAGGCCTCGGCATGCCTGACTACAACTGCTATGGCTGAGAAACTCCTCCTTCGGCTTAAGGTGGCTGCTGTTACATTCCTGTGGGACCCATTTCTGGCTGCAAATGCCCCCCAGGACCTCTGGCCATAAGAGGCGGGTTCATACCCATAGGGGTCATGGGCATCATCGCGGGCATCTGGTGTTGGATTGGGCCTTGGAAAATTTGCACATGAGCCATCTGGCCCTGTGTCTCTGCTGCCCTCTGAGTCTGCATTGCCATTTCTACTGGCAGGTGGAGGCCCTGGAAGGGAGGAAGGAGCAGTCTGAGGTGGGGGTTGGTTTGGTCACGTGACCTGCTGCCTTACCCTGAGACACATTTCAACCCCAGGGCAAAAAGGGTGGTATGGGGCCTTGAGTACCAGCCTCAGTACCCCCTCAGTCTCAGAATAGGATTTCTATGGCAAGCGAAGATCTGAGGGCAAAAAAATTAACTCAAGCAAGTTCTTGCTGCATGTTCTTTATTCCTTTGCACGAATAAGCAGAAAGAAGCTCAACAAGAATAAGGGGCGATCTCCATGAGGTTTCTACTTTTACAGACATAGGAAAACGATAATATGCAAATCAAAATCACAAAAAGGGAAGGTAGAACCTGACAAAGCTGTATTTCAGAACAGGTGACACCACCCAGGAAAGAGCCAGCACCCAAGGGGAAATACCTAACATTCCAAACCTTTAGGTAAAGTTACTACAGATCCCTGAACTGGACTTCACCCACACCCAGACCCGTCCGTCTGGTAAGAACCGGGCATGCTGCCTTCCTGCTCAGTGCCTGTCTTCTATAGAAATTTCTATGTGGTCTGTTAGCAGGTAATTGTGTAGGATTGACTCTATGTAAATTTGACCATTAGAACAAAGAGTGAATGTTATTGCTTTAGGCTTCCTGGTGTGGGGGAACCAAAGGTCAGTCCCTCGCCTGTGCAGAAATTACACTGCTGAGGTGTTTTGGGAATGAATCCCACTTTGAAGAGGGAATTATAGCCTCACAGGGCTTCCACAAATATGACAGTGACTTTTTCAAAAGACAGATGTACCTGCAGATCTGCAAAACGGGGTACCCCATAAGCTGTACACTGTGGGTCTGCCTTTATGAATCTGTCAGCTCTACATTTCCTGTAGAGTCGTGTGGGCTCCAACAGGGTGGCATGATGTTGGGAGGAGTGGGCTGACGTTGAGAGGTGGGTTAGGACTAGGGTGTCTGTGGGGTGGCTGGCTGTTGGTCGGGAGCGCTGGTTGGAGTCTCAGGAGTTGGGGAAGCAGACCCAGCTGGTGTCCTGCCACACCAGCACAGTTGCAGGCTGGTCATCCTCCTGCGGAGCAGCTGACCACGCAGGAGCTGCTACTGCTGTTGAGGTCAAGGCGTCGTCTGATGTAGACACAAAACAACACCTGACAGTTGTTCTCCTGGCAGAGCTTGGCATGGAGGCAGCAGAGGGCAATAAACTGTTTGCAGATGGGGCATCCACCACTGGTTTTCCGTTTACAGCCTTTGGTGTGCTGCATGACCCTCTTCATCTTTGGGCAGGAAGGCAGAGAACAGTTGGCACTGTGGCACTGGCACGCATGTACCAGAAACTGCATGGTGCGTTGGATGCGAAGACGGCACGAAGCTCCCTGCCTCTGTATGGATGCTTCTGCTTGCTGGTTGTTGCTCTCCTCACCCAAGCCAACGCCTAGTTCCTCCATTTTGTGGTCCTGGTGTTTAGTGTTAGAACAAGTGCTAAGTGAGTCATAAGCCTGGAGGGGAAAAACAAGATGAAGGGCAACTCTGCAAGACTGAAATAATTAAAAACCATTTTATGTATTTTATTTGGGCTAGACACAGGCTGCCATGCCATGGAAAAGACACAGCAAGGTTTTGGAAACTGACACACTTGATGGCAATCTCTTGCCCTTTGCAGCTGTGTTCACTTCCGGGGGAATCCAACAGGCTCTTTTAAGCCCTCCCTAATGAAGATGGTTGTGCCTATCCTAACGGACAGGCACGTGAACGCCCCAGCGTGGAGTAAAAGTCAACTTTCTATTTCCCTTTACTTCCCGCGTGGAAGCGACAGGCCGCACAATCCCTAAAGCACGGGACCATGAAACCAGGAAGAAAAAAGAAGAGGTGTCGCAGTTTCGAGCCACAGTTCTGTGCTCCTGGATGGGGAGGCGTTTCCTTCCTACCTTCTTCCACGGACCGAGCCCACAGCTTAACAGGAGCAAATCGAACTCGGGTGGTCTCTGATCGGGACTAAGTTCCTTACCTCAGTTTACAAACCCTGCAACTCTCCGCCCCCAAGGGGTCGCTAAAACCACGCGTCCACCCAGTAAGGCCTTCGGGGTTCCTTTTCCCGGCGGGGCTGAGCCCTTTCCCACTTACCTCAATGACCCGCGATTTCCCCATGATTCCAAAATCAATTTCCTCTGTCACAGGTTGCAGGAAGTCATATAGCCCAACCCTCTCACTGAGAGTGTGCTCATTGGCTACCGTGCCTGAGCTCGGACCAATCACACCGTAGGAAATAGAAAAAGGTCGTTCCTTATCTTCCCCCTCGCCCCGCCTCCAATATGGATGGGTTGGGTATCCCGGGCACTCATGGGAGTTGTAGTTACATCAACCGTGCACGAGAAGGCGCATAGCGTTAGCAAAGCATAAAACTGGAGATGCTGCTCTCATCGTCCTGTGTGTGCCAACTTTACTTTTTTATTACATTTTTTTGGTTTGCTTTTGGAGACAGGATTACATGGCTGGCCTCAAACTCGCATAGACTCGCCTGTCTCTGCCTCCCAAGAGCTGGGATTAAAGGTGTCGACCACTGCTGCCTTGCAAATGATAGTTTAATTTTACTTCTATTTAATGTACATTAGGTGTTTAGTATTATTGTTATTATTATTCTTATTAAATACAGTGTTCTGTCTGCATGTATGCCTGTACTCCAGGAGAGGCCACTAGATCTCATTATAGATGGTTGGGAGCCACGATGAGGTTGCTGGGAATTGAACTCACGACCTTTGGAAAAGGAAACAATGCTCTTAACTGCTCAGCCATCTCCAGCCATGGATGCCAACGTTAAACCCTTCCTAGCACCTAGCATGGACACATCCATGTGCCACACAAAATTGTCCCAGCACCCAATGTGGTAAGAAGCAGAGGTTCCTACTGTGATGCCGATATGAAATACCCAGCCCCTCTTTAAAACCAAGCAGAAACTGGAATCCTCGTAATACCTACGAATGCTAGTACCGCTCTGCTCCATCAAAATTCCCAAAGCTAGGCCTGGTGAGATGGTTTAGCATATAAGGAGAGTGACACATGAACCCATCTACCTGAGTTCAAATCTCTGAGCCCACGACACAAAGATGGAAGGAGAGAACCAGCTCCATGAAGTCGTGCAGACCTCCACATGCACACCCGCACACACACCAAACAAACACACACATGCTAAATAAATAAATATAATAAAAAAGCTAAGAAATGGAGAAATGGTTCCGTACTTTGTGACTGTTTTTCAGGGTTCAATTATCAGCACACCATGTGGCAACTCACACATCAGTAAGTCCAGGTGTAGTGGTTCCTATTCTTTCTTCTGACCTTGGAGGACGACAGACACTAACAGGGTGCACTCTTCCATGCGTACACACACACAGCAAAACACATATATGCATAAAGAACAAATTATACTGAGTTATGTTCTAACCCTCAGGCTAGGGCAGACGACTCAGTCAGTAAAGTGATGGCAGCTAAAGCATGGGACACGAGTTCCATCCCTGCACATGATGGAGTACGCCTGTAACCCCAGCACCGGGTAAGCAGGGACAGGAGGATCCCCATGTCTTGCTGGCCAGACAGCATAGCTCAGTGAGTGGCAAGAGACTGAGGAAGACACCTGCGGTCAAGTTCTATCCAATTCGCGTACACATGGAGTCCCCACAACTTCCTTCTACATCCTGGGTTTTCAGGGATTATTGCACAGCCTCAGAAACCTCGGAAATCCAGAGAAATCCAGTCTGCATCTGTTGTGATCCAGTTACCCTCACTCCCCCTGACTGACAGCGGAACTTCCTTGTGGTCTGTAATTGACAAGGATGTTTGTGTTCTTTCTGGCCAGTGTGTCTCCACAGAAGGAGTAGCGGTATAAAAGATTGCTGGGCAAAATAAAGGTTGCTGTTCTTCCACCTGAAAAGAAGACTCCGTGTGTCAATCCCAGCACCCGCCCCAGTCTTGGCTATCCAGGCTGTGTGCGAGGTGTTTGCATTTGGGTATATGGTACAGAATTAACGAAGGGACCAGGGTCCTAGTGTGTGTGTGTGAGAGAGAGAGAGAGTGGGGGAGGAGAGAAGAGAAGAGAAGAAAGAAGGTAGAGAGAGTTGGTTTTGAATACAAGGTCAGGGACAGCCATCACAGCCTATGTGTATCTGTGGCAGTGGATGTAGGGGCAGAGACACCTAGCCTTGCATGATGTTTGGAGATTTGCTTTACACGAGGAATAAATGAGGTGGACATGAGGCCTAGGCATGTATGGAAGCCATGACTGTAGGGGGCATACCTAGGTGTGGCACTCTAAGGGAGAGTTTTCTAGCAGGACCTGACAACTATCCATGTAACCGTACGAGGGGCTTTAGCTGTATGGTAGTGTTAAGATCTGCTTTCATCACCACCCTATAGGTAAAGCATCCCTGACCTCATTCACACACACAGTTATGTGTCAGGTCCTGATAGATTTCTCATTCTCTTAGAGCCCAAGCTCTCTGGACACGGTTAGGCAGCAGGTGTAGCAATGTAGTCCCACACTTAGAGCCTAAGCAATCACACATACATGGATTCTCAGGAGTCAGGCCTGAGAGAATCTACTCTTCTAAAGCAATGCCACACACCCAGAGCCAGGTGTCTAGTCCTGCCAGGTACCCCACACCTCAAAACCAAGGTTACACCACAGGATTAGAAGAAATCTATTGGCACCTCGAGGCATGGATAAGGTTCCTTCAGACCTGAATGCATGATTACTTGCTAGTTCACATGTGTACATACATATGTCTGTGTGTTTGTGTGTGTGAACCTGGAATTTTGCTGTTGGGAGGAGTTACATAGCAGGACCTGATCTAAACATGTATATATATGTAGCTGTATGTGAACAGATAATACAGGAACCTGACCCTGGACTATATGAATGAATATGGGGGTGCTGTGTATGATAACTTTGGCTGTGACATAGTATATGAAGAACCTAGCCCTGTGCATGTGGCCTTATCTGTAGAGTAGAAGCTCTAATGGAGGACATGCTACACAGCTGTCAGAGGAGGGCTGGTTGCAGGGGAGGGAGGACCTAGCAGGACCTGACATCTGGCCCTGTACGTTTGGCATTGGCTATAGTAGTGAGGATTCATAGAAGGGCCTGACTTATACCCATGTGTTTATATTTTGGGGGTGATATTTCAATTTAAATATGGGGATACCTACCATGTGGTGGTGACACACACCTTTAATCCTAGCACTCAGAAGGCAGAGGTAGGCAGATGAGTGTGAATCTGAGGTCAGGACAGGCTCCAAAGCTACAGAGAAATCCTGTCTCAAAAATCAAAAATGGATGGCGATACATTTCAGGTGATGACACTTAGTCATGATGGTGTGTGCATGGGTGTGTGTATGTGCGTGTGTGTGTGTGTGTGTGTGTGTGTGTGTGTGTGTGTGTGTGTTTGTATGGAGATTTGGCTATGGAGGAGTGGATACGTAGAAAGCCTACATGAAAAGCTGAGTGTGTGGATTTGACTGGAGGACTAGAAGGACGTGAGGTATAACCATGAGTGTACTGGTGAGGTTTCATCTGTTCTTGAGGGAACAAAATGAACAACCTGCTACAGAGCCAAGCACACATGTGTGCATGTATGTGTGCTTGTGTGTCTCTGAATTTTGATTGTAAGTTAGTGCACATCTAGCATGATTTAAGTCCAGTGTGCAGGTGGAGCAAAGGCAGTGACAGAAGGAACAGCAGGCGTGACATGACACCCACCCTGTGTTCTGTCTTTCTCTAAGTCTCTCTCTCTCTCTCTTTTTGTGTGTGTGTGTGTGTGTGTGTGAGAGAGAGAGAGAGAGAGAGAGAGAGAGAGAGAGAGAGAGAGAGTAGGGTTTACATATAAGGTAGGTGCCAGCTATCAAACACCATCCTTATGTATATGGGTGTAATTGGATATAGGGGAGGAAACTCTTAGCAGGACAGGACACCTTGCCATGCATGTGTATTTGAAGTTTTCCTCTAGCAGAGGTGTTTCTGAGGAGGACCTGACACATAGTCATGTACATGAGACTCTATTAGGAGGTATACCTAGCAGACACTAACACTGACTGTACATCAGGGGACTTCATGTTAACGGAGGAAATCAAAGAACAGGATGCCTAGTCCTATGTGTATCTGTTTATATGTAGGGTATTTGACTATACTTAAGGGAGACCCTGACAGGACCTAACACGCAATCCCCATTGGAGGGGGCTAACTGTAGGTGGGGGATTCGTAGGGAAACCTGATATCTAGTTGTGTAAGAAGAATGTTGGCTGTCAGGTAGGGTTTACCTAGGAGGATCTGAAACCTTGCCCTGTGTCTTTGGCATTGTAGTGGTATGGTTTCCAAGAGACAAGAAGAATAAGAATGTGTATCAGTGGGGAGCAGTACAAGGGAATGTCTAGCAGCACCCCATACCTGGTAAACATATGTTTCCCTGATGGGGTGAATAAATGTTCATCCAGGCCTGTTAATATACTAGATTGGAACTGGATGGTCTGATATCCAGGGGTACCACAAGAGATATATACCTAGAAATATATTTGAGGCTACTGCAGGGTGATGTGTGAGTTTCAAGGGCCTTCGGCTACCTTTATAGCAGTTATTATGGCCTGAGTGTTTGGATATCAAGGTTTGATATCTTAAAATTTATATGAGTTGATGTCATAAGATATCACAGGGCCTGATAATTAACACTGGAGAATGTCACTTGTGTGGAATGATGGTTTCCTGTGGGTACCAAATAAGAGCAGTGTGTTTTGGGCAGAGTGGGAGATCATCGGCCATGGCCTGGTAACTAGCACTTAGTGGGGTTAAGTGAGTGTCATTCAAGGTCCATGCCTTGGTATAAATATGAGGTGTGGAGACTCTATTGCTCAGCAGGACCTGATACCTAGCAGCTAGTATGGGGTTGAATGGGAGCTTCTTCATGGACCAATATTTAGGAATGTATTTGAGGTTGTGTGTGAGGAGGGGGGTGTTCAGCAGGGTCTGACAGCGGGCAGAGCTCCCTTCATGAGAGATCGGGTCAGAAAGAGAAACACATTCATTACTCAAGGCCCTTCTGAGATCCTTTCTTAGCCTGCTCACACAGGGTTTCTGGGTTATCTGAGAGGACAAAGAGGCACAGGTCACTTTGCACTATCAAAATGCAGAGGGGTCTAAGTTGGGCAGGGATACAACAATATCTACCCACTGGGAGGCTTTCCCAAGGGGCCCTTCCGATAGATTACCCAGATCTCGTCAGTAATGTGGGTGGTTGTCTGTAGTTGGAAGGTGGAAGAGCAACCATTTCTTTGTCCTCCACAGAGTGTCCTCACAACGTCCAGTGGAGCCTCTGAGATCCTCAAGAGCTCAGGCAATGGCATGTTCGTCTTCCAGGAGACATAGAGGTGAGGACAGACTCCACATTCAAGGTCACTAATGTGTGCACATCCTCAATCAGGAATTTCGGGGTCCATGATTCAGTTTGTGGTCTGGCACCTATGAGAGAAGCCTTATTTTAGACTAATGATGAGGCAGGCAGAAAGATTCATTCACCAGTCCTTATCCTGTGGCCTTTGGAAAAGAACAGCTTTCTTTTTGATGGTATTTGAGACCTAAAGGGACAGGGTCAATGTCCATTTTCTTATGTGACCTTCCTAAAGGAGAACTCAGTATGGACTCCTCAGGAAGCTGTGGTTGCAGGGATTGGTTTGTCCTGGCTTCCCTGCTCCTCTCCTGTGAAAAGGCTCTAGGGTCAGGGAGGAGAACAGGTTCCCACCAACACATCTGTATCTGGGCACTGTGCTTCCTGCACCCCATCTCATTCAACACTTGCCTAGACGACACAGGATGCACATACGGTGACAGTGAGCTTTGTCCCAGAGCATGTCCAACAGAACCTGGAGATCTGAGGAGAGAAGGGTGGTCAATGAGAGTTCTGGGGTTGACCTCTGAGACTACAAGCGACCCAGGTTGCTACGACAATGGTCATCGTATCCGGGGACAAGGAATTTAAACTGGGATCCAACCAGTCATGCTCTGTCCAAAGAGCAAGCTTTCTGAGCATCTCTGGGACTCCGTTTTCCCCAATGCGAGGGAAACAGTACTGAGCGATGTTGGGGTAGTGTGTGCAGAGATCTGGGTACAAATAGCTGGTGTTGACTGCACCTCTTCCTGTTGTCTCCATCAGGGAGACAGTGAGGGGGAGGATGTTAAATGTGTGAGCCTAATCATAAGCTGACTGATCTCAGGTAACAGTCTAAAGGCCACATCAGGCTCCTACTAGTTGCCAGCGATAAAAAGTGTGCATTACACTCACTGGGTCTCTTGGATAGCAGGTCTGCATTCTGAGATTCACATTGTTAGAGACCACCACATGAGCTTGGGGCCCCTGGTCCACTTGGGTTGTCTCTTCTGAGATTCCATGACCTGGTCACAGTCCCCAAGTGTCCCTTTCCCAGGCACTGGTGACAGTAGAGTACATCAGGAGTGACTTGCCTTAGTGGTCACTCACTGACCAGCCAACCGCAGAGGAGGAAGTAGCTCCATTTCATCATGCTCCTGGCTGTGGAGCCCAACATAGACTAAGTCACTGGGGAGTAGCATAGTGAATGCCATCTGTATTGTATGCTGTAGTATTATAACCCCCTTGTGTGAGAAGATGTTCACATTGCTTGTTTCAAACTGTCCCTCCCCAGTGATGTTAAGATCAGGGGAAGAGATGTGCTACCTACACCAAGTTTTCTGAACATCCCTCTGAAGCCATGCCTTGAGTGTTGCTTAGCATTCTCTTTCTCATCCTCTGTCACACAAGCTCAGTCACCACTTTCCCTTGGGAATGAGGGAAGCCTGCCTGGCTAGCCTCAAGCTTCCTAACACATAAGGCAGAGTCAAGTTTAGACCAGAAACCAAATACATCTCAACTATCACAGGCTGGTCTATCATGGTCATGGTGATGCCTTCAGCCATGACAGAACACTCAGGACACGGAGAAGGACAGCAGTCCCCAGGGATGGTCCACAATGTCCTCACAGAGAGTCCAGCATGTGCTGCACATTCCTAGTTGGTTCAGTATCAGGACTCCGGCAGCTCTGGGATCCCCATTAGCCGGCAAACATGAAGAAGGTTCAATGGCCGAAAAACAAACCCAAACTGGTTTTGACAAGTAAAGAAATCACTGGGGCATCAATGAGCAAGTCCAGCCGTGGAAACCAGCAGCCAAGTGGACTCTCTCTGTGTGTTGGATGAGTAGGGCTGGAAGCTCCTATCTAGAATTTGTGGCTTCATGCTCTGCCTCTTGCACTGGTGTCCTTAGAGTGAAAGCTCTGACTTCAAATCCCAAGACAGGAGCCCAGTGTCTCAGTGACAAACCTTGAGTTCTCAGCCTTGTTCTCATGGCCCAAATGGAAAGAACTCAGTCAATCACACCAGGAAACCGATCTGGATTCTGCTGATTCGTCAGTATGAAGTCAAATGACTTGTGCTAAGACTTCACGTGGAGATTCTGCGAAAACACGGTTGGTGCATAGGCTTTAATACTCGGTGCCTTGATACCAAGGATGTATCAGCAATGGCACATGTCACCCGTCTACTGCCTTGTGTCCACAGAAGAACTCCTGATGACACTCCTTACCTCCAGATCTCTGTTCATGTTGTACATAACCTTCTATTCAAAAGGTTAGATTTGGAGTTTGCCCATTGTTTCTTGTCCATCATAGATGAAAGTATCTTAAGTTACATCCTGACTCTATCAAGATGAAAAAAGCACAGAACTGGTACGATTCTGCATCAGCTGTTTGGAGGAACTTACCATTGACGCCATACAGCTCTTGAAGTCAGGCATGGAAGTGTACATCTGTAATTGCAGCACTCAGGAGGCAGGGGAGATGGTCGATCTCTATGGGTTGGAGATCTGCAAACTCTACATGGAGAGTCTCAGGACAGTCAGGACAATACAGTGAGATCCAGTAATAAAGCATAAAATTTAAATGTAGATTCAGAAAATTTCCCTATCTCACGTCCAGAATTCAACAGAACCCTCAACCATTTCACGGGTCTCTCTTCACTGATAAGCAACAGAAACAAGACCTGACCCCAGTTGATGCCCACAAACTAAAACTAGCTCTCACCCCCTAAGCTAGGTGTTTCTTGTTCTGTGTATGTGGGACTCACCAGGTGGTCAGGGTTCTAGAAAGCACAAGATCGCACAAGCTGGCTGTTGACCTGCTGGGATGAAGATCAGGCCAAACCTTCAATATTCTCCAGTGTTAGCTAAAAGTTCAGATGGTTAGGATGGAAGCCGGATGCCAAGTACAACAGAGAAGATGGTTCCTTCCTTGCCACACCTCCAGTCTCTCAGCCTCCCATTGCTCTTCAGTCAAGAGAGTCAATGGTAACTTTCCCTCTGTGTTAGAGGTCTGGCAGAGGCCACCTCATGGGATCCTTTTCTTCACGACTTCAGGACCAGGCTTCAGAAACTCCTCTTCTACCACACACAGATGCTCACTGCACTCAGTCTTACCTTCAGGGGATGATGCACACAGATAGGGCCCTGGATTACCCGCTGAGTTCGGTTCCCCTTGGCATCTCAGCAAGCTGCTCCCTACCTGGAATGTGTCCTGGAAAACAGTTCAGACCCCACACTCACCAGTATTCACACTGCACCACTGGCTGTCACCAGGAGCTCCATGACTACCAAGGTTTCCTTGTACACATGCCCCTGTGATGGGCATTGGTCATAGAGAATTCCCAGGCTGCTGTCCTTGTGAAGGCAGAACTCAACATCAGGCCTGACATGACATACTTACGTTCCCTGTTGGAGCAGAACAATGGTAATGTGAGGTCTAATGTAAGTTATAAATCCCTCTGTGAGAAGGGAAAATGATGCCCTTGGATCAGGCGATCAGAGGCAGCATGGAAAGCCTGGATGAAGGAGCCTGTGAGGACAAAGACACAGATCAGACCTGCCATAGGCCATGTCAGAGAGGACCAGGGGAGGAATCCAATTATGATGGAGCACCCTTCTGTCCTGAGAAACCCTTCATCAGTACCCCAGTCAAGAAGGCCTTTCCAAGATGCTTTTCTACCTTGACACAAGTCAGAAACCTTCAGAGCAGGGTCTTTCCTCCTCATCGCTGACAAGAAACCACAGTTCCCACTCTGCTCTGCAGGAGACATTTGTTCCTGGTCTTACTTATTCAAGACCCCTGCCCAGTAAAACCTTCTTTTCTCTTGATTCATTTCCAAGTCAGCTCCTCAGGACAGGCTCTCGCCCTCTCTCTACAGGTCGTCTCATTTCCTCTTTACCTCTCCACCTCCCTTTCCCCTGCCCTCCCCCGTTACTCCCTTCCCCCCACTGTGTTTATGCTTCCTGCAGTTCTTCCTAAAGACAGTCAGAAAGCAGTTTGAAGGTGATGGAGAGATCACAGGGGACTGAAGCCTGAATCCTGTGTGCAACTCTCTCCTGTCGACAGAGGCCGGGTATTAGATGGTGGGGAAGCTTGGTCCCACAGGATCCATGTAACGAGGGAGGCAGGCCTTCAGTGTTGATGCTGCATGTGACTACGCAGAGATGTCCAACAACAGTGCAGGGCAGCAGTGAGGTGGAACTGAGACTCTATAACGGGAAGATGGACACCAGATCCTGTAGCCCTGACATATCATCACACAGGACACAACATGATGACCTGATCCTTCCAGTTACATACCAAGACAGTATTTCAAATAGGTCATCTCACTCTCCCTCAGTAAAAACCGAGGGAATAATCAAAGTCCCTCTCTAGTGACTTTGACAGACAGGAGTTACTCAGCCCTGAGGAAGATGGGAATCCACTGACCAATAGGCCTCCCTTTTCTCCTGCCACACCCTAGCTCAGTAGGAAAGATCAGGATGAAATTTCCAAGGCAGCATCCTACATGTGAGCCTTGACACATGCTGGAACCATCAGAGGAGGCTCTCACACGCTCATTGCTGGCTGTTCCTAGACCCTCCCCATGTGCTCTTCAGGGGAGGTTTGTTTCTGCTCTAGCTTGTCCAGAGACACGGTAACAGGTCAGTACACCCATCTCTTTCATGTTATTTGTTGACAGGAAGTTTCTCAGGACAGACTGTATTCCTTGCTCTACAACACCTCTCATTTCCCCTTTCCCTATCTCGATCCTGTTTCCCAGTTTGTCCCCTTTATCTCCTTTCACCCGTCTCCCTCCTCCAGAGACTCACACAGGTCTCACTGTCCTTTCCAGATGACAGTTACAGAATAAGTTGGAGAGATTAGAGTTATCAAGATGAGAGCATCACAAATTGGTATAAAGGCATTCCTGGTTGTAGAGTCAGCTGTTTTACATGCAGTGTGAGTCGTCCTGCAAGCACAACCAAAGCTAGGGAGGTAGAGGGTCATTGGGAAGCTGTGCCTATGACCACCTCTTCCTACAACAGCAGTGCTGGAGCTGGAAGAAGCTGAAGGAGAAGCAAACTCGCAGCTGATTCCCAATAGCTGGAGGATGGATGCAGGGGTCTGTTGCCCTGGGTTGGAGGGACTTGGCACTCTGGAGACCTGTGCTGGCCCCATTTATTGGCAGACACTCCTCTCCAGGGCTGGAATTCTTGTAGGCCATTTCAATTTCAACACTTCAAAGCAGAAAGAAACATGAAAGCACCTCTGTTAGGAACTGTGACAGAGAAATGTTTGGTGTTATAGTTCCTTACCAATTCCTCCATTCTGAAACTTTGTCCCCTTTATCCAAAATCCCCTCCCTTTCTTCCCACCCTGTGATCCACATGCTATGCTATTTGCTTCCGGCTCAGCATTTCGGGTATTTACATGAATAGGAAACTGTGAAAATGTATCATCTAACGTACTAGACTTCTTAATATCTTTGCTTTGGGGGCTGGAGAGATGGCTCAGCGGTTAAGAGCATTGCCTGCTCTTCCAAAGGTCTTGAGTTCAATTCCCAGCAACTACATGTTGACTCACAACTATCTATAATGAGGTTCGGTGCCCTCTTTCTGGCCTGCAGTCATATACACAGACAGAATATTGTATATATAATAAATAAATTATTTAAAAAATATCTTTGTATTGTATTTGGGTTCAACTTGCCATTTATAAATAATATTGAAACAACATTGTGAAAATACAAGGGAGGAATCCTTCTGGCTGACCAAACCAACTACACTCCACATAGGTCTCCACTGTCCTCTCTTTTCTGTGATGTCCCTGATACAAGGATTCAGGACTCACCATGGTGTGGGCAGTCGACGGCAGCAGCAGCAGCAGCAGCACAGTGCTCTCAGTGCCTGGGAAATTCGCTTCCTCACCAGTTTCTAGCCTCGGAATGGCCTGGATCCAGATGTTGTGGGTGCCACCTGGGACTGGTCACTGGGAATGCCTTCACCCGTGGATGGTTCCTCTGTAAAGCCCACGTTCACAAACCCGGTGAAAGTTCCATCCACAGATGATTCCAGGTAGCAGAGATTGCCAGGCAGACCGTCAACTGAATTCCTGTTGACTGCAGTGTTCTCTGGAGCAGAGTTGATGACATCAGCCATAACAGCATCTTTTTCTGGGACTGTGTTACCTGAACACGGCATCACCTCCAGGCTGCAGGATCTCTTGAGTGTGGTACAGCTTCTGCACCTCTTGACACTTTCATCCAAACCTTCTTTGTGAAAGTGACTCTTCCCAGCAGGAAGAGCTGGTTCACTAGCACTTCTCTTCAAGGTTACAGGAAGGCTAAGGGGAGCTGCATGGGTCACATTTAACCAGGTCTTATTTTGCATATGGCTATCTCCACAGCTCAGTTTGTATTTGATTATATTCATGGTGGCTGTTAAGTTATTTGGCTGCCTGTGCTTTAGGGATGAAACAATCTCTTCACAGGTATAGCCGATAGTACACATAGTCTCCACGACCCTGGGAAGGAGTTCCTTAGTGGCAGGTGGCACATGCTCTTGAATGGGGCCCAGCCATGGTCGTTCCACAAGCTGGCATACTGTTATTCTGTACCAGGTGGGGACCATGAGTAATCTCGCAATTATAATATGGCAGGGTTTTGATAAATGGTAAGGAATGGGACCCATTGTGGTGGTGATGAGCCTGTGCATAGCCTCCAGGGTGGTTTCTACGTATGGAAAATGCCCTGTGACCAGGGTGTATAGGACGATGCCCAGGCTCCACATATCACCTGCCAGTCCATCATACGGTTTCTTTGCCAAGATCTCCGGAGCCCAATAGAGCAAGGAGCCACAGATCTCCTTCAACATCTGCCCCTCTGTGATTTCAATTGCCATACCAAAGTCACAAAGCTTTGCATTGCCTGCTGCATCGACTAGGATGTTTTCTAATTTAATGTCTCGATGTGCAATGCGTCTCTGGTGAAGGAAGTGAACTGCTGATACAACCTGCCAGAAAATCGCTCTGGCCTTCTCCTCCTTTAGACAGCCCAGTGCCCTGAGGCAGCTCTCCAGGTCTTCTCCTGCCACATACTCCATGATCACATACGTGGTTGTCAGGGTGTCGATCATGTGAAAAAATCGAACAATGTTCCTGTGTTCTAAAGACTGAAGGATGTTTACTTCAGTGCTGATGTCAGCCACACTGTTGGTGTTTTTTCTCAAGGACCTTGACAGCCACTCGTGTTTGAGTGGGCAGGTGGCAGGCCAGCTTCACCTCCCCGAATGCACCACAACCTAGGGATAGTAAGATCTTGAAATCCTGTTCAAGAATATCCTCTTCTATGCTGCTGGTCATGGTGTTTTGATCAATTTCAACCACTTTATCTTGTGGTAAATTTCAGAGTCACACAATGCTTAAAAAAAATCAATGCAGTTTTAGGCAGGAAGTTTATAGCTTTCAGTTCTCTGTCCTGAAATCTGACATCCCCAATGAGCTAACGATGCTCTTCAAGAATATAAACATACTAGAGGAACCCAAATCCACAGCAGTAGATGAGGAGTCATAGGAAAGTTCAGAGTAGGAATCAGTGAAGTGGGCGTCAAAGGAAAACCCTGAGATCCCTGAAGGGGAGGGGGAGATATTTTCAAGACTATGTCACAGTGCAAACCCCTCCTAAACACCAATCAGGAGAGAGCAGACACAAATTACTTTATAGAAAATCGATCTTGTAACCTATAGAACTACTGTTCATAGGGTCTTTCAGGGATGCTACAGTTTTGTACATCAGGATGTTAGAAAATATGAAAGACATTCCTAGGCTTGTGTGACTATTGAATTAAGATAAAATAAAGCACAAACCCATGCCTTGTAAGCAACAAGTCTGACTGGCAATGAAAACAGCTCCAAACAAGACAGAGACCAATCTCATGGATTCCCTAAATCATTCAAAACTTTCCGGAAGAATGAAGACCAGGGTCAGAGAACATACTTCCAGAAAGAGAAAGCAAAGGAAGACATCAGAACTCATTCCTGTGTCAGTGTTACCCCAATCCAACCACCAAATGAGCTCAATGAATAGAGCAAGTGTAGGCTCCTTTCCTTGATGAACATAGATGTGAAATCCGTAATGACAGACCTTGATACTGCACTTCCATCTCAGCAAGACACTATAGAGTCAGAATGGCCTCACCCAGGAGCTGAAGTAACATTTGAAACAAACTAATTAATCAACAGCACAACACAGCAAGAAACTGTGGGGAAAGGTCCACACCCAGCACAGGGACTACTGAACGGTTGTGTTATAACGAAAGAGCTAACACTAGATATAGTTTTCCCTGGAACAATGCAGGTCCACAAACAGAAGTAGGATCTACTTTGTCTCCTCTACCTCTTCTGGATCATGAGGAAGGTAGGGGCTGAGCTTTTTTAAAGTCACAGAATCAGACACAATGATGTAGCAAGGTACTGAAACAGTGCAGGGAAAAATGAACAAAGTACAGTACAGGCATGTATGGAATCTGTAGCATGCAATTGCTTCTTTGCAATGTGTATAAATTATATGTGTATCAGTAAAATATATATAATATGTGACTATTATAAGTATATAATATAGTAGATTCTTAAAATAAACTAGTATAGTTCTATATTATAATACTACAATTGGCTTATAGTATTATATGCCCAGTGTTTATAAGTAATAGAATATGTAGCATATATCATACATAATATATTCCATACTGTATATTATATAATTAGAATAACAAAATTATATGTTAAATATTGCATAACATATAACATATATTTATGTATATAGCATCCAATATGTAATATATAGTATACAATTGTTATCTCTAATAAATAGGAAAATGTGTTTTACATGAGAAAAAGAAACCAATGGGAATAAAGACTGACTTTTCAAAACTGAGATTTGTGTAATATTCAATGATGAATGAAATAATATAAGCACAATATACCCCTGGAACAAAGGGAAATATTTTAATATAATCTTAATTTTTTGTGTCACAGTCAGTTGAGATTGCTAGGGAGCCTGCCCTTTTCTTTAGGGAAACAGAGGAACAGTGAATCAGGAAGACAGAGATGGTGTGGGGCAAATGGGAGAAGTGGAGGGACAGGAAGATGCAGTCAGGACATATTGCAGGAAAGAAGAATAAATGAAAAGCAAAGTAAAAAGCTTAAATATACATATAAAACAGCAAACCTAAAGCCCAGGATGTAAACCTTCAAACCAGAAATCATCTTGTACAATCTCAACAATAGCAGCAATGATCTGTAGTCCATAAAACGAAGGAAGGGACACTTTCAAACTCTTTCCATAAAGGAAGGATTACCCTAATTCTCAAACCATTTAAGACATTTTTAAAAGATCCTAGTATCAGGCGATGTCCTTGTTAACAGACTGGAAAATCCTGCATGAGAGTAATAGATAGCTCACATCAATTCAACACTGTATTAATAAGACCATACTTCATGATCAATATGTCTTTAACCAGGAACACTAAGGATTAGTCCACAGGTACAAAATTGTCAAAGAGCATAACATACTAAGCCCTATGATCAGACATCGATGGAATGAAATGTCTGTTTCTGGAAATAGCTTGGAACTAGAGAAAGTTATTATAAATATGTCAATTCCACAAACAAAAGTTTCCCATAGACTTTGTTTCCCACATATCATGAGCAGGCAGGGGGAGAGCCTTTGTATAATGGGAGGTACTTGTCAAATTCAATGGGTGGTAAAGTGAAATATAGCAGATAAATATGATCAAAATAGACCATAGCCAGATATCAAAATTATGATCATATGCCTCATCCTATTCAGATATTGTTTATCACTAAATTTATAATATGCAGGAGAACACAGCCAAAAATGACAATGAAAGAAGTCGATAAAGGAAAAAAATTGAAATGAAGAAAAAGGAGGTAAAGGAAAATATTAAAACCCAAACTAATAATGTAAATATATAAATAAATGACAAATACCAAGAGCCCAAACTGAAAATTGGGAGACAAACTCACTATGTCCAGTTACAACAGGTTTTGGAATAGACCAAGTATATGAGAAAAAAATGGGAGTCCAACTGCTCTCCCAACAACCGACTGCTTCACTGCAGTACAGAGACAACCAGTACAGGCAGTGAGTTATTATTGGCTAATATCAAGAACTCCATGTGATGTCACATGCAATGGACCAATCAAAGCTCAGTTTTAAAAAACACAGTTGCTTTTGAAAAATATTTTTCAAATCACATTCTTTCCCTCAAGGACAAATGCCCTTAGCAGACAGGGCTGCTATCCATCCCCAACCCACTCTTTACTTTCCCAGGAGTCAAGATAGAGTCATTGCTGTCACAGTCACACATTGATCATATTGCTCTCACCTACCCCTGAGTAAAATCAATGAACTTTTCAAGTAGCCTAAATTCCAGATCCCACCCTCTGTCATGTACCTTAGGTCTCATATTAACTAAGCCTGCTCTGGGTGTTACAACAACTCCCTTTCTCATAGAAACCTTGAAATTCATGGAGACTTACTTTGTTGGGTTGGAATAAAACTTCAGATACCCACTGAGTGTCAATCATTACTAACAATGTTTTGTCTCAAGGGAAGATATGCCCTAGCTACACTGTCCTTCTGTAACCTCTGGCCATTTCCTCTCTCACCTCCTAAAAAAATGAAAATAAATCCAGGAAAGAGTGGAATAATAAATCAAACAAAAAATTAAGTCTAGGAAATAAAACTAGACAAAACACTATGAAATTATTGAGCATCAAGAAAGAGTGACCAAGACAATTCACTGATGGATTCTATAATCTTAACTTTGAATAGCAATGTTCTCCAAATATTTCAGTAGTCTATCAACATGAGGGAAGGAATATTTTCAATTTTTTTACGAAGGCTGCATTACTCTTATTCTCGAACCAAGTAAATAAAACTTAAAAAGAACCCAGTATGAGGCAATGCAATTGACTAACACAGATTAGAATACCTCTAATTAAGAAAAAATTCTTAATTAGAGGTAGCTCACACCAAGTTCAGCACCACATTAATAAGACCATACTTTATGTTCAAGATGTCTTCATGCAGGAACATTAGAATTCATCCACACACACAAACTCATAGCACAGGATACATAAAATGTTATAGGTAAGTCCTATAATCAGACATCAAAAGAATGAAGTGCCTTTTCAGGAAAAACTTGGGAAAAGAGAAAGTGTCACTTCAAGTATTCCAGTTCCACAAACACAAGTGTCACATTTTGTTTCCTAGGGGTCATGAACAAGCAGGGGGAACAACCTTTCTTCATTTGAAAGTTCTTGCCACACTCACATGGTGGGTAAGTGAAATGGGGCAGGTAAATATGATCAAAATGCAATACAGGCAGATACAGGAAGTCATCAAAACCAATTAATATGTACAACTAAATATGTAAATCACACAAGAACCTTGGAAAAATGATAAAGAAAAGAAATTAATAAAATGAAAACTGGTTGAAATGAGAAAAAGAACTTAAAGACAAAATCAAACTCAAAACCAATGAGGTAAGAATAGATAGATAGATAGATAGATAGATAGATAGATAGATAGATAGATAGATACCAAATAACAAAAGCCTAGACAGAAACCTGGGAAATATACTCACTGTGTCAGATCCTCCAGGTTTTGAAAAGTCCAAATCTAGGAGAAACAACTGAATCCAACTGCTCACCCCGCAGCACCCAACTGCTTCTCTGAAGAACAGGGATAAATCCCAATGTTAGGTGGCACCCTTCTATTGGCTGATGTCTAACTTACCTCACTTAGAATCCATGTGATGTCACATGCAATGGTCCAATCAGGGTTTGGCAAAAATACATAGTGACTTTTAAATATTTTTTTTCTCTTATATTCTTTTCTCCAGTCACTATACTGTGAGTTTGAGGCCAGACTGGTCTAAAAGAGCTAGTTCTAAACAAGTTCTAAACTACAGCGAAACCCTGACTTGAAAAATTAAAAAAACAGAAGGAAGTAGGGATTGTGTAACCTTAGTTTTATAGAAAATTAAGTCAACGTAATGGAAGCAACTAATGGCATGGACATCAGTAGGAAAGTACAGTTAGTTCTATGGCATAGTAATCTCAATATTCTCCTGACATGGCCCTGTCTTCTCCAAGTAGCATTAGTGCAATCTAAAACATGTTTCTATAGTTACGCAGTGTCCACTTACTTTTTAGGTGACATGACAGATAGAGTTAAAAAGTGACTCAATCGCCTCTCTCCTGCTAAGCCATCCCAGCCTTCTGCCTGGAACCCCTCCCCTCCCCTCTCCCTCTTTCCGGGCTTAAATTCCTCCATCTCAGCCGGGGTGGGCACCTCGGGCCGGGTCAGGTGGTGAGTGCAAAGGGACGGGAGTCCCTTTGTTCTGATAGCCGGCCTCCAGCAAGCTAAGACTGCAGGCAGGGTGACTTCTGACCAGCAAGGGGCTCTGATCCTGTGGAGGGGTAAGTGTGTTGACCGCCACACAAGTCCAGTTAGGGAACACACAATATTCCCGCCATCCTTATCTCCCTGGCTACTCCAAAGGGGCAGCTTCCCCCAGCTAATCCCTCTTTCCTGCAAAGCCATCCCAGCTTTCTGCCTGGAACCCATCCCCTCCCCTCTCCCTCTTTCAGGGCTTAAATTCCTCCATCTCAGCCGGGGTGGGCACCTTGGGCCAGGTCAGGCGGTGAGTGCAAAGGGAAGGAAGTCCCTTTGTTCTAATAGCCTGCCTTCAGCAAGCTAAGGCTGCAGGCAAAGTGATTCCTGGATAGCAAGGGGCCCTAATCCAGTAGAAGAAGACCCAGCGGAGGGAAGAGCCATTGGAGAGCATCTGAAGGAAGAGATGGGCAGGCGCCAAGGCAAGAATTCCTCCAACAATCTGAAAAACAACATAAAAACACCAGATCCCAGCGATCTTACGACAGAAGGACTTGAACGCCCTATTCCGGAAGAAATGGAAAACAGTGTCATTATGAAAGCAATAGAGTCTCTTAAACAGGGTATGAATAACTCACTTAAAGAATTAGAAGAGAAATATAACAAAAAGATGGAAGAAATGAGTAAAGAAATGGAAGACAAATATAACAAAAAGTTTGAAGAAATAAGTAAATTCGTAAATGATACCCTGGGAAACCAAGAAAAAACAATCAAACAGGTAATGGAATCAGTTCAAGAATTGAAAACTGAAATGGAGGCAGTGAAGAAAACACAAACCGAGGGCCGGCTGGATATGGAAAATCTATGTAAACGAACGGAGACTACAGAATCAAGCATAACCAATAGAATACAAGAGATAGAAGAATGAATCTCAGATTATGAAGACACCATAGAGAAAATAAATGCCCTGACCAAAGAAAACAGCAAATCCAACAAATTCTCATCACAAAACATTCAGGAAATATGGGACATAATAAAAAACCAAATCTAAGAATAATAGGAGTAGAAGAAGGAGAAGAATTGCAGATCAAAGGTCCAGAAAATATATTCAACAAAATTATAGAAGAAAACTTTCCCATCCTAAAGAGTGATATTCCTATGAAGGTGCAAGAAGCATACAGAACACCGAATAGACTGGATCAGAAAAAAACATCCCCTTGCCATATAATAATCAAAACACAAAGCATTCAGATTAAAGAAAGGATATTAAGAGCTGCAAAGGAAAAAGGTCAAGTAACCTATAAAGGTAAACCTATCAGACTTACACCAGACATCTCTATAGAAACCATGAAAGCCAGAAGGTCCTGGATAGAGGTACTGCAGAAACTAAGGGACCATGGATGCAAGCCCAGACTACTTTACCCAGCCAAGCTTTCGTTCACTATCAACGGAGAAAACAAAATATTCCAGGATAAAAACAAATTTAAACAATACGTAACTACTAATCCAGCTTTACAGAGAATATTAGAAGGAAAATTACATCCCAAGGAATCCAACATTGCCAACACTGACTACAATAATTCAGACATCTAGCGACCCTTCACTAGCACAACTCAAAGAAGGAAAACACATACACTCTATTACCCCCCAAAAAAATGACTGGAGTCAACAACCAATGGTCATTAATATCTCTTAATATCAATGGACTCAATTCACCTATAAAGAGGCACAGACTTAGAGATTGGATACAAAAACAGGATCCAACATTCTGCTGTTTACAAGAAACACACCTCAACCACAAAGACAGACACCTACTCAGAGTAAAGGGTTGGGAAAAGGTTTTCCAAGCAAATGGACCTAAGAAACAAGCGGGTGTGGCCATTCTAATATCTAACAAAATCGACTTCAAACTAAAATCAATCAGAAGAGATGGAGATGGACATTTCATACTCATAACAGGAACAACTCATCAGGAAGAAGTCTCAATCCTGAATATCTATGCCCCTAATATAAAGGCACCCACATATGTAAAAGAAACTCTTCTAGAACTCAAGGCAGTCATCAAACCACACACGCTAATAGTAGGAGACTTCAACACTCCTCTCTCACCAATGGACAAGTCAATCAGACAGAAACCAAACAGAGAATTAAGAGATTTATTGGAGGTATTGAATCAAATGGACTTAACAGACATCTATAGAACACTCCACCCAAATAGGAAAGAATATACCTTCTTCTCTGCAGTTCATGGAACCTTCTCGAAGATTGACCACATACTCGGTAACAAAGCAAACTCCCACAGATACAAAAAAATATTAGTAACCACCTGTGTCTTGTCAGATCACCATGGATTAAAATTAGAATTCAACAACAATGCTACCCCCAGGAAGTCAACAAACTCATGGAAGTTGAACAGTAAACTACTAAATCACCCCTGGGTCAAGGAAGAAATAAAGAAAGAAATTAAAGTCTTCCTTGAATTTAATGAAAACAAAGACACAACATATTCAAACCTATGGGACACTATGAAAGCAGTGCTAAGAGGAAAGTTCATGGCAATCGGTGCCCAAATAAAGAAAACGGAGATAGCACACATTGGAGACCTAACAGCACACTTGAAAGCTCTAGAAAAAAGAGAAACTGATTCACCCAGGAGGAGTAGAAGACTGGAAATAATCAAACTGAGGGCTGAAATCAACAAAATAGAAACAGAGAAAACAATCCAAAGAATCAATGAATCAAAACGCTGGTTCTTGGAGAAAATCAACAAGATTGACAAACCTCTATCCAAACTAATCAAACGGCAGAGAGAGCACATGCAAATTAATAGGATCAGAAATGAAAAGGGGGATATAACCACAGACACAGAGGAAATTCAGAGAATCATTAGATCTTACTACGAAAGTTTATATGCCACAAAGTTGGAAAATGTAAAAGAAATGGACATTTTTTTAGAGAAGTACCATATACCAAAGTTGAACCAAAAACAGGTGAACAATCTAAATAGACCTGTTAGTCGTGAAGAATTAGAAGCTGTTATCAGAAATCTCCCTGCCAAAAAAAGCCCAGGACCAGATGGTTTCAATGCAGAATTCTACCAGAACTTCCAGGAAGAGCTAATACCTATACTCCTTAATGTATTCCATAATATAGAAACAGAAGAGTCATTGCCAAACTCCTTTTATGAAGCTACAGTTACCTTAATACCAAAACCACACAAAGACACAACCAAGAAAGAGAATTACAGGCCAATCTCACTCATGAACATCGACGCGAAAATTCTCAATAAAATCCTGGCAAACCGAATACAGGAACACATTAGAAAAATTATCCATTATGATCAAGTAGGCTTCATCCCAGAGATGCAGGGCTGGTTCAACATATGCAAATCTATCAATGTAATCCATCATATAAATAAACTGAAAGAAAAAAACCATATGATCATTTCATTGGATGCTGAAAAAGCATTTGACAAAATTCAACACCCATTTATGATAAAGGTGTTGGAGAGACTGGGGATACAAGGATCATACCTAAATATAATAAGAGCAATGTACAGCAAGCCGACAGCTAACATCAAATTGAATGGAGAGAAACTCAAAGCCTTTCCACTAAAATCAGGAACACGACAAGGCTGTCCACTCTCTCCATACCTCTTCAATATAGTGCTTGAAGTTCTAGCAATAGCAATAAGACAACATAAGGAGATCAAGAGGATTCGAATTGGAAAGGATGAAGTTAAACTTTCGTTATTTGCTGACGATATGATAGTGTACATAAGTGACCCCAAAAACTCTACCAAAGAACTCCTACAACTGATAAACACCTTTAGTAATGTGGCAGGATACAGGATCAACTCCAAAAAATCAGTGGCCCTCCTATACACAAAGGATAAAGAAGCAGAGAGGGAAATCAGAGAAACATCACCTTTCACGATAGCCACAAATAGCATAAAATATCTTGGGGTTACTCTAACCAAGGAAGTGAAAGACCTATTTGACAAGAACTTTAAGTCTTTGAAGAAAGAAACTGAGGAGGATACCAGAAAATGGAAAGATCTCCCTTGTTCTTGGATTGGGAGGATCAACATAGTAAAAATGGCAATTCTACCAAAAGCAATCTATAGATTCAATGCAATCCCCATCAAAATCCCATCAAACTTCTTCACAGACCTTGAGAAAACAATAATCAAGTTTATATGGCAAAACAAAAACCCAGGATAGCCAAAACAATCTTATACAATAAAGGAACTTCTGTAGGCATTACCATTCCTGACTTCAAACTCTATTACAGAGTTACAGTATTGAAAACAGCTTGGTATTGGCATAAGAACAGAGAAATCGACCTTTGGAATCGAATAGAAGACCCGGATATTAACCCACAGACCTATGAGCACCTAATTTTTGACAAGGGAGCTAAAAGTATACAATGGAAGAAGGAAAGCATCTTTAACAAATGGTGCTGGCATAACTGGATGTCAACCTGTAGGAGGATGAAAGTAGATCCATACCTATCACCATGCACAAAACTCAGGTCCAAATGGATTAAAGACATCAACATTAATCCATCCACTTTGAACCTGATAGAAGAGAAAGTGGGAAGTAGTCTACAAGATATAGGCACAGGAGGCCTCTTCCTAAGTAGGACCCCAGCAGCACAGACAATAAGAGAAACAATGAATAAATGGGATCTACTGAAACTGAGAAGCTTCTGTAAAGCAAAGGACACTGTCAGTAAGACAAAAAGGCTGCCTTCTGACTGGGAAAAGATCTTCACCAACCCCTCATCAGACAAAGGTCTGATCTCCAAAATATACAAAGAACTCAAGAAACTAGGCACTAAAACTCTAATTAACCCAATTAAAAAATGGGGTACTGAACTGAACAGAGAATTCACAACAGATGAACTTCGAATGGCCAGAAGACACTTAAGGTCATGCTCAACCTCCTTAGCGATCAGGGAAATGCAAATCAAAACCACTTTGAGATACCATCTTACACCTGTCAGAATAGCTAAAGTCAAAAACACCAACGATAGCCTATGCTGGAGAGGATGTGGAATGAGGGGAACACTCATCCATTGTTGGTGGGAATGCAAACTTGTGCAGCCACTGTGGAAATCAGTGTGGCGGTTTCTCAGGAAACTGGGAGTCAACCTCCCTCAGGATCCAGCAATTCCACTCTTGGGAATATACCCTAGAGATTCCCAAACATACTGCAAAAGCATTTGTTCAGCTATGTTCATAGCAGCACTATTTGTAATAGCCAGAACCTGGAAACAGCCTAGGTGCCCCTCAATAGAAGAATGGTTAAAAAAGGTGTGGAACATATACACATTAGAGTTTTACTCAGCGGTAAAAAATAATGACATCTTGAATTTTGCCTGCAAATGGATGGACATAGAAAACGCTTTACTGAGTGAGGTAAGCCAGACCCAAAAAGAGGAACACGGTATATATTCACTCATAAGTGGATTCTAACCATAATTAAAGGTCTTTGAGCCTATTATTCGTGATCCTAGAGAAGCTAAATAAGAAGACGAACCTGATGAAGATTATTTAGCTATCTGCCAGGAGGTAGGAAATAGTCAAGAGTCCCAGGTAACCTTGGGTGCATGGGGGGTGGGAGGGGTGTTGGAAGGGGAGAGGGTTAGAGAGAAGGGAGTAGGGGAGGAATGGAGAAACCTCGGTTGACCGGGATGGGGGGAAGGGAGGAAGGATGAATATGGGAGCAGGGAAGAATATATTTCAACTAAGGGAGTCATTTTAGGGTTTACAGGAAACTTGATTATATATGGGATCCCAGATCCAAGGAGAGATCCCCAGATTGTTCTCTGGACAGAGGAGAGGGTGCCTGAACCGGCCTTGGCCCATAACCATACTGATGAATATATTGCTTATCACCATAGATCCTTCATCTGGCCATGGATGGCGATACAGACGGAGACCCACATTGGAGCACCGGACTGAGCCCCCCAAGGTCCAAATGAGGAGCAGAAGGACGAAGAAAATGACGAAGGTCTGCGAGGGATGCTATCACCCACTGATACAATGGGTCGGATCTAATGAGAGTTTACCAAGGGCAGTTGGACTGCGACTGAACGAGCACGTGATCCAACCAGATTCTCTGAATGTGGCCGGATTCTCTGAATGTGGCTGGCCCGGAGTCTTTCTGAGAAGTCAAAGACAATGACACTGGGACTAGTTTCCTCTGCATATACTGGATTTTTGGGATCCAGTCTGTTTGGATACTCACCTTCCTGGACCTGGAGGGAGGGGGGAGGAACTTGAACTTCCCACAGGGCAGGAAACCCTGACTGCCCTTAGGGACAAAGAGGGAGGAGGAGAGGGAGGGGGGAGTGGGAGGGTGTTGGGAAGAGGAGTGTAAATGGAAACTATTATAATTTAATAAAATTACTTTTAAAAAAAAGTGACTCAGTCTATTTCCACATCCCAAGGCCGTCTCAATCCACGACACATTAGTTGTGAGTTCTCAGTGGATTTTAGCAAGAAAGACCTGATATGACAGATTGTGGGACCTTCTATAGATCATCCCCTAAATGACCCTGCTCTGTCCACTTACTCTCTCCAGCAGAACATTTCTTTCTCCTCTTCCCCCATCTCTGCACAGTCCCTCATCCTGGAGTTTGTTTATGCAGATAGCTGTGCTGTTGCGTTCACCAAGTCTGGCACCTGGATATCTACCTACATGGTTTCTTATGCCTCCAGCCCCTGATGCAACCTGGAACCATCAGCATTGCTTCCTCTCAGAAGCACCAGCATTCTCCACAGCAGACTCCCCTGTCTCTTCTTGGTTCCCAACAGTACTTGGGGTCAAAGTCTACTGCCTGGACAAATCTCTTGTCTCTAAGCTCAATAACTGTTGAATGGTTCTCTTTTTCTGCTAACAGAAAGAACAGCAAGCAAGGTTGGGTTCTAGGGACCAACTGAACATTCCATGCAGACTGGCATCATCCCACACGTCTGTCTTTGGGACTTGACGGCCATCCCTGTTACATGCCACAACATTATACAGTACCTAACTGCTCAGCCACCATTTTCGAGTGACTTATCAGACCCATAATAGCCTGTGCTGGAGAGGTTGTGGAGTAAGGAGAACACACATCCATCGTTGGTGGGAATGCAAACTTGTGCAACCACTTTGGAAATCAGTGTGGTGGTTTCTCAGGAAACTGGTAGTCTACCTACCTCAAGATCCCACAATTCCACTCTTGGAAATATACCCAAGGGATGCCCAATCATATTACAAAAGCATTTGTTCAACTATGTTCATAGTAGCACTCTTTGTAACAGCCAGAACCTGGAAACAACCTAGGTGCCCCTCAATAGAAGAATGTATAAAGTTGTGGCAATATACACTTTAGAGTTTTACTCAGTGGTAAAAAACAATGACATCTTCACTTTTGCATGAACATGGATGGGAATAAAAAACACTTTACTGAGTGAGATAACCCAGACTCAAAAAGAGGAATATGATATTTACTCACTCATAAGTGGATTCTAGCAATAAACAAAGGACAGTGAGCCTATAGTTCATGACCCTAGAGAAGCTAAATAAGAAGGTGAACCCAAAGAAAAACATGTATTTATCCTCCTGGATATTGGAAGTAGACAAGATCGCTGGACAAAAGTTGGGAGCAAGGGGGTGGGGATGAGTTGGGGTAAGGGGAGATGGGGAGAAAAAGGCTGACAATAAGGGCTGACTGAGAAGTAAAGGACAATAGCACTGGGTTTTGATTCTACTGCATGGACTGGCTTTGTGGGAGCCTAGTTTGTTTGGATGCTCACCTTCCTAGACCTGGATGGGCAGTCGAGGACCTTGGCCTTCCCACAGGGTAGGGAACCCTGACTGCTCTTAGGACAGGAGAGGAAGCAGGAGAGGGAATGGGGGAAGGAGGAGGAAAATGGGAGGAAGGGAGGAGGTGAAAATTTTTAATAAATAAATAAATTTATAAAAATAAATAACCAGAGTTAACCACCACTGGTAATTAATATCACTTAATATCAATGGACTCATATCACCTATAAAATGGCACAGGTTAAGAGAATAGATACAAAAACAGAATCCAGCCTTCTGCTGTTTACAAGAAACAGACCTCAACCTCAAAGACAAACACTACTTCAGAATAAAGGGTTGGAAAAAGGTTTTCCAATCAAATGGACCTAAGAAATAAGCGGGTGTCGCTGTCCTAATATCTAACAAAATTGATTTTTAAAAAATCAATCAGAAGAGATGAAGAAGGACACTTTATACTCAAAACAGGAATAATTCATCAAAATGGAGTCTCAGTACTGAATATCTATACCCCTAATGTAAAAACACCCACATATGTAAAAGAAACATTACTAAAACTAAACTCACACATTAAACACCAAACACCAATAGTAGGAGATTTCAACACTCCTCTCTCATCAATGGACAGGTCACCAGACAGAAATTTAGCAAAGAAACAAGAGAACAAACAGATGTAATGAATCAAATGGACTTAACAAACATCCAAAGAACATTCCACCCAAACAGCAAAAAATATACCTTCTTCTCAGCACCTCATGGTGCCATCTCAAAAATGGATCATATACTCGGTAACAAAGCAAACATCCACAGATACAAAAAAATTCTAGTAACCACCTGTGTCTTATCGGATCACCATGGAGTAAAGGTAGAATTTAACAACAATACTATCCCCAGAAAGCCTACAAACTCATGGAAACTGAACAGTCAACTACTGAACCACCCCTGGGTCAAGGAAGAAATAAAGAAAGAAATTAAAGTCTTCCTTGAATTCAATGAAAATAAAGACACAACATATCCAAACCTATGGGACACTATGAAAGCAGTGCTAAGAGGAAAGTGCACACATAAAGTAAAAGGAGAAAGCTCACATTGGCGACATAATAGCACACCTGAAAGCTCTAGAAAAAAAGAAGCAGACTCACCCAGGAGGAGTAGAAGACTGGAAATAATCAAACTGAGGGCTGAAATCATCAAAATAGAAACACAGAAAACAATACAAAGGATCAGTGAAATAAAGAGCTTGTTCTTTGAGAAGATCAACAAGATTGACAAACCCTTATCCAAATTAATCAAAAGGCAGAGAGAGAAAACCAAAATTAACAAAATCAGGAATGAAAAGGGGGACATAACAACAGACACTTAGGAAACTGAGAGGATCATTAGGTCTTACTTTAAAAGCCTCTATGCCACAGAATTGGAAAATATAAAAGAAAGAGACATTTATTTAGATAAGTATCATATAACACAATTAAATCAAGACCAGGTGAGCAATTTAAATAGACCTATAAGTTGCAAGGAAATAGAAGCTGTCATCAAAATTCTCCCAACCAAAAAAGTTCAGGGCCAGATGGTTTTAATGCAGAAATCTACCAGAACTTCAAAGAAGAGGTAATACCTATACTCCTCAATGTATTCCACATAATAGAAACAGAAGAGTCATTGCCAAACTCTTTTTATGAAGCTACAGTGACTCTGATACCAAAACAGCACAAAAACTCAACCAAGCAACAGGATTATAGACCAATCTCACTCTGAACATTGATCCAAAAATTCTTAATAAAACCCTGGCAAACCGAATTCAAGAACACATCCAAAAAAATCATCCATTATCTTCTTCTTCTGGAAAACACCAATGGCGGATGACACCTGTGCAGCGGGAGGGCCAGGAGGACGAGGGGCGGGGAGGGTGGGGGGAGAAGGTAGAATTGGGAGGCCGGCTAGGATTTGGCAGCAGTCTGAGGGGGCCACGGCTGTGGTCTGAGGGGGGCGCAGCTGTGGTTGAGACCCTGGCCAAGGCCGCGGGGCTCGAGGAGGTAAAGCTGAAGACAAGGAGTAGATTCCTGTCACCAATCTGGGACGCCTGGTTAAGGACATGAAAATCAAGTCCCTAGAGGAGATCTACCTGTTCTCCCTGCCCATTAAGGAGTCCGAGATCATTGACTTTTTCCTGGGAGCATCCCTAAAGGATGAGGTTCTGAAGATCATGCCCGTGCAGAAGCAGACTACGGCAGGCCAGCGGACCAGGTTCAAGGCTTTCATCGCTATTGGGGACTACAATGGACATGTAGGTTTCGGTGTTAAGTGCTCCAAGGAGGTAGGCACTGCCATCTGAGGGGCCATCATCATCTTGGCCAGGCTTTCCATTGTTCCTGTGCGGAGAGGCTACTGGGGGAACAAGATTGGCAAGCCCCACACTGTGCCTTGCAAAGTGACAGGCTGCTGTGGTTCTGTGCTGGTGTGTCTCATCCCTGCCTCCAGAGGCACTGGCATACTCTCCGCTCTTGTGCCCAAGAAGCTACTGATGGTGGCTGGGTTTGATGACTGCTACACATCAGCCAGGGGCTGCTCTGCCACCCTGGGCAACTTTGCCAAGGCCACCTTGGATGCCATCTCTAAGACCTACAGCTACCTGACCCCTGACCTCTGGAAAGAGACTGTTCACCAAGTCTCCTTACCAGGAATTCACTGACCATCTTGTGAAAACCCACACCAGAGTCTCTGTTCAGAGGACCCAGGCTCCAGCTCGGTGAATCAAGTCTGTTAAAAAAAATCATCCGTTATGATCAAGTAGGCTTCATCCCATAGATGCAAGGCTGGTTCAACATTTAAAAACTGATCAATGATATTCATCATATAAATAAACTGAAAGAAAATAAACATATGATCATTTTATTAGATTCTAAAAATCATTTGACAAAATTCAACACCCCTTTATGAAAAAGGTATTTTAGAGATTAGGAATACAAGGATCATATTTAAATATAATAAAAGCAATATACAGCAAGCTGACATCTAACATCAAAATAAGTGAAGAAAAACTCAAAGTGATTCAAATTCACTAAAATCAAGAACAAGAAAAGGCTGGGTACTCTCTCCATATCTCTTCAGCATAGTGTTTGAAGTTCTAGCAATAGCAATAAGACAACATAGGAGATAAAGGGGATTCAAACTGGAAAGGAAGAAGTCAAATTTTTGTTATTTGTAGATGATGATAGTATACATAAGTGACCCCAAATCTCTACCAGAGAACTCCCACAGCTGATAAATACCTTCAGTGATATGGCAGGATACAAGGATCAACTAAAAAAAATCAATAACCCTCCTATACACAAAGGAAAAAGAAACTGAGAGAGAAATCAGAGACACATCACCTATCAAAATAGCCACAAATAGCATAAAGTATCTTGGGGTAACACTAACCAAGGATGTGAAAGACGTATTTGACAAGAACTTTACATCTTTGAAGAAAGAAATTGAAGAGGATACCAGAAAATGGAAGGATCTCTTATACTCTTGGATAGGTAGAATTAATATAGTAAAAATGCCAATTCTAAGAAAGTCAATCTATAGATTCAATGCAATCCCCATCAAAATCACAACAAAATTCTTCACAGAACTTGAGAGAACAATAATTAACTTTATATGGAAAAACAAAAAACTGAGAATAGCCAAAACAATCCTATATAATACAGGAACTTCCGGAGGCAATACCATCCCTGACATCAAACTCTATTACTGAGCCACAGTAATGAAAACAGCTTGGTATTAGCATAAAAACAGAGATGTTGACCAATGAAATCAAATTGAGGACCCGGATATTAATCCACACACCTATGAACACCTGATTTTTGACAAAGAAGCTAAAATTATACAATGAAAGAAAGAAAGCATCATTAACAAATGGTGCTGGCATAACTGGATGTTAACCTGAAGAAGAATAAAAATAGATCCATATTTATCACCATGCACAAAACTCAAGTCCAAATGGATTAAAACCTCAATATAAATCTGACCACCCTGAACGTGATAGAAGGAAAAGTGGGAAGTAGCTTGCAATACATGGGCACAGGAGACTCCTTCCTATGTATAACCCCAGTAGCACAGACAATAAGAGCAACAGTGAATAAATGGGACCTCCTGAAACTGAGAAGCTTCTGTAAAGCTAAGGACACAGTCAAAAAGCCAACCTAAGAATAGGAGAAGATCTTCACCAACCCCACATTAGACAAAGAACAGATCTCCAAAATATATAAAGAAATCAAGAAACTAGACATTAAAAATTCTAAATAACCTGATTAAAAAATGGAGAGGGTTGTTGGAAGGGGAGAGGGTTAGAGAGAAGGGAGTAGGGGAGGAATGGAGAAAGCTCGGTTGACCGGGATGGGGGGAAGGGAGGAAGGATGAATATGGGATCAGGGAAGAATATATTTCAACTAAGGGAGTCATTTTAGGGTTTACAGGAAACTTGATTATATATGGGATCCCAGATCCAAGGAGAGATCCCCAGATTGTTCTCTGGACAGAGGAGAGGGTGCCTGAACCGGCCTTGGCCCACAACCATACTGATGAATATTTTGCATGTCACCATAGAACCCTCATCTGGCAATGGATGGAGATGGAGGCGGAGAACCACGTTGGAACACTGGACCTAGCTCCCTAGGTCCAAATGAGAGGCAGAAGGAAAGAGATCGTGAGCAATGAAGGCAAGGGCACAAGAAACCTTCATCCGACGTTGGATGGCGATACAGATGGAGACCCATATTGGAACACCGAACTGAGCACTCCACAGTCCAAAAGAGGAACAGAATGATGAAGAAAATAAAAAAAGTAATCAGGACTGCGAGGGATTCGAGCACCACTGATACAAGGGGACTGATATAATGGGAGTTCACCAAGGCCTGTTGGACTGGGACTGAACGAGGACATGATCCAGCCAGATTCTCTGAATGTGGCTGGCCCGGAGCCTTTTTGAAAAGCCGTTGACAATGACACTGGGACTTGCTTCCTCTGCATGTACTGGATTTTGGCGCTCCAGTCTGTTTGGACTCTCACCTTCCCTGGACCTGGAGGGAGGGGGGAGGAACTCGGGCTTCCCACAGGGCAGGAAACCCTGACTGCTCTGGGGGATGGAGAGGGAGGGGGAGAGGGAGTGGGGGGAGTGGGAGGGTGGTGGGAGGAGGGACTGAAATGGAAACTTTTATAATTTAATAATAATAAAAAAAAGAAAAAAAAACAAACAAAACTCCTAACAAAGTTTGTCCTCAGGGTTAGGGACATTAATTAGGGGTTGATCATCACTGCTATAGGGTTGGTGTTGGTGTGTAATTTTATAGGCTCGGGGATCTACTTTGGAGGAAAAGAAAAATAAAAAAGGGAATATAAATATGATAAATTAGAAAGGTAGATTACTGAATCTATTTTGTAAAAGCAACTATTAGTTTTAAATGTTTTACATTGGTTTTACTTTTGTATATTATATACAAATTTGAGATTAATTTTGTTAAAACATACTGTACATACATTTCTAATCTTTTCTAAGGTATTGTACCTATACAGCTCATTTAACAATTTAATGCAAATTTCTAGTCCTTGAGAATTATTATGGCTAGTAGTCTGACTATTGAGAAAAAATTCCTTCTTGGTTTGTGCTAAGAAAAGGATTTGGTCATCTCTCTAATAGAACCCATTGATCCAAAATGACATGACATCAAATAGTCAAAATGGATTGCTGTCAACTCCAACAGACTAGATCCTCTCTATGCACAGGTTTTCAGAAACTCGCTTTCCCATTATTCTTCAGCAAGCCAAGGCAATGATATCTTTCCCTCTGTGGAGGGAAAACTGGCACAGGCCAGGTGATGTGTTACTTTTCTACACTTGGGATGTCGCTACAGTAAGGCCAAGCTTCAGAATCTACTCCTCTATCACAGAGATACTACATAGATTCAAATTTACTATCAGGTACATAATGTCACAGAATGGGGTGGAGGAATTCAAATAGAGTCAGACACTATCACCAAAATGTTGTATAGTTGTGTGTGGGATGTTATAATGAAATTGCTAGGGGAAGAAGACATGTAAAATAACACAAAGAAAATTAAAACCGTTTTACAAAAAGACTAAATGAGTTTTCAAATAGGAAAATTGGTGATAATGAAGAAAGAGAAGATTACATAAATCAAACCTATAATGTAAACCAGTGGCATAAATGTAAATATTTAACAGCAAGCCTTAACCTATGGAAGAGATATCACATACTGGAACTGAACTCACTCCTGCAAGGTTCAGTATACTGAAGATTCCTAGTCTGTCAGAGCAAGTTTTAAGTCCAACTTCTCTGTAGGCAGCCAACAGCTACTCCAAGATTCAGGGACAGAAGCCCAATGCAGGCAGTGCCTCACATAGACTAGTTGCTAAGACTCTTCATAATGCCTCCTTGTGATGTCACCACAGCAATCGACCAATCATGGCTTGTCAGACCTGACAGTGGTTTTGATCAGGTTCTGTAGCACAACCACTGCCTTGAGCAATATTCTCATTTCTGGGACCAAATCCCAGACCAGAGTTGGAAGAAGGTTGATTTATGCACAGGCTTTCAAGAGGCACTGAAGCCACGGGGGTGGGAGCATCTTGTTCCCAATAGAACTGCATGTTAGGTGGCTGGTGAGCTGCATTAGAAGTTCTCTATCCCCATGTGGACAGTTCCTGTAGCTGGCTCCACAACCTTGTTGCAGAAATCTCAAACTAGTAATCCAGTGCTCAGCATATTGACATACAGTATAAAAATCCCTGTGTTACTTTGAATTAAAAATGCCTCATACACATGGGGCATTTGGACACATGGACACACAGGAAGGTTGGTGGTACATTTTGGGGAACTTTATGTGGTGCAGTCTTGGTGTCAGGGTCCATTCCTGGGACTGTCCTTGAGATGAGCAATCCTAGTCTTTATTGGCTGCTTCTGCCTCCTGCTTAAGTTTGAGGCTGTGACTCAGACTCTTGTTTTGACTTCAAGCTTCCAACCAGCTGCCAGACCTATGTTGTACCACCATGGGCTCCTTCCCTCCAAAAATAAGTCAGATATGTGCGTTCATTCTTCAGAGTCTCTGTTTATGAACTTTTTTTTAGCTTTTGGTTTTGGATTTTTTTCTTATTTTTAAAACTGAAGAAACTAACTTTTTTCATTTTACATTCCAGATTGTTTCCCACTCCCTCCCTTCCTCCTACCTTTCACCTTCCTCCCCATCCCACCCCCTACTGATACTCTTCAGAGAAGGCAAGTCACATTGCTTTAGGAAAAGTTCAAGGCCCTCCCTACTATATCTAGGCTGAGCAAGGTATCCATCAAAAGAGAATAGGCTCCAAGAAAGCCAATACAAGCAGTAGTGATGAATCCTGGTACCACTGCCAGTGGCCCCATAGTCTGTCCCATCCATGCAACTGTAGCTCACATTTAGAGGGATTAGTTTGGTCCTATGCTAGTTCCTTCCCTGCCCAGCTGGAGTTGGTGAGCCTCTATTAGCTCAGGTAGACTGTTTCAGTGGGTGTACCCATCATGGTCTTAACCTTTTTGCTAATATTCTCACTCCTCCCAGTCCTCTATTGGACTCTGGAAGCTCAGTCTATTGCTCTGCAGCAGGTCTCTGCCTCTGTTTCCATTAGCTGCTTTCATAGTGTCACATAGGTTTGCGTGTATTGTTCCTTAATTTTCATTGAATTCTAGGAAGTCTTTTATTTCTTTCTTTATTTCTTTATTATATTATTTCTTTATTTCTTCTTGACTCAGGGGTGGTTCAATAGAGCATTTTAATTTCCATGAGTTTGTTGGCTTTCTGTGAATGTTGTTGCTGTTATTAAATTCTTACTTTAAATCATGGTGATCCGATAAGATACAGATGGTTACTCCAAATTTTGTATCTTTCGGGGTTTGCCTTTTCTTTGTTTTCTTGGGTTTCTTTGAGATATTTAGTAATTTCTTCCAATTTTTGTTTGTCTATTCCTCCATTTTTTAGGGGATTTCATCATTTCCTCTTTTAAGGTCTCCATCTTCTTCATAAGTTACCTTTAAAATCTTTTTTTTTCTGATTTTTCTGGATTAGGATGATCAAGTCTTCCTGCTGTAGGACCACTGGGTTATGGTGTTACCATGTTGCTTTTCATATTGTTGGATGAATTCTTGCATTGGTGTCTACCCATCTCTTCCTTCAATTGATGCCGCCAGTGTCTTTGCTTATTGGTCCATTCCTTGCAGTGTCTGTCTGCATATTTGGAAACTGCTCCTGGTCTGCTCGGTACTATCACTGTCTGTGTCTCAAGAGTTTTGGAGCAGCCTACCTGCAGGAAGCTCACTTGCTGGCTGACTATAGAAGCTGATGGACGTGGGGGAGAGGCCTGCGGTTCTGCTTCAGTATGGAGGGCCTAGAGAGTAGGGTGTCCTGCCGGGTGGCTTTTCTCTCACCCCTTGGTCCTCTCTGTGTAGTAGCAGGCTGTGTTTTAGAGTTCCATTGTGATTGCAAGGGATTGGTATGGAGGTAATAGAGCAGCCTTTCTGCAGACTGTTTACGAACTTTTATGAAAACAGAATAGTAACCAATAAACATGGGCATTGAAAAAGGTGTTCTCACCAATCCACATCCCACTCGTGTTCCCCAGAAATCAAGGCAGATTCATTGCTATCATAAGTCACTCTGCCCGAGTCTCCCCCAACACCTCCACCAGAGAAACAATGACCCCTGCAAGTAGCCTCAATTCCAAATTCCTACCCTTGCCATGTAGCATAGGCCTCCTATTAAATAAACCTGCTTCCTGATGGTGCAGGACCTCACCTTCACTCAGAAACCTTGAAGTCCATGGAGACATACTTTGTCTGATGGGAATGAAACTGCTTCAGACTCCCACTGAGTGGCCATCATTACTAGAGTCCTTGGGCCTGGATGGAGGATCTCCTCTAGTATTGCAGTCCCGCCACAGTCTCCCATCTTTCCCTGCACCACTAAAGAAATGAACTCATATATAACAAGGAGAGACACAAGAATCAGTGGAAAACTTGAAAGTCTAAATAATAACCTAGGCAACACTATCTGAAAGAACCTTTGGGTTGACAATGTATTGTTACCAGGAAACTTTACTGATGAATCCAACAATCTAAAGACATAACTCTAACAATCCACAAATATTCCAGTAGGCCATAAAACGAGGGAAGGGATACTTTCAAATCTTTTTATAAAACAAACTTTTTTCATAAAGTCCTTACTCTCTAATCAAGTAAAGATGCCTTGAAAAGAGACAAGTATCTGACAGAGTCATTTACTAAATACATGGGAATAGCATTAAAGAGAATACTAGATTCTTTACTGTCAATGACACTTTGAAAAGACCATTCTTCATGATCAAGATAGCTTCACTGGGAACACAAGAATCAATCCACAGACAAAAACTTAAAGAGCATATCATAGTCACAACATCCAGTGGACACAGTCACCCATGAAAAGGAATGAAATGCCACAGCTAGGGACAAACATGGAATTACAAAAAATTTTAATGTAAATAACACAACTCTACAAACACAAAAATTGTTATTTTGTACCTTTTGTCATATGGAGAAGATGGATTTTGTATAATAAAAGTATTGGTCACTTGACCCGGACAGGGAGGTGGCACACAGCTGTTGAATATTCAGCACAGTTTCCTAAATTCTTCACTGTAAGTACAAACCACCAAAGTTTAAAACAAACCAGAGTAGAGCTAACAATGACAAAGAAATGAGGTTTTAAAAAATGGAAACTCTCAGTCAGTGTAGGAATAGAAATAACAGCCACATTTAAAACAGTAACCAATATAGTTGAAAAAATCAATCAATAAATGCCAAACACCAAAACTCAAACAGAAAACCAGAAAAACTCACTTCTTCAAGATCCAACCAGTTTGGAATGTTCAAGCCTAGGAGAAATGACCGAATCTAAATGCTCATCCAGCAAACAACTCTTCCTCTGCTGTACAAGGACAAAACCCAGCCCCAGGTAGCACCTTATATGCACTGGTATCTAGCTTACCTCATAATAAACCCTTGTGATGTCACTTGCCTTGGGCCAATCGCGGCTCAGCACCACCCACAGAGTTCCGTGGTTGCTGTTCCCCCCTCTCACTTTCTATCTTGAGCAGCTATACTGATCCTTCTCATGGCTGTGATCAAATAACTTCATATGTTTGGGTTATGAAAGGAGAGCTTCTTTAACCCCAGATTCACAAGGGCATAAGACACAGAGTGGAGAAATTGTGGGATGGACTTCAGGAGCAGGATGTAGTTGGTTGCATGGCATTTTCATCCCCCATTCTTCCAATCTAAGATGATCTGGTAGGTCCTAGTGCAGAGATTGCACAGTGTCCCCATCAGCACAGCCTGGGGGGACCAAGTTACAAACCTATGTGACAGTGGTGACATTTCACATCAAATCCCATTCACGGACCCTTAGCACTTCAATAGTGTTCATAAATATAACATACAACCTTCCTTACAGTGATAGACGGGGAAACTTTGAGCTTCCCACAGGAATGGACATAGATAAATTAACTGCTTCCAGCTGAACGGGTGTGGGGTTTTCATGGAATTTCACTTCAGCCAACAATTTTTCAAGTAGTTTCTCTTTTCTAGACTGAGCTCACCATAACTACTTCCATGGTCAAGGCTTTGATGTCGACATATAGAGTGGCTAATTTGCAGGAGAGTCACCCATTGTAAGCCTCGATCGCTCTCATTAGGCATTAGTAAAGAAATGGGTTCCAATTTCCAGGATGATCTCTTTGTTTTTCTTTGGGTTCACCTTGTTATTTGGCTTCTCTAGGCTTCTGAATTATAGGCTTAATGTCCTTTGTTTATGGCTAGAGTCCTCTAATGAGTGAGTACGTATCATATTCATCTTTTTAGGTCTGGGTTATCTCACTCAGAATAGTGTTTTCTATTTCCATCCGTTTGCATGCAAAATTCAAGATGTCATTGCTTTTTTTTACCGCTGAGTAGTACTCTAATGCGTAGATATTCCATACCTTCTTTACCCATTCTTCCATTGAGGGGCATCTAGGTTGTTTCCAGATTCTGGCTATTACAAATAATACTGTTATGAACATAGTTGAACAAATGCTTTTGTAGTATGATTGGGCATCTCTTGGGTATATTCTCAAGAGTGGTATTGCTGGATCCTGAGGTAGGCTGATTCCCAATTTCCTGAGAAACCACCACACTGATTTCCAAAGTGGTTGCACAAGTTTGCATTCCCACCAACCATGGATGAGTGTTCTCCTTACTCCACAACCTCTCTAGTATAGGCAATGACTGGTGTTTTTGATTTTAGTCATTCTGACAGGTGTAAGATGGTATCTCAAAGTTGTTTTGATTTGCATTTCTCTGATTGCTAAGGAGGTTGAACATGACTTTAAGTGTCTTTTGTCCATTTAAACTTCTTCCTTTGAGAATTCTCTGTTCAGTTTAGTATCCCATGTTTTTAATAGGGTTAATTAGAATTTTAATGTCTAGTTTCTTGAGTTCTTTCTATATTTTGGAGATCAGACCTTTGTCTGATGCGAGGTTGGTGAAGAAGTCCCAGGTCACATGATCAGTTGGAAAATCCCTTTCCTGGCTCAACTCCCTCTTGCGGCATAGGACACAAGATAAACTGGTCATTGGGTGACCATCCCCACAAGTTCTGTGCCACCACTGACCAGGACATCTTACAGGCAGGGCCATCTTTAGGCTGTTACAAATCACATTGCTTTCAGTGGCCATAACAAATGTCTGTTCTTTTGGGAGGTTACTCAGAAGCGAGATTACTTGACCACATGACATGATTGAATGTGGCACAAGCCTTTCATCCCAGCACTTGGGAGGGAAAGACAGGAGGAGGATCTCTGTGAGTTCTAGGCCAGTGTGCTCTACAAAGCGAGTTCCAAGACAGCCACGGCTGATACACAGAGATAGTGTGTCTCGGAAAAGCCAAACAAAAACAAAAACAAAAAACAAAAAACAAAACAAAACTCACCCAAACCCTGTCCCCTCCAAGGCCCCTAGAGAAGGGAGGTCAGCGTGTAGGTCGCCTCTATTTGGGGGCAGCAGTGCAGTATCAATCTTGTCTCAGCCTTGTCTCAGCTGTCCTTTCTGGGCTGTGCTGGATCACCATGACCCTGTGCCTTTGCTGCTTCCCCTCCAGATTCCACTAGGTGGTGCTGATGTTCACCCTCTGTCACCCAAAGCCATAGCAGGGATGCTTCCCATTGCATTACAGTTACATTCCCAGGTTAGTTATTCTGTGGATTTTCTTGTGATGTCCTTGAACCTTAGAATCAATTAGCCTGGGCTCATGGGAGTTCACAGCGTCTGAACTGACAACTCAGGAGCCTAAATGGGACTGACCTAGGCCTTCTGCATACATGGGATAGGTGTGTAGCTTGGTCTTCCTGTGAGTCTCCTAGCAGTATTAACACTCTCTCTAATTCTTTTGCTGGCTTTTGGGACCCTATTCCCCATACTGGGTCACCTTGCCCAGCCTTAAAACTAGGGGAGGTGTTTAGTCTTAATGCAATTTGATACAACATGTTTTGTTGATATCCTACAGCTGATAAATACCTTCAGTGATGTGGCAGGATACAAGATCAACTCCAAAAAATCGGTTGCCGTCCTATATACAAAGGATAAAGAAGCAGAGAGGGAAATCAGAGAAACATCACCTTTCATGATAGCCACAAATAGCATAAAATATCTTGGGGGTAACTCTAACCAAGGAAGTGAAAGACGTATTTGATAAGAACTTTAAGTCCTTGAAGAAAGAAATTGAGGAGAATACCAGAAAATGGAAAGACCTCCTCTGCTCTTGGATTGGGAGAGTCAGCATAGTAAAAATGGCAATTCTACCAAAAGCAATCTATAGATTCAATGCAATCCCCATCAAAATCCCATCAAACTTTTTCATAGACCTTGAGTGAACAATAATCAAGTTTATATGGCAAAACAAAAAACCCAGGATAGCCAAAACAATCTTATACAATAAAGGAACTTCTGGAGGCATTACCATCCCAGACTTCTAACTCTATTACAGAGCAACAGTGTTGAAAACAGCTTGGTATTGGCATAACAACAGAGAAGTCGTCCTATGGAACCGAATAGAAGACCCGGGTATTAACCCACAATCTTATGAACACCTGATTTTTGACAAGGGAGCTAAAGGTATACAATGGAAGAAGAATAGCATCTTTAACAAATAGTGCTGGCATAACTGGATATCAACCTGTAGAAGAAGGAAAATAGATCCACATCTATCACCATGCAGAAAACTCAGGTCCAAATGTATTAAAGACATCAACATTAATCCGACCACTTTGAACCTGATAGAAGAGAAAGTGGGAAGTAGTCTACAAGATATAGGCACAGGAGGCCTCTTCCTAAGTAGGACCCCAGTATCACAGACAATAAGAGAAACAATGAATAAATGGGATCTACTGAAACTGAGAAGCTTCTGTAAAGCAAAGGACACTGTCAGTAAGACAAAAAGGCTACCTTCCGACTGGGAGAAGATCTTCACCAACCCCTCATCAGACAAAGGTCTGATCTCCAAAATATACAAAGAACTCAAGAAACTAGACACTAAAACTCTAATTAACCCAATTAAAAAATGGGGTACTGAACTGAACAGAGAATTCACAACAGATGAACTTCGAATGGCCAGAAGACACTTAAGGTCATGCTCAACCTCCTTAGCGATCAGGGAAATGCAAATCAAAACCACTTTGAGATACCATCTTACACCTGTCAGAATAGCTAAAGTCAAAAACACCAATGATAGCCTATGCTGGAGATGATGTGGGGTGAGGGGAACACTCATCCATTGTTGGTGGGAATGCAAACTTGTGCAGCCACTGTGGAAATCAGTGTGGCGGTTTCTCAGGAAACTGGGAGTCAACCTCCCTCAGGACCCAGCAATTCCACTCTTGGGAATATACCGTAGAGATTCCCTAACATACTACAAAAGCATTTGTTCAACTATGTTCATAGCAGCACTATTTGTAATAGCGAGAACCTGGAAACAGCCTAGGTGCCCCTCAATAGAAGAATGGTTAAAAAAAAGTGTGGAACATATACACATTAGAGTTTTACTCAGCGGTAAAAACAATGACATCTTGAATTTTGCATGCAAATGGATGGACATAGAAAATGCTTTACTGAGTGAGGTAAGCCAAACCCAAAAAGAGGAACACGGTATGTATTCACTCATAAGTGGATTCTAACCATAATTAAAGGTCTTTGAGCCTGTTATTCATGATCCTAGAGAAGCTAAATAAGAAGATGAACCTGATGAAGATTATTTAGCTATCCGCCAGGAGGTAGGAAATAGACAAGAGTCCCAGGTAACCTCGGGTGCATGGGGGGTGGGGGTGGGAGGGTTGTTGGAAGGGGAGACGGTTAGAAAGAAGGGAGTAGGGGAGGAATGGGCAAAGCTCGGTGGACCGGGATGTGGGGGAGGGAGGAAGGATGAATATGGGATCAGGGAAGAATATAGTTCAACTAAGGGAGTCATTTTTGGGATTACAGGAGACTTGATTATATATGGGATTCCAGATCCAAGGAGAGATCCCCAGATTGTTCTCTGGACAGAGGAGAGGGTGCCTGAACCGGCCTTGGCCCATAACCATACTGATGAATATTTTGCTTATCACCATAGATCCTTCATCTGGAGAGGGACGACGTTCCAGACGGAGACCCACATTGGAGCACCGGACTGAGCCCCCCAAGGTCCAAATGAGGAGCAGAAGGACGAAGAAAATGACGAAGGTCTGCGAGGGATGCTATCACCCACTGATACAAGGGGACGGATCTAATGAGAGCTTACCAACGCCAGTTGGACTGGGACTGAACAAGCACGTGATCCAACCAGATTCTCTGAATGTGGCCGGATTCTCTGAATGTGGCTAGCCCGGAGTCTTTCTGAAAAGCCATTGACAATGACACTGGGACTAGTTTCCTCTGCATATACTGGATTTTTGGGATCCAGTCTGTTTGGATACTCACCTTCCTGGACCTGGAGGGAGGGGGAGGAGCTTGAACTTCCCACAGGGCAGGAAACCCTGTCTGCCCTTAGGGACGAAGAGGGGGGAGGAGAAGGAGTGGGGGGAGTGGGAGGGTGTTGGGAGGTGGGGCGGAAATGGAAACTTTTATAATTTAATAAAATTACTAAAAAAAAAAAGATAGTCTGGGGACTTTTCATTACCAATCGCCCTGCGGCTTCAAAAATAAATTAACCTAGATCCATGATTTTGCAATGAAACTTTGGTACAACAGAGATGCCTTTGATCCTTAGTCCACAGAAGCAGCGTGCAAAGTAGTGTCAAACACCTTGGTGACAGGCAATTGATAAGATGCCTTCACTCAGTGACATCACTACCAAAATATTTGTCCACTGGTGACTCTGAGGATGAGCACAGGGATGTGGGATCAGAGCAAAATTCCAACCGCAGAGAGTGTTAAAGCATCATGAGGGTTTCCCCTTTCCAGAGAGTCTTCCCTATCTTGGCTGCTGGGAAGTCATCTGCTGCCCCAAGGCTTCCATCCTGCAGGAATGTCTGTGCGTGACTGGAGAGCTCGGCAATGGAACCAAACTAGTTGAGCATATAAAGAGCATAAAAACCTAAATAAGAACCACCCTCCAATATGAAGCTGTCTCAGCATTGCTTTGACATGTAGACAAGTCAGTAGCATCTTTTCTTAAATAGTGATTGATGTTGGAGGACCAAACACATTGTGAGTGGCAATACCCATGGGTTGCCCTAAGAATTCAAACAGAGAAAGGCACTGGGGACAAGCCAGAAAGCAACAGTGTCCATCACTGCTGTGTCAGCCCCTGCCACCAGGTTACTGCCCAGTTTGAGTTCCTGTCCTGACTTCTTCCCATCATGGGCCATGACAGGGACGTGTAAGCTGAAGGAACCCTTTTCTCCACAATTTGCTTTTGGTCATGGTGTTCATCAAAGCAACAGAAACCCTAACTAAGACAGTATCAGAAAGGTACAAACAGCTAATTAAGAATTTTGCCCCAGACTTAGCCACTTAGCTCCTTCTGAGACTTATAATGCTGAAGAAAACCAAAGCACCTCAGAGCCATTAATGAGGCCCCAGATCTATGACCTGCTGCCTGCTCTCTGCAGGTGCCCACAGCCTGTTCCCTCCATGGCTGGAGCACAAACAGTCAGCACTTGAGAGAAGGTGTTTTCCACCACGCCAGGCTCCCCGCTCACTACCAGCCCTCTCTATCCTAGCCTGAAAGGTCTAGTCTAGGGTCCTACTGAGGTCACCAGGCTAACAGACACCATAGGTGGTAACAGTGTCACACGAGATCACAGCAGGGCAAGATGCAATGGTGCAAGCAGTGTGGAGACCACCGGCTATAACGGGTAGGCTGGAAGACTCTCCAATTGAACAAGGCATAAACAGGAATACCTTCCATTGGGATGTGGGCATAGGGCATCTTCAGTCAATCGAATTATAAATAAAGACAGACATTGGGAGCTGTCACTAGCAACACGTCCTTCCTGATGTTCAGGGAACTCTGTGTACATCAGAAGAGAGTCCCTAATGTCAGCTGAAAACCACTCTGCATAGACAGAGTGTGGAGGACACCCATGCACAGCTTTGGAGCTCATGAAGCCTGAGGTCAGAGCAGGCAGGGAAGCAAAATCCCGTGTCCCACTTAGATGCCCTCAGATAGGCCCGTGACTGCCTTTGTCTTGGTGCCTTTATCCTGGGCCACCCTCTCCTCCCAGTCCTGCTACAGCAGCCTTCTCTTCCTCCATCCCCAGACTACTTTAGCTGTCTCCTGAACCCTGTCCACCACCAGAAATGACACAAGAGGTGCTCATTAAATGTGCTCATAAATGAGGTAAGACCCCAGTCAATCCATTTTGCGCAAACCAAAGAAAAGCGAGTTCTCTCGTTTGGTGAGCAAGCATTCTGATGCCGCCACAGTAGCAAGCTCCAGCATCATCTGCAACCTTTATTCTTGGTTCTATTTCTATCTCACCCAGGCCAGGGCTGATGGTGGCAGTATCAACTCCTGTTCATGGCTCAGCAAGGAGGGTGGTGCAATGCAGGCATCATGCCTGATGGGTTGTTTTATCATGAGGGACCAAAAGCGGGCACCTTCCATTTCACTCCTGTGCTGTGAACACATCAGCCCCGGGGCCTGTGTCTGGTTGTGTCCCAGATGTGCAGGCAGTAACTGGATCTCAAGAGCTCTGGAGTACGAAGTATATGGCCAAATTTTAGGATGAACTATAGCGGTGGTCACAGGCTCAAAACAGCATGGCTGGGCTTGCAGTCCGAATGGGGGTCTGTCTGCACTGCCCTCCTACTCTGCCCTGTGGATGAGATAGGATGTGGAATTCCTCAGATGGGATCAAATCACCATTGACATGACAACAGAAGTAGATTTTGAAGCCATACTTGTGGCACAGGTGGCAGTTCAGGCCAAGTCTAAAAGGATTGTATGACAGTATCCCAATCCATGTGTACATGGTGTCAACATGACTTAGTGGGTTTCAAGGCTACATTTGGGTCTCATTTGCAGGACATTGCACTACCTGTCTGCAAAGAAGGAGTGTTGGGGAACTGTAATCATCTCTGCCCCCGGGGTCCCCTGGAGAGGAAAGGCATTGACCTTCTAGATGTGAGGAAGACACTGAGGTTTCCTTGTGAAGATTGCCATGAATCTGTCAGTAGAATTGATCTGTTGTTTGTGTCCCTGTTAGGGATCTGCTGTCCCCTGCCCTCAATGACAGGTACCTGTAAGTCCCCAGCTCTCGGTGTGTGTATGCAAACTGAGTCCATCTCTGTCTCCTAGGGCAATGGTCCTGAGAAGACTGAGCCTGCTGCAGAATAAATATTTTCCTCTAGGGTGAGCTTTCTGGTGTGCAGCAGTCATGTGATATTTCACATTGCATCCTGAGGACAAGAAGAAGCTTTGAGTTTAAAACCCTCCCAGAACCTGCCGGTGGATTTCTTCTTGGGTGCTTTAACGTGTGTCCTGATTCTGTGGTGTGGAAACCATCTTCAATGAGTGGATCTTTCTAGAAAATACTTAGCCCTTAGATTGGCTAGGAGGCTTTTGTAGCTTGCTGTTGGTGCGTGTGTTGCTTCTTAGTTTTATGTCATCTTGGTAGAATCTAGAAGTACTTGAGAATAGGGAAGAATAATTGAGAAAAGGTTTGATGAGATCATGCCATAAGCAAGGCTGGAGTGCATTTCCTTAATTAGTGATTGATGTTGGAGGGTCAAACACATTGTGGATAGCAGTACCCGTGGGCTCCCTAAGAATTCAAACAGAGAAAGGCACTGGGGACAAGCCAGAAAGCAACAGTACCCATTACTGCTGTGTACTCCTGCCACCAGGTTACCACCCAGTTTGAGTTCCTGTCCTGAATTCTTCCCATCATGGGCCATGACAGGGACGAGTAAGCTAAACGAACCCTTTTCCCACAATTTGCTTTAGGTCATGGTGTTCATCACAGCAACAGAAACCCTACTACTGAACACATTATCAGAAAGACAATAGCAGCTAATTAAGACTGTTGCCTGAGGCTTGGCCAACTTAACTACTCCTGGCAACTTACAATGCAGTTGAAAACCAAAACCCCTCAGAGCCATAAGTGAGGCCCCACATCTATTGCTTGTGCTCTACAGATGCCCACTCCCCCCATCTATAGAGCTCCCAGGGACAGCTGCTGAGAGCAGAAGAGCTCCACTAACCCTGGCTCCAGGCTGACTCTTTTCCCTCACCGGCTTAAAGCCCCCATGGCAGGTCTAGTTCAAGATCATGCAGACAGATGTCACCAGGCAACAGACACCACACTAGGTGCCAGTGTCACATTGGAATATAGCAGGGCTGCCTACAAAGATAAACTTGCCCAGGAGACCACCAATCATAAAGTGGAGCTAGAAATCTGCTCAAATTGCAAGCAGCAACAAGGGAAGAGTTTTCAAATGGGATGGGTACATGGGACCCACTTGGCTGCTGGATTTATGAAAATCTTCCTTCAGTCACACTGACTTTGGGAGTTGTCTGCAGCCACACAATCTTTGTTATGTTGAGGGAGCTCGGTATAAATCAGAAGAGAGTCACTAATATCACCATGGACTCCTCAGAGCAGACAGTGTGTGGAGGACACCCAGGCACAGCTCTGCAGCTCATGAAGCCTGAGGTCAGAGCAAGCAGAGAAGCAATGTCCCTTGTCCCTCTTAAGTGTCTTCTGCAAGGCCCTTCACTGTCTTCCTGTTGGTGCCTTCCTCCCTGATCACCCTCTCCTCCCAGCCCTGCTATAGTACCTTCTATCACTCTGAACCTCCCCCTCATCAGAAAGTATGGAGAGATACATAAGAAACGTATCCATAACTGTGGAGAATCCCAATTTATTCTCTCTCCTCAAATCCATGGAAAACAAGGTTTGCCCCTGCTGTGATACCAACTATTCTCTTATCATCACAGTCACGAATGTGTTCCATTTTTTTGGAAATGGACACCCAGCTGAAGCCACATCAGTGACCTTAATTCTTGGCTCTACTTTATCTCACCCAGGCCAGAGTTGCTACTGGTCATAACAGCTCCTGGCCATGGGTCATCAATAGGGTGGTGTCTGGCAGGCATCATGCCTGCTGGGTTGTTTTATCATGAGGGACCACAACCAGAAATTTTTCTTTCACTTTCAGGCACTGGGTATACAGAGCCTAGTTCTAGTCTGTTTGTGTCTCACACATGAAGCTGGTGACTGGCTCCACATAGCTAAGGACAGCTGGGACCCACCAACCCTTGGTTATGGGAAGATTCCTGGGTGAGTTTGAGGATCCTTGGCCCCACATATTTAACCTTTCAAGTGCTCTGGAGGAGGAGGATTATGGCCCCATTTTATGGATGAACTCAACAAAGTTGGAAAATGGTGCAGTTCGCAGACTCAGCAGCAGCATGGCTGGACCTGCAGTCAGAACAGAGTCTGTTTCTCTCTATTCCTCTGTCCTCAGCCCAGGAAAAAGTGTGGGATCCCTCAGATGAGATCGCCACATTGCCTGGGCCCTGAACCTCCTTGCAGGTCAGTCTGAGACATGATCAGGGACACTAGAGGGAAGGTAGCTTTTTTCTGTGATCTGTCATTTTATATAAATACAGAACAGAAGAAGGAATTGGAAGAGTTTGGGGACATAGAGACATTGAACTGTGCAGCATGGACACCCAACACTTGTCTTGGGGTGCTGTTCTTGGACCAATGAGAATGATATTTTGAGTAAGATATACAGGATGACTAAAGGGTGCTAACTCCTTTGGTCTTTGTGAGTAGGCTATGTCAGGCCCTGTGGAGAAACTGAGGCATAGCAGAGAGTGACCTGTCTAGGGTACCTGGATGGAGGCTGAACAGGTGGGTGAGAGACTGCACTTCTTGTCGTCAGCTGCCCTCTGCCTAGCCTGTGGGGACAGAGGAGGAAGCCAAGGCTGTCCTGTGTGTTCAGGTGTGGAAGGGACCCAGGAACGGGGACTGAGAGTGGGCTCAGTGCAGAGTCCCAGGATCATGGCACCCCAGCCTTACCTAACACTCGGGGCAGATTGAGCAGCATAGTGGGCTTTAATGGAGCAGAGGGACCCAGAGTGTTAAATCCACAGGAATTCTCTTCGGTTCAGAGTCAGGGCTATTGTTTCCCTCACCTCTCTGTTCTGAGTGCTGTGTGAAGTGGGATGTGTCACACTTCTCCATGTCCCTGTGTTAATCCTCTGATAGAGGGAGCTGGATTGCCTGCCCCACTGAGTCCCGCAGGCTGCTCCCCACCTATGGCTGCTGCGAGGCTGAGCACTGGGAGAGAGGGCACAAGAGACACTGGTCCCTAAGTTGTCAAAAGTAAGAAGGGAAGGAGGACGATTGGGGTGGACATGTCACTGGTTGGAAGGCAGGGAGGGGCTCCTGAGAGAGGGGAACAGGGGCACAGAGAGCACAAACTTTAGAGGTCATTGGGGGGACAGAGTGTGATATCCTTCACGAAGGCTCAGAGAATCTGGGGTTCTGAGTGTTCAGGCCCCTGCCACCTCCAGGTCTCACTGCATGTGCCCTCACTATAGTTACCCCTGGAGTTGATGGATGCCTCTCTGTCTACCTGACATACATAGAAATGCAACCTTACCCCGAACCTCAGTGGTGATGGTCCGATGTTAGATCTAGTGTCTGCATGAGAAGCCTCATCTGGCCTCAAACTGTCAGCCCCCACCCTCCCTCAGCCTCTCCGTGTACAGTCAGATTAGCTGTTTCAGGCTACTGTGCACTAGGAAGTCCAGGGGAATGTCCGCCCTCGTGCACTGCCTATGGGAGTGTGGGTTCTCACACATTACTTCTACAACAATGAGCCTCAGGTTATGAAAAAATTAAAGATAGATACTACATGATCCATGCATTTTGCTTCTAGAAATATCTGACAGAAAATAATCCCAGTGCAGACGTTTCTTACAAGAGAATATCCTTCCACTGCTGTTCACATGATGATTAGAAACGGCCTAAGGTTGAACACTGAGGAAGAGGGCAGAGGAATAGATGGGCCAGGGCAGGGACTGACAGGACTCCAGCGCTGGTGGGATGCAGGATCCTGCAGACATAAAGAGGGTATGGACCCTAGGAGCTCACTGTAGCATTCAAGAATTTCAGCTGTCACAAGGAACCTGCCCTGGTCTGAGTGAGAAGACACTCACAGTCACATGGGGCAGGGAGGAAGCCTGCTGTGTGTTGAAGGGTGTGGGGAGTCAGACCTAAAAGGTAAGGTGCCAAGCAGGTTAGATCTGTGGTATAGCATTACTGGGAAATTTGGGGGGCTGTTGTCAGCAAACCTTTAGGATCTTCAGTTTGCTTTCCAATGAGGTTCAAGAGGGTCCTCATCTCATAGGGGATGTTGGTCCCCTAATGGGGTGTGTATTAGGAGGTCTGAGTATCATAGACATACAGAAAACATCTGCTATTACCTTCAGTTCCCATATGTGCCCACCTAGGACTTGACAGAGCATCCCTTAACAATTCTCCTGTCTTTCGATCATATATTGTTTTCCTTCATGGCTATGTCCCTAGCTGGCGACATTCTCCATGGACACAAGCAGGGCATGAGGGCTCTGACATGGCAAGGGAGAGGGGAGAGGGTAGACCAGATGACTGACATCTGTAAGCAGCAGTGCAGGGCCCACTGGAGGAGAAACTCTGGCTGCCTGTTGTTGGTCCTTTACCCCCACTCTGGTGGAACACTGGGCCCCTGTCCCCTCCCACCTGACTTCCCTCAGCTGTCCCCATTGCACCTTACAGCTGCTTTTCTCCTCCCTCCAGCCTGAGAACGTGAAGAGCTGTGAGGAAAACCTATCTGAAGTCCCATAGCTGGTCCTGAGGAAGGGACGCAGTCATGACATCCGGTAGCCTTTCCTTTATTCTTTCCTTCTTCCGTCTCACAAAAGGTCCAATGAGGGGAGGAAATGATGCACCTTTTACTTTTCCAGACCAGGTTCTTTTTGTCTTTGTGATTTGCCTGTGTGTGGTGCTTGTGTGTATAAGTGTGCTGAATGTTTTCATTAAAAGATACCCCAGAGGCTCAAGCATTTGAATGATTGGTCCTCAGTTAGTGTTGCCATTTGGCAAGTTATGGAATGCACAGCCTTACTGGAGGAAGTCCATCCCTGAGTGTGGGCCTCTGGAGTTTTATAAACCAGTTTACTGCAGTGTGTGTGCTTTAATCCTAGCACAGGGGAAGATGAGGTAGGGGGATCTCTGTGAATTTGTTTCCAGCCTGATCTACATATTGAGTTCCATGTCAGTCAGAGTGGCATAGTGAGAATTTATCTCAACAATAAAATAAAATAAAGCTAAAAAATAAAATAGAATCCATATCCTTGACCCTTCCAGTATATCCTGCACTCCTTAAGCCCAGTAGAGATGTGATCTGTCCCTTCACTGACACTATGGACATCTAACCCCGTGGAGTTGGAAGCCAAATGAGTTTCATTAAAGTAGTCGTAGTGTTTATGACAACAGAAAAGTAATGATCCAGAAATTCTCACCAGAGAGTGGGTTCCTTATGTGAACAACCTGGTTACAAGCATATGTTTATGTGGTTTGTGAGCGTGTGCGTGTGTGTGCGTGAGTGTGTGTGAAGTATATAGAGCAAATATTTGCTGCATACATATAGAAAGGGAGTGGAGAGAGAGGAATAGATATATATATTCAAGGAATGTGGGAGGCAGAGCCCCAAGGGTATGTGTGGCAGGATCCTGGAAGGCAGTCCTGCTGAAAGCAACACAGAGATAGGGATTCTGGCTCATGTGGTTTCAGAGGGATGCAAGGACTTTATTGACAATTGGGATAGAGGTCATTTCTGTGATATCTTGGAAAGAACCTAGGTATTATCTGTCCTGATTCTGAGAACTTACAAAAGGCTAAATGAAAGAGCAATGGACTAATTTTTTGTGGGGTAAGATTAATATGCTATAATATTGAGTCTATAGAATGGTTATTAATGCTGAATCTGTATGAAGGTCTACAATGAAAGAGCAGGTGGGGCTATAATACATGACAAGTGTTTGACATTTTGTATTTGGAGAGAAAAGGACACAAGGAAGCTCAGTGTTGGGGAATTACTGTGACTTTCCAGGGCACAGGGACATTGAGGGACACTGAGGGAAGGCTCCTGCTCTGCGGTGGAAGTATGGGAGGTGCCACATCCACGGCTGTCACGCCGGTGTAGCAGAAATGCTGACTGGACGGACTGAGGCTGGAGGATTGGGGTTTTTGCTCCATGGAGTTTATGCCCTGGGCTGTTCCCTGGCAATCAGCCGTGGTCCTGATGCCACCTGAATTGCCATCTGCACTGACTCGACCCTCGCTGTCACTGGCACCACTGAAGCTGTTTCTTTCTTGTTCTTTTGTTCTATTCTCGTATTTTGCCAACAGACCATGCTGTTCCAATGAATGAAACTGCTGAAAGCCTTTAAAGAAGTAGCCAGTTCTGGGAATTGGGGGTCATCATTAGGATAATTCCTTAATGATGTGAAGCAGAAGGAGTTAGTCTTACTGGGAGAAACCTTAGAAGACTTCTGCAGAGAAACAGTTACAGCAGCCCCCACCAGGCATCTGCTTGGGAGGACACGTACAGCTGCAATTAGAAAGCAGATGGTGGACGCCCCCACACTGACCCCAAAGTCTGGTAATTACCTTGATCCATTCCCATACACAGAAGGCCCATAAGGCCTTTCCTGTGGGCAGAAGAGGCCTAAACTGATAACAACATCTGAGCCTGGGAATCAGGAAGAGAGTTGAGATCAATGGTGTGAAACAAGTGTCAGAGAAGTGTGAGATCATGTCTTTGAGCAACAACCACAACTAACGTTTAGAATAGACAATGGACACATAAATTTGCTATTCTTGTTAAATGACAGTGCTGTTCCTTTTCTTTGTTTCTATTCTATGATCTTATCACGTATGCCTTTGCCAATTAAAGTAAAGCTACAGCAGCATATTCAACTACATTGAGTGTGTTTGCTTGTCATTTCCTTTGCTGATTCCTGAAAACTTCTGAGCCTTTGCCCTGTTTTCCCTTGGTCTGAAAGTCTCCATGAGAGACGGTTCGTGGCAGGGAGGGTGCGTTCCAGGCCAGGTGCCAGTCACCTAAGTTCCAGTTTGGAGTTTCAGCTAGGGCCCAGAAAAGAGAAAGCCCAACATTTGCTTTCTCCAGGAAAGACACTGCTTCACTGTACAAAGCTGCTGCTGGTGTGGTTGATGGGACAATGGTCCACCCCAAGCTGGCAGCCATGCCTGGCAGTGTTGTTTGTGGATACTGGCTGTGGAGTCATGAAAGACGCAAGAGTCGAGTGGTCCTGGATGAGTTCTCCATGGGGTCAGAGCGCCCTAAGTCAGGAAAGAACCTGAGCTCCCATGTCCAATAGACACTGATGTTGATTCCATATTGTTTAAAATTCGACTATTGACACAATGAGCTAGTGGAGAGAGAGCTCACCAGTGGCTTGAAAGTCACATCTGAAGGCGCTGGTGCCACAGTTTTTGACATGTTAGAATCTGGTGGTGGGTGCAAAAAGGGACTTCAATAAAAGATCTGTCAATTTCTTCAGCAATGGAAGCTTATATCTATAAAGAACATATGCAATTTGGTCCCATAAGAATCCTCTTCTTGGTATGCAGAGGGAGAAAGGTCACTACATCTGCCCATGGTGCCTTCTCTGTATGCATAGACATAGACTGAGAGGTAGGTGGTCACAGAGACAACCATGTGTACATATGAGATAATGAAATGATGGATAGATGACAGAGAACAGACCTCTGATATCTCACTGTCATGAGGACGCCCGTCCCACTGAATAGTGCTCTATAGTTAGAGTATCATATGATCTTCATTACTTTACTTCCTTAAAGGTTCTGTATCCAAGCACTGTTGCTGAGCCTAAGAGCTTTTACATATGAATTTAGGGGACATAATTGAACCTACAATCCAGGAGACCCCATTAGGACTGAAGATAAATGTTCGGGAACATGGCATCTCACTGCCTAGTGCTTCTTGCTATTTAACCTCTTCCATGCTGTCTTCTAACCTCATTCTATTCTTGGTATATAGAGCTTAAAAGCATCGTGGACAAAATAGCTACCGCCATCACAAACAAACTGTGCAGAGACAATGTGAAGCTCTTGATAACTGAAGATGGAGCCTGGAAGAAGTTTGTGGTGCGAGCAGCATTGTCAAGGTTACCTGCTTTCTGCACCCAGCACTTCCCACCAGACCATGAGGATGAGGGCTTTCTGGGCAGGCATACCCAGGGGTGGGGTTTTGGATATTCCTTCTCAACAATCCAGGAGGAATGTTTCCACTATTTTATTCCTGGTGGACATCACCTCAGGTTGACTGAAGATGTTGCTCAAGGTGCCAGGACCGATTCTGCCATCTACCAGTTCTGTAACCTTGACAATTTAGTTAGCACTTCCTGAGCTTCAGCACCATGAGACTGCAGTGCGAGAAAATAAGATCACGTGTGTGGAGCTCTCAGCATATGACCAGTACATAGTGGGTGCCCCTGAAAGTTATCACTGAGAGCTACTTTAGAAATGGGAAGAGACCAGGGTCAGGGGTCTCCTGTAGGACTGAGGAATCAAGAACTTATTACAAGACAAGTAAGAAAAGTCTAGACATGATCAGCCATGTCTCCAGATTCTGTCTCGGTCACTCCCATTCCACCTGAGGACCTGTAACAACAGCAGGATCTTCTGTGGGCTGAGGAGGCAGAGAACTCACAGTGCAGCTGCACAGAGCTGGGTTTGCCCTGACTGTCGCTACTGAGATCTGTTCAGTAGGATGGGAGTTCAGATTGATAGGACGTGGTGACAGCCTGGGATGAGCAGCAGGTCAGGGATGGAAAACCAAGTGCCAACACCTTCCCATAGCCCAGAAAGACCAGGACCAGGATCTCAGCCAGGGTTCAGGAATGACTGAGAGTGACCCTAAAACAGAAGTGTAGGTAGAAGGCGAGGACAGCAGGGCTGGAAGGACGGAGGAATTGGAGGCACAGAGAAGAGGCCTAGCAGAGGACATGAAAGACAGAGAAGACTGTTTATCTCCTAGGCCCCGACCTCATGCTTTATGGGTGTGCAGCATTGTGTTTGGCACACCCTCCACGTGGCCTAGCAGAGGACATGCAAGATGGAAGAGTGTTTTTCTCCTTGGCCCTGACTTCATGCTTTATGGGTGTGCTGTGATGTGTTTGGGCACACCCTCCACGTGCTGTGTGTGCTCAGAAGTTCTCAGGTGGTATTCCAGACTCTATTCTGTTCTACACAGTGCTTCCTGAATATCAGAAAGGATGTGTGGCTAGAGATAAGAGTCCACAGTCAATGTGGTTGGAGAACAGTTTGTAGAAGCTGAGAGTCTGAGGGAATCGCATGTCACCATCTCAGAGGAAAATATTTCCCTTATTGCCGTGTCCAACTTCAGACGATGTCCAGCCTCCTTGTCATTATTAGTGGTCTCCAGGCATCTTTGCTCATGGCCTTGCTGTGTTCAAATGTGACCCTGTCACTAGCTGTGATGTCTGTTAGCATGGTGACCTCTGTTTGCAGGGCTCTGACTAGACCTAGTCAAGAGTGAGTGAGGGGTCGGAGTCAATGTGGAGCCAGGGTTCATGGCAGCTGTCCTGTTTCAGCCACCTCAGGCAGGCACTGATTTTGTGAGATTCAGCCTTGGAGAGAAAGGATTTTGGCAATCTGCAGAGAGCAGACAGCAGGTAATGGGATCTGGAAGGTCTCTTGTGGCTCTGTAGGTTTGTTTTGGGTTTAATTTTAAAATTTTCAGAAACAGCTAAATGAAAAAAAAAAAGAAAATCTCTTCACTGTACTAAAATTGGACACATGAAGCCCAGTTACCACTTTCCACTGTGTTTCCAATATGCATTTTAAGGCTAAGCCATCACTTACTATTAATCAAGGAAACAATGACTTTTGCTAATACTTATTACTAGGAATGGAGGGCAATTCTTTGTTTGTTTATTATTTTTGGTTTTTCAAGAGAGGGTTTCTCACTGGCCCATGTCAGGGGCCCGGCGAGGAGGAGCTCGGACTTTCCCCGACCCCATAGACTCCCAGGTCACCCTGCAGTGCTGGCTCCCCCCTGCTAAACTCTCCCACCTGCCATCCCAGCTCCCATCCAGGTACAAATTCCTATATTTCTCCCTTCCCCCTGGGGCCATAAAATTTCCCCAGCTCAGCTGCCTTGCGCGCTGGGCCTGGGCTGTAGGCACATCCCGGCAGGAGGCAGCTCCTGTGTCTTAAAAGCCTCCCTGAGGACAGGTGGGCCCGGTGTCAGCTCAGCGATATTCCTGATCAGCAAGAGGCCCTGATTTCTAGTGGAGGGCCATCGGAGGGGTGAGTTTGCTTCTGGCCCGTGGCAGGGGCCCGGCGAGGAGGAGCTCAGACTTTCCCTGGCCCCATAGATTCCCAGGTCACCCTGCAGTGCTGGCTCCACCCTGCTAAGCTCTCCCGCCTGCCATCCCAGCTTCCATCCATGTACAAATTCCTATATTTCTCCCTTCCCCCTGGGACCATAAAATTTCCCCAGCTCAGCTGCCTTGCACACTGGGCCTGGGCTGTAGGTGCATCCCAGAAGGAGGGAGTGCCTGCGCTTCAATAGCCTGCCTGAGGAAAGGTGGGCATTCTGTCAGTGAAGTCCCTGCCCAACAAGGGAACCTGACCCGGTACCAGAAGTTCCAATAGAGAGCATTTGAAGGAAGAGATGGGCAGACGCCAAGGCAAGACCTCTTCCAACAATCTGAAAAACAACATGAAAACACCAGATCCCAACGACCGTACAATAGAAGAACTTGAACACCTTAATCCAGAAGAAGTGGAAAAAAGTGCCATTATGAAAACAATAGAGTCTCTTAAACAGAATATGAATAACTCCCTTAAAGAATTGGATGAGAAGTATAACAAAAAGTTTGATGAAATGAGTATAGAAATGGATGAGAAGTATAACAAAAAGTTTGAAGATATAAGTAAATCCGTGAATGATACCCTGAGAAATCAAGAAAAAACCATCAAACAGGTAAAGGAAACAGTTCAAGAATTGAAAACTGAAATGGAGGCAATGAAGAAAACACAAACTGAGAACCGGCTGGATATGGAAAACCTAGGTAAATGAATGGAGACTACAGAATCAAGCATAACCAATAGAATATAAGAGATAGAAGAATGAATCTCAGATTCTGAAGATACCATAGAGAAAAATAAATGCTCTGGTCAAAGAAAACAGCAAATCCAACAAATTCTCTTCACAAAACATTCAGGAAATCAGGGACACAATAAAAAAGTGCTCAATGATTGGTCCAGGGTCCTGGAAAGGAGGCCGAGCAGAGGGTGGCAGCCTTGTGTCCTCTGGACCTCACCTGTCCTCTGCTCATCCTGTGGGGGATGGAGGGAAATGACAGGCACTGTCTTATGTGTACAGGTAAAGAATAAGACAGACAAATGGGCATGGAAGTGATAGCCTATAATCCTAGCTCTCTGGAGACAAAAGCAGGTGGATTTCCATGAGTTCAAGGCCATACTGAACTACACAATGAGTTTCTTGAGATTGAGAGCTACAGTGAGACACTGTCTCAAAACAACAAAAATCCAAAAGGGAATAAGACAGACATGGAGACACACAAACCTTTTGCGGTCAGACCTAGCTAGCTGCAGGAAGCCTTGTGTTTTTACCTCTGATCCATGGTTCCCCATGGTTACTTATTTACCCTGGCTCCTCTGTCCCCTTGTTCTGTCTCAGGGGAGCCACACACTTCTTGGTGTTTGTAGACTCTAGTTTGTCTGTTTAGTTCCATACTGTTTGACAGTCTATTCTTTCCCGATTATTTAGACAAAGCAAGCTGCTCTGACCACCAACCACTGTGCCTCCATGGACACTCCCTGATGTCTCCCTGCAGGAGATGTGGGGTGTCTGTAGAACCACGTTGGTCCCTAGAGAAAGAGGCTACACAGCTGAGTTACCATCACAGGGCTCCTACCAGCATCATGCCAAATCCACTGGTTCTGGGGAGGATTGGTTGAGGGGTGGGTGGAAAGTGCAATGTGAAGAAGTGCCCTAGGGACACTGGACATCCAGGACAGTGAGGGACTGGACAAGCCAGCAGGGAGGAGGTGGTGTGTAAGAGCCTAGAAAGGGAGGCAAGCAGAGGAATTTTACAGGGTGGGAGGAGCCCAGTACAGGCCTTGAGTCTTGGAAGGTCCCTGTCTTTGAGGGCAGGGGGATGAGGGAGTAGCTGCAGCAGGGAGCAGGGCTTGAATGCTGTGTGGAAGCCCTTGAACCTGACAATGGGAAAAGCTGGGAGTCCTGACACCTGTGTTCCCTCCTAAAGCAGAGGCAGGGGTTCTCTCTGCCAGCCTGGTCCAGCCTTGAATTTCCACGGTGAGCCTTCGTCATCACCAAGAAAAACCACTACAGGCTGACTGGATGACAGGAGTGTCCTTAGCCATTGTGCAGGAGAACACTGACTACACAGAACCTGCTGCTTCTGACATGTGGGGAGGGAGGAGTGAGGCCATGTAGTGGCAAGGACTCCCTGCTTTTGTTCCCTTACCCACAGCTGCCTTGGCCATCCCCAGGATAGTTCATATGTGACTGCAGGTCTTAATACAGTGGGAGAGCGGCTGTGAGAGCCACAGATGCCTGGCCGCCCTGTGTGAAAGCCACAGTCCCCTAGGGTTCCCTTCCTTCTGTACCTTGTTTTTTCCATACATTAGTTTCCAGACTTGGATTCAGTAACACAGTGACCAAGTGACCCAGTTGTGACTAGCCAGACATAAGGAAGGTTGATGGCACAGGTTCTTGCTAGAGGCACCAGTATGACAATATCACTGCTGTCCCTACCTCGTGTGCCCTGTTTTATAGGCTACAGGACCCCAGAGGCTGTCAGGAAGAAAGACTGGCACTTGGGGTGACCTTATACTTGGGTAAAATGTCTGTACTCTGAGTTTCCTGTCTTTGGTTACTCTGTCCTGGTGGCCTAGCCCAGTGGTAAAGCCCTTGTCCAGTGCATAGGTCCAAGGCTGATACCTAGTACCACAAAAGAAATCAAGGAAAGAGAAAGGAAAGGCCAGCTGTCCTTCATGCTTCCCTTGAGCCCTCCCACACACTTAATCAGCTACACCGAGTCTCTCAGCACTGGCATCCTGTGGATGTGAGCCAGGAGGAAGAGTAGGTGGCCCCAGCCCTTCCCTCTTCATAGCCAGCTGAAGCCCAGACTGGAAACCTCCCTTCCCTAGCTGTTCGCAAGCTCTTCAGAGGAACAAATAGAGGCTCTCAGCAAGTCTTGATTCCCAGTGTCTGTGGAGAATCTTCCTAGGGAAAGGAGACAGGGGCTCAGGACAGCATAAGCCTAAGAATTTTTATCAGCTGTCAGGGTCACATTCAAGCCCACGTACACTGGACAGAGGGTCTCCTGCCTACCTCAGCCCCTCCCTTCCCTCCATTCTCCTCATTAGACCCCCACCCCCAAGCAGTCTCCAGAACTCCAGATCTGTGCTGAGTCTCTCCTTCATCGGAAATGTCACCCAGTCCCACGTGGTACCAGGACCAACCAGGACCGCCTCGTTCCATGTGCCCAGACTGCTGTTCTCTGGACTCTGGAGACATTAATTGGACACAGAGCCACTAGCTTCCAGGGAATCAGACCATCCCAGGAAAAAGTGTGGATTAAAAAAAAATAAGAATCTTAAAGTTTCCAGGACTTTCTTCTGTTAAATACAAATAGGTAATCAATCTCCCCTCCCCCCATCCCACCTGTGGTCTGGCTTTTGACCTTGGGATGACAAGGCTCATAGTTCTGAATATGTGTTTGTGCAGCTTCTCCCTCCATGCCCCACATGGTGCCCTGTCCACCCAAACACAGGACAGCCTGTCTGCCTTCTCCACCCCTCACAGGCTGTACAGAGGCTGGGGAGGCCCAGGGGAGGCAGGCCTGTCTCCCACCTGCTCAGCCTGCTTCACAGAATTCACAACAAGACTCAGATGCCCACAGAGCCTCGCACAGATGCACACTCAGAGATACAGTGAGAGGCACAGCTCCTGGGCACCTTGCATCTCACCAGTCAGTATTCCTCCCACCTGGTCTTGGCAGCAATAACCTCTCTGTGCTAAGCCCAGGGTACCAAGGACTCATGAACTGCAGTCTGTACAGTGGGGACCCTCAAGAACCACCTTTCCCTGGGAGACTGCTGGCCAGGTCTTAGGCAGACTGGCCCTTCAGCAGAGCCCTGGGGCCTTGGTAATCTCATCTGAGGGTTTCCACATTTTCTTATGCTTATGACAGAGGAAGAGAGGGACAACCGGAGCCCAGTATGGCTGCATGTCTACCTGGTGTGCTGGACTGATGTCTGACTTTGGTCATCTTTCTCTTCAAGAGCTGCTATGAGGTTGATCAGGTAGGTAAGCTTAAGAGATCCCCAACTTGCTGAAAAATCTTCCCATGGTTGAGCCGGAAGGGAACACAGCTGTCCTTCCCGTGGGCACCAGCTCTCCAGCTGCACATCAGAACCCAATAAGCAGCTGCCTGCTGGTTCAACCCAGCAACCAAAAGTGAAAGTCCCACGTTCCCCAGCAAGGTCAGACCCACACAATAGAATGGCCACTTATGGGGAAGCACCCACAGTCCCAACAGCCTTCCTTACCCAGAGAAAGGAACAAACTAGCTGCACATCCCAAGTCCCTCTCAGTCCATGACACTTTGCTTGGGAGTTCAGTGGACTTCAGGAAGATCTGCCATCAGAGAGAGACCTTAATGCAATGGGAAGTAACCCCTCTAAGGCCTTGGGAGGCAGAGAGTGAACACCAGCATCACCTAGTGGAGCTCAAAGGGGTCAGCAGCCAAGGCCCAAGGCCCTTTTGGTTACCACTGCACAGACCACAGCCTGGAGAGGACAGCTGACCAAAACAAGAAGGATACTGTACTTACTGGCTGCCTCAGAACAGAGGCTACCTCTGTTCCTGCTTCCCTCTCTTTCTCTAGGTTCCATGAAGGGAGCAGACATTGTCCAACTGAGCATGTGACAAGAGACTTCTGGAGTCTCACAAGGCATCGACACAGACAAACCTGCCAGGGCTGCAAAGCACAGGGAAGGAAACTGGACCGCACGCTGACGTCCCTGGGTGACTATGTGGGACTGGAAGGGTCCTGACACTCAGCCTGGCTTCCACACTCATCCTCAGGACAACATTAATTGTCGTTACTCACATAGTGCATCTGGCTTGAATAATGTGGGAACTTAATGACAAATTAGAGTTAAGTGTAAGACAACAGAATTGAACCCATGAACGCAGTATTTCCTGTTGGAGCGCAGATAACTGTGCCCTCTGTGTGATGCACACAGTGCTCACAATAGTCAGGAGCTTCAGACACATTTGCTGAGTGGACACAGCAGTCTTGCGATCCCGGTTTAACAGGATTAGAAACTGACTCAGAGGCTAGCTTTCTCTGGGAAGACTCTACTGAAGGCTGGAGAGATGCCTCAGAAGTTAAGAGCCTTGATTGCTCTTCCAAAGGTCCTGAGTTCAATTCCCAGCAACCACATGGTGGCTCACAACCATCTATAATGAGAGCTGGTACCCTCTTCTGTCATGCAGGCGTACATGGAAGGAATGTTGTATACATAATAAATAAATAAATCTTTAAAAACAAAAGACTCTACTGAGTACTGAGGGAGCTGCCAGTGAGTGGTAGAGAGAGGATGAGACCTCAAGTTTAGTAGATTCCCACATAGATGGAGAAGAGGGGTTGGGGGCCAGAGACCGAGATGGGGATCCACCACAGCCAGCAGCTCCGCATCATGGGCCACCACAGTACTCAGTCACCAAGGATGGTCACTGTTGTGCCGCAACATGGCCTTGAAATCTGTCACACTTAGCTTTGGTAATCAGGGGGAAGGCTCGCCCTGCTTCCTGCTTCCTGCAGCCTGGCATTTGCCCATCACCTCCTAATAAACATGGCAGTCAAGGTCACCCTCTCTGCATTTTTTTTGGTCCCACACCACCTCCCCCAGCAGTAAGTGTTTTATTTCATTTTCCCAATCAGTGGCTGTGTATTGAACCCGAGTCTATGGAACAGAAGACAAAGCCAGTTGACCTGAGACGTCATCTTGGTCAGCTCTGCTACATAGGAGGTTAAGTCTCTGTTTGTTTAATATACCCTTATACCCTCAGGGTCTTTTTAATATATTATATTACATTTGTTTACGTGTGTGTATAACACATTATAGCGTGTGTGTGTGTGTGTGTGTGTGTGTGTGTGTGTGTGTGTGTGTGAAGGAACACATGTGGAAATGCTGAGACAACTCTAGTCAGGTCCTCCTGCCAACATGAGATTTCCAGGGATCTAACTCAGGTTCTTAAGCCCAACATCAAGTTACTTCCTTCCTTGAACATCTGCCAGGGTGGAGACTGTGCCAAAGAAACCAAATGGTTGAGATTTTTACATCACAAGCTGTGACCCATTACTCAACTACGTCTTTACTCTCCACCCCCAAATCCACCACTGGTGCAGCACAGCAGAGAACACACTGATTCCTTTTAACTGCACTGGTCTCTCAAGTCACGCTGTCCCTATGGAGGACAAGCCACTTGTCTAGAACTCGACCAACACTAAGGTCACCATCGCCGTCCTTGACATCATCATCTCCATTGTCATCATCCACAAGTCACTGCCCAGAGGACAGACGGGTACGTTCCAGAGAATACACGGGTACGTTCCAGAGGATACATGGGTACGTTCCAGAGGATAGATGAGTATGTTCCAGAGGATAGATCGGTACATTCCAGAGGATAGAAGGGTACGTTCCAGAGGATGGGTGGGTACATTCCAGAGGAAAGACGGGGACGTTCCAGAGGATAGACAGGTACGTTCCAGAGGATAGACGGGTACATTCCAGAAGATAGACGGAGACGTTCCAGAGGATGGGTGGGTACATTGATACAGCTGAGGCTGGAAGGACAGGGCTGGGTGCCACAGGGGTATCATCCTGGGAGATGTCAGTAGTGAAGTCCCATGCTCAGGACTGTTGCTCTGGCTTTGTTCCTTCTCCAGTTGTCAGTTTCCCTGACGTTCTCTATGCTCTCTCCTGCACAGCCCTACCCATTCAAACCTGATGTGTTTTAGCCTCATTCCTCACACTCTCTTGTCTTCTCTGCTCTCTTTCTTCAGACTCCAGCTGCTGTCCTCTCTTTGACCCTCCGGCTATCCACACTGACCCCGTTCTCAGCCCCACAAGCACACACTCCTCAGTGTTGAGTTGCTCTCCCTAGTCCTCCTCTAACAAAATGCTTCCACCATCCCAACTAGCATCTAGGCCTTCTTCCCTGACCACTGCAGTGCTTGTCCTGAGGGATTCTGACTGCACTCTGTCAGGGAACTGGAGGTGCTGTGTGAATCTCTCTTCCAGCTCCCCAGGAACCTAACATAACAATTCAGCAAACTCTAATTTTCCCCCTCATGTGGGCACTTCCAGTCTAGTACAAGGTAAGATCAACATAATAAAAATGGCCATCTTACCACAGATTCAAGGCAATTCCCATGATACTCCCTAGACAATTCTTCAAAATAATCCTGTACGAGAAAAGAACTTCTAGGGATATTGCCATCCCTGACTTCAACAATGGAGCTATAGTAATTTGTATTTCGATTTTTCAGGAGAAGGTTTCTCTGTAACATTGGCGCCTATCATAGAATTAGCTCTTGTAAAACCAGGCTAGCCTTGAATTCACAGACATCTGCCTGCCTCTACCTTCTAAGTACTGGAGTTAAAGACTTGTTCCACCACCAACTGACTAATAAAAAAGCTTTGTATTGACATAAAAATAGATGTAGGGACCAAAGGCATTGCATCAAATTCCCTGATATTAGCCCTTACACTTATGAACACCTGATTTTTAATAAAGAAGCCAAAATTTTACAATGAAAAAGAGAAAGCTTCTTCCACACATAGTGCTGGCATAACTGGACATTGACATGTAAAAGATCACAAACCGATTCATAACTATTGCCATGCACAATACTCAAGTCCAAGTGGTTCAAAGACCTCAGCATAAAACTGGTTACACTGAACGTGATAGAAGAGAAAGTGGGAATGAGCCTTGAATTCATTGGCACAAGAGACCACTTCCTAAATATAACACCATGATCACAGGAACTGAGAGTAAAAAACAATAAATAGGACCTTCTGAAACTGAAAATATTCTCTAAGCGAAAGGACATAGTAAATAAAAAAAAAGCCTACAGAATGGGAAAATATTTTCACCAATCCCAAATGTGAAGAGGGATGATCGCCAAAATATATGAAGAACTCAAGAAAATAGATGTCAAAATACAAAATAATCCAATTAAAATGAGTCCAGTTCTAAATAGCATGCTCAACAGAAGAATCTCAGACAGCCAACAAACATTTAAGGGATTGGTCAACATCTTTAAATCAGAGAAATCCAAACTTGACTCTGAGATACCATCTTACACCTGTCAAAGTGGCTGAGATCAAAAGTGCTGAGGATAGGGGTAGACTCACAAATAAATGTCCTCTGCTGGGATGGAGAAGAGCAACTGAATCCCACAGCCAGGAAAGAGAGCAGATACACACTTTATATTGGCATAAATAGTAAAGAGGCATCACCCCAGTGAATGGGTACGTTAAGGGTTATTTCTTGTATGATTTCCTACAGCACCTCCCCTTTTTGTTTAAATAAGATTGTTCACCATGCAGTGGTGGCACACGCCTTTAATCCCAGCACTTGTGAGGCAGAGGCAGGTAGATTTCTGAGTTTGAGGCCAGCCTGGTCTACAAGGGCTAGTTCCAGGACAGACTCCAAAGCTACAGAGAAACCCTGTCTCGAAAAACCAAATAAACAAAAAAAAACCTAACAAATAAATAAGAGAGTTCTAAGACTAATACAAAATTATATACAATAAGAACAACTATATTCCATAAATGTGCTATCCTAACGAGTTTAAGTCTTGTATAATAAATAACTTGGTCAAGCCATGAGAGATAAGTAACTGCAACTATCTAGTCTTCATACCCATCGAAGATCTGAGAAGGAAAATAATATTACTTGAGTCATCAGAAAGTGCAATCAAGCAAATTCCAAAATGTGCAACAAATGACAGAGACAACTGACTACCTGGACAATCACCCAAAGTCTCATTTACAACATTGAAGCAAGCATCTTTGTCTAAGCCCATGGTCCTTAGTCCACAGGGGACAGTGTGTGTAGTCAAGACACCATGGTGACAGGCACTTGATAAGATTGTGGGGGCCAGCCATGATAAGTTAAGTCTGGGCAGATCACCCAAAGGAAGTTCCTTACTTCCAACCATTATCACCTGCCAGAGTAGGACTTGGCCCTTGATAAATTTAATAAGAGGCCTAAGTTTAGCCTGAAGCAATATCTGGTAGCAGGAGAAAAAACACAAGCTGAGATTACCCGACCACTGCCCAGGAGCAGACCGTTTAAAGAAAATGACTAACATTCCAACCGCTGTAGATAGGATCACCTGCCAGGGCACCTCACCAGGACACCCCTAGACAAATGTCAGCCAATTAGGGGCCCTGAACCTCAGAGACCCCTCACCCCCACCTTTACTAATATAAAAACCCAATTCTAACTCGGGGCTTTCCGGTTATTCTAATACATTCGACATGCGGAGAGACTGAGTTTGCAAACTTGATTAAAATAAAGGCTCTTTGCTTTTACATACGGGACTCGGTTTCCTTGTTGGCTTGCTTGGGGACCTCGTGGATTTAGGCATAACAAAGATGCCTCCACTCAGTGTCATCACTACCAAAATATTAGTCTGCTTGTGCCTCTGTAGGTGAGCACAGAGGTGTGGTACTGGGGCAAATACTCTGAACTCAGTGTTAGTGTGTTGTGAGGGATTCATCTTCACTCTCCCATAGCTGCTGGGAAGTCATCTGCAGTCCCTGCAGTATTCGGCCTGCAGGAATGTCTGTGCTTACCTGGGAAGCTCAGTCATGGGACTGCAGGAGTTGAGCATCTAGCATGTGATAATTCTAAATCAGGAAGATGCATAGTACCTGAAGTTCTAGTTGAAACAATTAGGCAACTAAAGCAAATGAAGGAGATACAGCTTGGAAAGGAAGAAAGGAGAAGTCTTGTAAGTGATATGATAGTACAAAACCCCAAAGTTCTACCAGGTAACTCCTGCCCCTGACAAACACATCCAGTGAAGTGGCTGGATACATGATTGACTTGAAACCCTCCTACACAGAAAAAATAAACGGGATGAGAACTAAATCAGCGAAACACCACTCTTTGCAATATCTACACATAATTTAAACCTCTTGGGGTAACTCTACCAAGCAAGTGAAAGGCCTGTATGACAGAACTTCAAATCCTTGAAAAAGAAGCAAGTGGCCCTGATCCTGTAGCAGAAGATCTATCCATCCGGATTGGTGAGTGTGTGCCCAAGTAGCAGCTGGCTGGACGCCCCAGAAAGGGAGCACAGGCACCCTCCATTCCCCTAAACTTTCTGGCCATTCAGTGGGGCTTCTCCTGGCTACTGCCTTTCTCTTCTTATCCCATCCCAGCTTGCCCCCTAAGCACCCCTTTCCATCGGCAGGGTTATAAGATCCCCCAACTCAGCCTGCTTCAGGGCTGAGGGTCTGGGGACAAAGTGCTGAGTACAACTGCTGCAGGGGTTTCTTTGTTCCACTGAGCCTGCACCCAGCAAGCCCGTCCTTTTGTCTGCAAGATCCCTGGCCAGCAAGTGGGCCTGATCCTGTACCAGAAGATCCATTCCTCAGGAGGGGTAAGTGAGTGCCCGACCAACTGGCCAGACACCCTGGGAAACGAGCACAGGCACTCCCCCAATCCCCTAATCTTTCTGACCATTCAGCAGGGCTTCTCCCTGGCTATTGCCTTTCTCTACTTATCCCATCCCAGCCTGCCCCCCAAGCACTTCTTTCCATCTGCGGGGTCTTTAGATCCACCACCACAGCCTACTCCAGGGTGGAGAGGATCTGAGAGACTCCAGTGCTGAGGGGACCTAAGAGACGGCAGAGCAAGAAAAACCCCCAAGTACACAGGTAGCCACAGCAAAGATCAGACCAAGCTGCCAAGACTCTCCTAACAACATTTGAAAGAAGAGATGGGCAGGCGCCAATGCAAGAATTCCTCCAACAATCTGAAAAACAACATGATAATACCGGAATTCAGCGAACATACAACAGGAAGACTTGAACACCCTAATCTAGAAGAAGTAAAAGAAATAGACTTTAAATTTAACATTATGAAGGTGATAGAGTCCCTTAAACAGGATGTGAAAAACTCCCTTAAAGTAATGGATGAGAAGAATAAAAAAAAATTGAAGAAATGAAGAAATCCCTCAAAGATACCCTAGGACACCAAGAAAAAACAATCAAACGGGTAATGGAAACGGTTCAAGACATGAAAATAGAAATGGAGGTTATGAAAACACAAAACAAGGGAAGGCTGGATATGGAAAATCTGGGTAAAGGAACAGGAACTACAGAGACAATTATAACGAACAGAATACAAGAGATAGAAGAAAGAATCTCAGATGCTGAAGATACTATAGAGGAAATAAACTCATCGAAAACAGCAAATCCAATAAATTTTTAACACAAAACATCCAGAAAATCTAGGACACCATGAAAAGACCAAACCTAAGAAGAATAGGGGTAGAAGAAGGAGAAGAATTATAGGTCAATGGCCCAGAAAACATATTCAACAAAATTATAGAAGAAAACTTTCCAAAACTAAAGAAGTATATTCTTATGAAGGTACAAGAAGCATAGAGAACACTGAATAGACTGGATCAAAAAAAACTCCCCTCACCATATAGTAATCAAAATACAAAACATACAGAATAAAGAAATAATATTAAGAGCTGCAAAGGAAAAAGGTCAAGTAACATGTGAAGGTAAACATATTAAAATTACACCTGACTTCTCTATGGAAACCATAAAAGCCAGAAGGTCTTGGATAGATGTGCTGCAGAAACTAAGAGACCATGTATGAAAACCCAGACTACTATACCCAGCCAAGCTTTCTTTCACCATCAATAAAGAAAACAAAATATTCCAGGATAAAAACAAATTTAAACAATATGTAGCCACAAACCCAGCCTTACAGAAAGTAATAGAAGGAAAATCACAAGCCAAGGATCCAACAACACCCACAATAACTCAGACATCTAACAACCCTTCACAAGCACAACACAAAGAAGGGAAAAACACAAACTCAACCACCGAAAAAAAATAACCAGAGTTAACAACCACTGGTCATTAATATCACTTAATATCAATGGACTCAATTCACCTATAAAAAGGCACAGGTTAAGAGAATGGATGCAAAAGCAGGATCCATCATTCTGCTGCTTACAAAAAGCACACCTCAACCACAAAGACAGACATTTCCTCAGAGTAAAGGGTTGAGACAAGTTTTTTCAATCAAACGAACCTAAGAAACAAGCGGATGTGGCTATAGTAATAACTAACAAAATTGACTTCAAACTAAAATAAGTCAGAAGAGATAGAGTTGGACACTTTATACTCATAATAGAAACAATTCATCAGGATGAAGTCTCAATCCTGAATATCAATGCCCCTAATATAAAAGCACTCACATATGTAAAAGAATCATTACTAGAACTCAAAGCACACATCAAACACCACACACTAATAATAGGAGATTTCAACACTCCTCTCTCACCAATGGACAGGTCAAGCACTCAGAAACCTAACAGAAAAATAGGAGAACTAATGAGGTGATGAATCAAATGGACTTAACAGACATCTATAGAACATTCCACCCAAATAGGAAAGAATATACCTTCTTCTCAGCATCTCATGAAACCTTCTCGAAAATTAATCTCATACTTGGTAACAAAGCAAACTTCCACAGATACAAAAAATAGTTGTAGTAACCATCTGTGTCTTATCAGATCACCATGGAATAAAGTTAGAATTTAACAACAATTCTATCCCCCAAAAGCCCACAAACTCATGGAAACCGAACAGTCAACTATTGAACCACTCCTTCTTCAGGGAAGAAATAAATAAAGAAATCAAAGTCTTCCTTGAATTCAATGAAAATAAAGAAACAACATACCCAAACCTATGGGGCACTATGAAAGTAGTGCTAAGAGGAAAGTTCATAGCTCTAAGTGCCCTCATTAAAAACAAAACAAACAAACAAAAAACAAAACAAAACAAAACAAAAAAACGGAGAAAGCTCACATTAGAGATTTAACAGCACAGCTAGAAAAAAAAATGAGGCAGACTCACCCAGGATTAGAAGACTGGCAATAATCAAACTGAGGCCTGATATCAACAAAATTGAAACACAGAGAACAATTCAAAGACTCAATGAAACAAAGAGCTGGTTCTTTGAGAAAATCAACAAGATTGACAAGCCCCTATCCAAAGTAATCAAAAGGCAGAGAGAGAAAACACAAATTAACAAGATCAGAAATGAAAAGGGGGACATAACAACAGACACTGAGGAAATTCAGAGAATCATTAGGTCTTACTATATGCCACAAAGTTGGAAAATGTAAAAGAAATGGACTTGTGTTTATATAAATTCCATATACCAAAATTAAATCAAGATCAGGTAAACAATTTAAATAGACCTAAAAGTCATGAGGAAATAGAAGGTGTCATCAAAAACCTCTCTAAAAAAAGCCCAGGACCAGATGGTTTTAATGCAGGATTTTACCAGAATGTCCAAGAAGAGCTGATATCTATACTGCTTAAGGTATTTCACATAATAGAAAGAGAAGAGTCATTGCCAAACTCCTTTTATGAAGCTACAGTTATCCTGATACCAAAACCACACAAAGACTCAACCAAGAAAGAGACCAATCTCACTCATGAACATCGATGCAAAAATTCTCAATAAAATACTGGCAAACCGAATCGAAGAACACATCAAAAAATTATCCAATATGATCAAGTAGACTTCACCCCAAAGATGCAGGGCTAATTCAACATATAAAAATCTTTTAATGTAATCGATCATATAAATAAACTGAAAGAAAAAACATATGATCATTTCATTAGATGCTGAAAAAGCATTTGACAAAATTCAACACCCCTTTATGATAAAGGTCTTGGAGAGGTTAGTGATACAAGGATCATATCTAAATATAATAAAAGCAATATACAGCAAACCAACAACTAATATCAAATTAAATGAAGAGAAACCCAAAGCCATTCCACTAAAATCAGGAACACGGCAAGGCTTTCCACTCTCTCCATATCTCTTCAACATAGTTCTTGAAGTTCTAGCAATAGCAATAAGACAACATAAGGAGATCAAGGGGTTTTGAATTGGAAAGGGAGAAGTCAAACTTTTCTTATTTGCAGATGATAAGATTGTGTACATCAGGGACCCCAAAAACTCTTCCAAAGAATTTCTACAGCTGATAAATACCTTCAGTGATGTGGCAGGATACAAGATAGACTCCAAAAATATCAGTAGCCCTCCTATACACAAAGGATAGAGAAACAGAGAGGAAAATCAGAGAAATTTCACCTTTCACAATAGCCACAAATAGCATAAAGTATTTTGGGATTACACTAACCTAGGAACTGAAAGATCTATTTGACAAGAACTTTAAGGCTGTGAAGAAAGAAATTGAAGAGGATACCAGAAAATGGAATGATCTCCCCTGCTCTTGGATGGGTAGGATCAACATAGTAAAAATGGCAATTCTACCAAAGGCAATCTATAAATTCAACACAATCCCTATCAAAATCCCAACAAAATTCTTCAGAGACCTTGAGGGAATAATAATCAACTTTATATGGAAAAACAAAAAACCTAGGCTAGCCAAAACAATCCTATACAATAAAGGAATTTCCGGAGGCATTACCATCCCTGACTTCAAACTCTATTACAGAGCTGCAATAATGAAAACAGCTTGGTACTGGCATAAAAACAGAGATGTTGACCAATGGATAATAATTGAAGACCCGGATATTAACCCATAAACCTATGAACACCTAATTTTTGACAAAGGAGCTAAAATTATACAATGGAAGAAAGAAAGCATTTCAACAAATGGTGCTGGCATAACTGGATGACAACTTGTAGAAGAATGAAAATAGATCCATATCTATCACCATGCACAAAACTCAAGTCCAAATGGATTAAAGATCTCAGTATAAATCTGACCACACTGAAATTGATAGAAGAGAAAGTGGGAAGTAGTCTACAACACATAGGCAGAGGAGACCACTTCCTATATATACCCCCAGTAGCACAGACAACAAGCACAACATTGAATAAATGGGACCTCCTGAAACTGAAAAGCTTCTGTAAAGCAAAGGACACTGTCATTAAGACAAAAAGGCAACCTACTGAATGGGAGAAGATCTTTACCAACCCCACATCAGACAATAGTCTGGTCTCCAAAATATATAAAGAACTCAAGAAACTGGACTTTAAAATTCTAATCAAACCAATTAAAAAATGGGGTACTGAGCTGAACAGAGAATACTCAACAAAAGAATTTCAAATGGCCAAAAGACACTTAAGGTCATGCTCAATCTCCTTAGCAATCAGGGAAATGCAAATTAAAACATCTTTGAAATACCATCTTACACATGTCAGAATAGCTAAAATCAAAAACACCAATGATAGCCTATTCTGGAGAGGATATGGATAGATATCCTCATCTATTACTGGTGAGAATGCAAACTTGTGCAACCACTTTGGAAATCAGTGGAAGGTTTCTCAGGAAATTTGGAATCAACCTACATCAGGATACAGCAATACCAGTCTTGGGAATATATCCAAGAGATGTCCAATCATACTACAAAAACATTTATTCAACTATGTTCATAGCAGCACTATTTGTAATAGCCAGAATCTGGAAACAACATAGATGCCCCTCAATGGAAGAATGGATAAAGAAAGTGTGGAACATATACACATTAGAGTACTACTTAGTGGTTAAAAAAATGACTTCTTAAGAGAATTTACTGCTAAGGCATAGATTAGTATCAACCCATTTATAATAGGTGATTTCAATACCCTACCTTCTCCAATAGATGTGTGATCTAGACAAAAAAGTATGCAAAGAAATAACAGAATTAATTGACATCGTGCTTCAAAATGAACTTAACACTTAATGACAGGATATTGTAACCAAACACTAAAGAGGATAACATCCTCCTCATTGGTACATTAAGCAGTGGGGGTAAGGTCAATCCGAGGCTCTGCCACAGGCCCTGATGAAGGGAACTTTAGTTCTTTGTCCTCACCCAGCTGGGCTGGGTCCAGGACCTCAGAGAATAGTTTTCAATTCCTGGGAACTGGCCTTTTCTTCTGAAAGTCGGAGGTTATCAGTCCCAAGCTGCTGTGTGTTTGCTCTGTGCCACTTGACATAGCCTGTGTTCCCTTTATACAGCATGGCTTGATTCTGTCCCATTGTGTGACAGTTTTCTGCTGCCCCTGCCCATGTTTTCCAGTGCAAACAGTACATGAAACAGCATTGCTTAGTGTAACATGAAGGGGCCTGCTTGTTGGGGTATCTGTCCCACCCGGTACCCCACAGCCACAAAGAAAATTACACAGAGATCTCCATAAGGTATAAAACTTATTGGCCCATTAGCTCAGTCTTCTTATTAACTAATTCTTACATCTTACAGTAACCCATAATTCTTGTCTGTGTTAGCCATATGGCTCAGTACCTTTTCCAGCTGGGTAGGTTACATCTTACTTCTCTGTGGTCTGGGCAGTAATGGAGGTATGGGCTTCCTCCTTCCTAGCCTTCTCCTGTTCTCATTGCACCACCTCTACTCCCTGTCTGGTTGACCCGCCTATACTTCCTGCCTGGTCAATCAACGTTTATTTAAAACATGATTGACAGAATTCAGATAATTCTCCTGCACCACTTCCCCCTCTTTTCTTTTAACAAAGGAAAATATTCATAGTTAATAGTTTGGAAAGTGGGCATAGTTTTCCAGGCTACTTCCTACTGGTTGGGAGTGCTGATAATCTTATGGGGACCTAAAGAAAATTTAGAGTTATAATCAAGTCCTGACTGGAGTATCCTGTGAGACTCATCATCTCAGGCAGCATCTTGAATCCATTCTGGATGTAGAACTCAGACATCTGGGCCATCTGTTCCTACCAGAGATTTCTCAGGTGGTCTTCCTTGATCAAACTGGATTTTTCTTATCTCAGAATGAATACACAGCCTCTCATTTTCTGTGGAATCAAAAGCAAACTCTCTTCTCCAAAGTAACATACCTTTTGACTTCAACTTTGAAGTCAAGGTATTTTCAGAATACCTATTTTGGATTAATTCAGCAGCATTTATAAGCAAATATCTTTTAGCAGCTGTTGTTCCTTCCTCAGCATTCAAACAATTCAAAAAGAGCATAATAGCATATAATATCAAGATTCTCTGTGTATTTTCCATCTTTGTGAAGTTTTATTTTAACCTCTATTTCTTTTAATTTTACTTTTACTTTTTGAGACAGGCTCTCTGTATATCTTTGCCCTGGAATAACTCCGTAGACCAGGCTGTCCTTGAACTTACAGAAATCGGTCTCTGCCTCCCCAGTGCTGGGATTAAAGGTGTATGCTACCACACCTTGAACTCACAGAGATCCATCTGTCTCTGCCTCCCAGGCATTGAGTTTAAAGGCATGTGCTACCACACCCAACTAATCCCTTTTTTTCTTTTTACTTTAAGCCTGCATATATTTTTTAACACACTTTAAACCATTTAGAGGTTTTCTTCATCTTTGAATCTCTCTTTACTGTATATCTTTCTTTTTCTAATCATAAGTCTTTATGGAGAGGATAAAGATGTGGCTTTGACGGCTAGATCCAGCCCATTCCTTAGCTTTCCAGCCTCGTGGCGGAGGTACTGGCTGTAGCCAGTTTTATTGTCACAACTCTATGGCGTTTCAAGGTCCTTACCAGCAAGCAAGCTGTAGCAGTGTGTCCACAGACAACACTCAAGTCCTCTCTCTGTAGCCGGACCACCTGCCTCAAAGAGTCAGAGTTTGCACTGGCAGGATGGCCCAGAAAGCCAGCATTTTAAAATGGCACAGCTTTTTTCCTGCTATGGCTGAAAACCGAAAAGCATGCACTCAGCTTTTCATCAACACCGTTTAAGTGTTTCACGGCAGGACCTCTTAAAAGAACTGCAGGGTTTTGCAGCTAAACCTGAGTCAGGAAGCCTCTCTTAAATGAGAGCGCTTGCTTGCCTCTAGCAAGCAGAGCAGACCTGAGAAATTGCTGCTACCAAGAAAACATGCTGTTTCATGTACTGTTTGCACTGGGAACATGGGCAGGGGCAGCAGAAAACTGTCACACAATGGGACAGAATCAAGCCATGCTGTATAAAGGAAACAGGCTATGTCAAGTGTGCACAGAGCAAACACACGGCAGCTTGGGACTGATAACCTCTGACTTTCAGAAGAAAAGGCCAGTTCCCAGGAACTGAAAACTGTTCTCGGAGGTCCTGGACACAGCCCAGCTGGGCAAGGACAAAGAACTAAAGTTTCCTTCATCAGGGCCTGTGGCAGAGCACCAAAAAGGGTGGAAACCCACAGATGAGATCACCAAAGTTTTCAACCGAATGTTGACTGATGAGATGTAAGGTTCCCAGGAGCTGTGCCTCATACCGTATCTCTGAGTGTGAATCTGAGTGAGGCCCTGGGGGAATCTGAGTCTTGTTGAGGATTCTGTGTAGCAGGCTGAGTAGGTGGAGACAGGCCTGCCTCCCTGGACCTCCCCAGCCTCTGCACAGCCTGTGAGGGGTGGAGAAGGAAGACAAACTTGTCCTGTGTGTTTTGGTGGGTAGGGCACAGTGTGGGGCATGGAGGTACAAGTTGCACAACCACATATTCAGCACTATGAGATCTGCAATTACAGGGTCAAAGGCCAAACCACAGGTGGGGGTAGAGTATATTATATCTGTGCCTGTAAAATCAGAAAGTCCTAGAGCCTATACTATTGTTTTAATCCACACTTTTTTTCTTGATCGGGACTGTGTCATCAGAAGCTAGTGGCTCAATGTCCAAAAATTGTCTTCAGGGCCACAATAGCAGCTTGTGCACATGGAATAAGGTGGCCCCGGTTAGTCCTGGCACCACATGAGACTGGGTGACATTTCCTAGGCTGGAGTGACTCAGCACAATCCTTGAGCACTAGAAATTGCTTGTGGGGGCAGTTTGGGAGAAGAAGGGAAATGGGGGAGGGAAAAGAGTAGAGTGTAAAGCTTCATTAGGCCGGATACCCTCTGTCCAGGTTGCATGGGCTTGAACTTGATTGGGAGCTAATGAAAGACTCTCAGGTTCGTGCTGTCCTGAGTCCCTGTCTTCTTGACCTAGGAAGATTCTTCACAGACACAGGGAAGCAAGACTTGCTGACCTCCTCTACTCAACCCCACATGGAGAGTCTTACACAGCTATGGAGGTGAGGATCCCCACCTGGGCTTCCAGCTGGCCATCATGAGGGAAGCACTGGGGTCACCTCCAGCAGGTACCAATGCTAAGAGGCTCTTTGTGCAGCAGATGATAAGGGAACTGAAGAGAGCCATGAAACAGACCTGGCCTTTCCTTTCTCTTTCCTTGATTTCTTTTGTGGTGCTAGGTGTCAGCTCCAGGACCTATGCCCACTGGTGCTTTACCACCGGGCTAAGCCACCAGCACAGAGTGACACAAAAAGAGGAAATTCAGAATGCAGACATTTCACGCAAGTATAACATCACCCCAAGTGCCAGTTTTTTTGCCTGGCAGCTTATAAAACAGGACACACAAGGTAGGGACGTCTGCTAAATTGTCACACTGGTGCTTCCAACAGAACCCATACCTTCAATCCCATTGTCCCGTTATGACTCTGTTGAATAAATGAAAGGAGCCAGAGGTCCAGTGATTCCACCAAGGTGGCAGTGAAGGACCAAAGGACTGAAAGACAAAGGGCTTCTCCAATGGGCCCTGCACTGATGTTCACATATGTCAGTCAGCTGGTCTACCCTCAACCTTCATCATTCCCAAGTCAGAGCACTTCTGTCCTGTTAGTGTCATGGAGAATGTCACCAGATAGGGACATAGCCATTAAAAAAAATAACATATATGTTATTTTTATGTATTTATATATTACTTTTATACATTTGTATATAGTATATATGTTTGTGCATAAATATGCATATGCGTATTATATTTCTGTATGCATATAAGACTATATATATGATTTACACACAGGAGTGAGGGGAATAGATGTTCTGACAACTACTTGCTGGGAACTTGCAAATTGGTGATAATAGCAAGTACTGTATGTCTGTGACACACAGGACTCCTGACACACACCTCATTAGGGGACCAGCATGAGATGAGGACTGCTGTGAGCCCCATTTTGAAGAGGGGGAAAGACCATAAAGGTTTGTTGACACTCCCAAGCTATCACAATAAGGTTAGACTAGACACTTAACCACAAGATGTTTTGATTGGCACGGGTGCCACAGTAATCTCCCAGAATGCACAACCTTCTTATTCTGCAGGTTCCTGCATCCCACCAGGGCTGGAGCTTTGTCAGACCCTGTTCCTCCTCTGACCCATCCAGTCCTCTGCCCTCTCCCTAAATATTCAACCTTATGCATTTTCTAACCATCAGGAGAACAGCAGTCAATGAACATTCTCTTGAAAAACTTTCTGCAATGAGTCATAAAGTTGGATTGGATAATTCCACCTAATCGTTTTTTACTGTATGGAAACTATAACCTGTGTCATGAGGGTGGCTTTAGAACTTACCTCTGTGGAGTCAGATCAATGCTGATTTGATCACACAGACAATGTGGTGATCCCATCTGAGGGATTGCACACACTGTTCTGGGATCAGGGCTGGAGAGGAGAGAGCAACAGGCAGACCCCATTCTGAATGCAAGTCCAGCCATGCTGATGCTGGGCCACTGTCTCACCTTGCTGAGCTCGTCCATAAAGTGGGGCCATAGCCCCCTCTTCCAGAGCCCTTGAAATCCAGTCACCAGCTGCATGTCTTAGACACAGTCAGACACAATCCCTGGGCCTGATACACCCCATGCCTGAAAGAGAAGAGGAAAGGGCTGGTTTGGGGTCCCGCACAAGCAAACAACCCACCAGTCATGATTCCTGCCAGGCACCCCCTTTACTGATGACCCATGGACAGGAGCTGAGACTGCCAAAAGCAGCCCTGCCCTGGGTGACACACCAATAGAGTCAAGAATTAAGGTCACGAATGAAAGAATAGAGGATACCATTCTGACTGAGCTGTAGAATACAGTTCGCTTACCAAAGGAGGGACCTGGCTTATCAGTGATTTCTGGGAAAGGGAAACTGGGTGGACGGCAATGGATCAGTGAAAGATTACTACCCCCGGGCCTGTTCCTGAGAAGGAGACCTGGAAATCCCCACTGAAAGACCCTTCAACACACACTCTTTGCAGACATGTAATGGCATATTTTGCAATAGAGACACAGGTGAGGCTTTGAAACCCATGTGTGCTGACACCATATACAGACAGACGGAGGAAATGTCACACGACCATTTTAGTTTGTATGTGAACTTTAACCTGTGCTAAGAGGGTGGCTTCAAACTCACCTCTGTGGTGTCAAATCAATGCTGAGACATCTTCAGATTTGAGAATCTTTCTGCTTTATGGTTTCCAAATGCTGGATGATCAATGCATGTGGTCTCATGACTGGGCTTCCCTGGCAAACATATTCCCTCTGAGTTTCTTTGATCCCCTCTGGTTCCCACCATCATTCCTCCCCCTCTTTCATGGGGTTCCCTAAGCTCCAAGTTGACCAAGTGGAGACCTCCAACTTATACTCTGTCTCCCAAAAATGACTGGCTGTGTGTCTCTACAACTGCTTCCATCTGATGCCAAAGAAAGGCTCTCTGAGAATGATTGGGCAAGGCACTGATCTCTGAGGATAGCAGAATACCATTAGGAATGATTTTCTTGTTTCTTCATTATCATCATTTAGTATTTGTCGGTTGTGTTTGATTCTTCCCTAGGACTCTGGGATATTCAGTCTCCACCCTGGCTATCCAGGCAGTGTCACTATGGGCTCCTTCTTGTGGCGTAGGTCTCAAGTTAAATGGTATTGATTAGTCACTCCCACAAGGCTGGCCTTGAACTCACAGGGATCCACCTGCCTCTGCCTCCCGAGTGCTGAGATTAAAGGCATGCGCCACCACCACCTGGTTACAGTCTTTTTTCTATCTTTCTGTCTTATAATCTCATGTAGTAGGCCAAAACACATTTTAAAACTAGTAAGGCTATACTATTGCTTGAACAGAAGCAACACCTGTTACAATAAGAATTATGTTAAAGTGATTCCTAGGGTTAAATGATGGCACGGTATCTGTAAGACTTTCCGTAATATCCATTCCTGCTGTATCGTTTTTCACAAAAGTTTCTTTAATTTCTTTCAGTAAATCATAAACCATTTGAGAAGAATTAGTGTGAGCCATCAAATGCATCTTAACTTTATCCCAATCATACTTGCCTTCATTAAATATTAAGGGTGTAATAAAATAAGGGTGTAATAAAATAAAAATCCAATCAGATTTTTTAATTAATTTATTTACATATTAAAAATTTCCACCTCCTCCCCGCCTCCCTTTTCCCTCCCCCTCCGTACCTCTCCCTCCCTCTCTTGTCCTAAGAGCAGTCAGGGTTCCCTGCCCGGTGGGAAGTCCAAGGTCCTTCCCACTACATCCAGGTCTATAAAGGTGAGCATCCAAACAAGCCAGTCAAAACAGACATCTATAGAATATTCCACCCAAATAGGAAAGAATATACCTTCTTCTCTGCAGCTCATGGAACCTTCTCAAAAACTGACAATATACTAGGTAACAAAGTAAACTTCCACAGATACAAAAAAATATTAGTAACCACCTGTGTGTTGTCAGATCACCATGGAGTAAAGGTAGAATTCAACAACAGTGCTACCCCCAGAAAGCCTACAAATTCATGGAAGCTGAACAGTCAACTACTGAATCACCCCTGCGTCAAGGAAGAAATAAAGAAATTAAAGTATTCCCTGAATTTAAGGATAATAAAGACACAACATACTCAAACCTATGGGGCACTATGAAAGCAGTGCTAAGAGGAAAGTTTATAGCACTAAGTGACCAATTAAAGAAAACGGAGAAAGCACACATTGGAGACTTAAGAGCACATCTGAAAGCTCTAGAAAAAAAGAAGCAGACTCACCCAGGAGGAGTAGAAGATTGTAAATAATCAAACTGAGGGCTGAAATCAACAAAATAGAAACACAGAAAACATTCCAAAGAATCAATGAAACAAAAAGCTGGTTCTTGGAGAAAATCCTATTAGATTTTTATTTTATCTGCTCCTTCAAAATTTCCAACTGATCCCCTAACAATATAACAGCTTGCCTTAACTCAGCTAATTTTTTCATTATATCATTATCAATTTTATTTTGTTCAGTCCAAAGTTCTGTTGAATATTTATGCCAGTTTCTAATGAGTTCAGCAGTTTGGATTTCTTTATGAAGTCCCTTTCCAGCTGTTGCTGCTGTTGCTGTCAATGCAACAATTTCCAAAATAATTGCAATAACCAGTTCAATCATTCAATGTGTCCTTTCAATATTCTCTCAGTGAGCTTCTTCACCAGGATTATCACCGGAATGTCTTGCCATGGCCTCGACAACCTCACCAGTATACAGATTTGCTCCAGGAATTTACAAACTTTCAAAGGTCAAATTTTAAAACATCCTAGAATTAACACAGATATGAAGGGTACAGTGTTCACAAGTGATGCTGTGATTGTTAGGGTGCCTTTGTACAGGCCCCTTCAGTAGAAAATAAGGTACTCATGCCAGAAAAGGAAGGCTCTGATTTAGTCTAAAAGACAAATTATATTTATCATCCTTAATGGTTGATGTTCCTTCCCACACCTTAAGACAGTGAAAGACACTTGCCCATTTCCACGAGTTATTCTGAATTGAATTGTCAAATTGCAAGAGAGGACTTGCCATTTCAACTCTGTGCCATAGGAGAGGTTCATTAACAGAAGTACTCACTGATTTCCACAGTTCCATTCAAATTATACTGTTTTCATCTTAACTCTGAGTGAGAATATTTTCCTGAAGGTGAACCAAAAGGGCTCCAGTCTATGACATCTCCTTGGGAGATAGTAATAAATACTGGAGGCCTCTCACTTTTACACTGTTGCCAATGTATCCACTCAGAGTCCTTGTTGGTAACCCACATCTCACAGAACAGTAGACTTATGGAACTAGTAGCATTAATCTCCTGCCTTTTAAAACCAGATACTGGAGCATATAAATCTTGTTAACTGTAATCTCAGATGGTATTAACTACAGATAGCCATATTTGAGAAGTTATATTTAGGCATTGAATTCCTTGTACCCCCACAGTGCAATTATCAACCACTCTACCCTCCTCCATTGCCTGAGCAGGAACGCTACTGTCATAAGGACCAGGTAGCCATGAAGATTCATTTACTGTTACAGGAATATCTGTATCTCCCCAATTTACTGCTAGGTTAATTGGAGGATTGGGATAAAGGCCCAACATGTACAGTTTGACCCTGTTACCTGTGTAATATCACAAATAAGTATAGCAATGACAAGATACGCAGCTTTTAGAGATTTCTGAGTCATTTGCCTCCCCCTTTGTCACAGACTCTTTAAGCTGTTCCAGGTGGGAGGATTTGCTGTTTGCTCCAAAGACCTTTGGTTTCCCAGAGGCATCAGCAGCTGAAGCATTGGAGAAATTCTTTGTAGCTGTGCTGGATTTTTGTCTATTTTTATGTGATCCACACTATATTATCTCCTGTGGAAACATAAGCATAACCTCAGCCTAACTTAACATTTTCCCTGGTTATGCACTGGCTGACCAAATTCAGCAACTCCCCCGCCCTGACAATCCAATGGCTTTTAGCAGTTGCAGTCTCTGTTTCTTTAGCATTTATTTTTTTAATTTATTAGATTTTTTAAAAATACCAATCCAAATTATCACTCCCTCTCCTCCTCCTATTCCCTCCACACACCTTCCCACCCCACCCCTATCCAGTCCTCAGAGAGGGTAAGACACATTGCTTTGTGGAAGGTCCTCCCTATTATATCTAGGTTGAGAGCAAGGTACCCATCCAAAGAGAAAAGGATTCCAACAAGTCAGTACATGCAGTAGGAATAAATCCTGGTGCCAGTGCCAGTTGCCCCTCAGTCTGCCGCAGCAATTCAACTATCAACCTGATCCAGACGGGCTAGTTTGGTCCTATGCTTGTCCCTACCCAGTCTGGCTGGAGTTGGTGAGCTCCTATTAGGTCAGGTAAACTGTTTCAGTGGGTGAACCCATCATGGTCTTGACCTTGTTGCTCATATTCTCACTCCTCCTACTCTTCAACTGGATTTTGAGAGCTCAGTCTAGTGTTCTGATGTGGATCTCTGCCTCTGTTTCCATCAACTGCTGGATAAAGGTTCTATGGTGATATTTAAAATATTCATTAGTCTTACTACAGGGCAAGTCACGAGGGCTCCCTCTCCTCTATTGCTTGGGGTCTTAGCTGGGGCCATCCTTGTAGATTCCTGGGAATTTCTCTAAAGCCAGAAGTCTCCTAACCCTATAATGGCTCTCTCAATCAAGATATCTCTTTTCTTGCTCTCATCTCTGTTCTTCCTCCATCTTGTGTATCACATTCCCTCAAGTTCTCCTCAACCCTCCCCTTTTTTCCTCCTCTTCCCCTTCTACCCTCCCTTCTCTCCCATCCCCATGCTCCCAATTTTATCAGGCGATCTTGTCCATTTTCAGTTTCCAGGTGATCTATATGTTTTTCTTTGGGTTCACATTATTACTTAGCTTCTCTAGGATCATGAACTATATATAGGCTTAATGTTCTTTGTTTATAGCTAGTATACACTTATGAGTGAGTACATACCATATTCATCTTTTGGGGTCTGGGTTATCTCAATCAGTATATTTCAATCCACTTGCATGTAAAATTCAAGATGTCATTGTTTTTTTCCCCACTGAGTAGTATTCTAATGTATAAATCTGCCACATTTTCTCTATCCTTTATTTGATTGTTTCCAGGTTCTGGCTATTACAAATAATGCTGCTATGAACATAGTTGAACAAATGCTTTATTAGTATAAATGAGCATCTTTTGGGTATATACCCCAGAGTGGTATTGCTGGGTCCTGAGGTAGGTTGACTCCCAGTTTTCTGAGAAACTACCATACTGATTTCCAAAGTGGTTGTACAAGTTTAGATTCAAACCAGTAATGGATGTGTGTTCCCCTTACTCCACATCCTCTCCAGGATAAGCTATCTTGGTGTTTTTTATCTTAGCCATTCTGACAGGTGTAAGATGGTATCTCAGAGTTGTTTTAATTTGCATTTCCCTGATTGCTAAGGATGTTGAGCTTTGCCTTAAGTATCTTTTGGCCATTTGAGATTCTTCTGTTAAGAATTCTCTGTCCAGTACAGAATCCCATTTTTTAATTGGGTTATTTAGACTTTTGATGTCCAATTTCTTGAGTTCTTTGTATATTTTGGAGATCAGTTCTTTGTCTGATGTGGGGTTGGTAAAGATCTTTCTCCATTCAGTAGACTGGTTTTTTTTTGTTTGTTTTATTGACTATATCCTTTGCTTTTCAGAATCTTCTCAGTTTCGGGAAGTCCCTTTTATATATTTTTGCTCTTAGTGTCTGTGCTACTGGGGTTATACTTAGGAAGTGGTCTCCTGTACTCATGCATTAAAAACTACTTCCCTCTTTCTCTTCTATCAGGTTCAGTGTGATCAGATTTATAGTGAGCTCTTTAATCCATTTGGACTTGAGTTTGTGAATGACAATAGATATGGATCTATATTCATTTCCTACATGTTGACATCCAGTTATGCTAGCACCATTTGTTGAAGATACTTTTACATTTCTATTGTTTAATTTTAGCTTCTTCGTCAAAAATCAGATGTTCATAGGTGTGTGGATTAGTATCCGGGTTTTTGGTTTGATTTTATTGGTCAACCTCTCTGTTTATATGCCAGTACCAAGCTGTTTTCATTACTGTAGCTCTGTAATAGAGCTTGATGTCAGACATGGTGATGCCTCTGGCAGTTCTTTTATTGTACAGGATTATTTTGGCTATCCTGGGGTTTTTTTCCATATGAAGTTGATTATTATTCTTTCAACATCTGTGAAGAATTGTGTTGGGATTTTGATGGGGATGCATTGAATCTATAGATTACTTTTGGTAGAATTGCCATTTTTACTATGTTGATCCTACCTATCCAAGAGCATGGGAGATCCTTCCATTTTCTGGTATCTTCTTCAGTTTCTTTCTTCTAGAACTTAAAGTTCTTGTCAAATAGGTCTTTCACCTTTTTGGTTAGAGTTACCCCAAGATATTTTATGTTATTTTTGGCTATTGTGAAAGGTGATGTTTCTCTGATTTCCCTTTCAGCTTCTTTATCATTTGTGTATAGGAGGGCTTCTGTTTTCTTTTTGAGCTGATCTTGTAACCTGCCACATCACTGAAGGCATTTGTCAGCTCTAGGAATTCTCTGGTAGAGTTTTGGCTCACTTATATACATTATCATATCATTTACAAATGACAAAAGTTTGACTTCTTCCTTTCCAATCTGAATCCCCTTGATCTCCTTTTGTTGTCTTAATGCTATTGCTAAAACTTCAAGAACTATATTGAAGAGATGTGAAGAGAGGAACAGTCTTGTCTTGTTCCTGATTTTAATGGAATGGCTTTGAGTTTCTATTCATTTAATTTGATATTGGCTGTTGACTTGCTGTATTTTGCTTTTATTATATTTAAATATGATCCTTTTATCCCTGATCTCTCCAAGACCTTTATCATGAAGGGGTGTTGGATTTTGTCCTATGCTTTTTCAGCAACTAATGAAAAGATCATATGGTTTTTTATTTCAGTTTATTTATATGCAAGAGTACATCACTGATAGATTTCCTTATGTTGAACCAACCCTGCATCTCTGGGATGAAGCTGACTTGATCATGGTGGATGGTTTTTTTTATGTGTTCTTGGATTCAGTTTGCCAGTATTTTATTGAGAATTTTTGCATCGATGTTCATGAGTGAGATTGGTCTGTAATTCTCTTTCTTGGTTGGGTCTTTGTGTGGTTTTGGTATCAGGGTAAGTGTAGCCTCATAAAAAGGGTTTGGCAATGTCCCTTCTGTGTCTATTGTGTGGAACACTTTGAGGAATATAGGTATTAGCTCTTCTGGAAGTTCTGGCAGAACTCTGCTTTCATGGTGTCTCATAGGTTTGGATATGTTGTGCGTTCTTTTTCGTTAAATTCAAGGAAGACTTTAATTTTTTATTTCTTCCTTGAACCAGAGGTGATTCAGTAGTTCACTGCTCAATTTCCATGAATTTGTAGGCTTTCTGAGAGTAGTATTGTTGTTAAATTCTAACTTTAGTCCATGGTAATCTGATAAGACATGGAGAGTTACTCCATTTTTGGTATCTGTGGTGGTTTGCTTTGTTACTGAGGATGCAATCAATTTTAGAGAAGGGTCTATGAGGTGCTGAGAAGAATGTATATTCTTTTGTGTTTGGGTGGAATATTCTATAGATGTCTGTTAAGTCCATTTGATTCATGACATCTGTTAGTTCTCTTATTTCTCTCTTAAATTTCTGTCTACTTGACCTGTCCATTGGCAAGAGTGGAGTTCTGAAGTCTCCTACTATTAGTGTGTGGGGTTTAATGTACGATTTAAGTTTTAGTAATGTTTCTTTTACATATGGAGGTGCTTTTGTATTAGGGGCATAGATATTCAGGATTAAGACGTCATCTTGATGGATTGTTCCTGTTATGAGTATAGGTGTCCTTCTCCATCTCTTCTGATTGATTTTAGTTTGAAATCAATTTTGTTAGGTATTAGGATAGCTACACTCTCTTGTTTCTTAGGTCCATTTAAATGGAAAACCTTTTCCCAATGCTTTACTTTGAGGTTGTGTCTGTCTTTGAGGTTGAGGTGTTTTTCTTATATACAGCAGAAGGTTGAATCCTGTTTTCATATGCATTCTCTTATCTTGTGTCTTTTTATAGGTGAGTTGAGTCCATTGATATTAAGCAATATTAATGAACAGTAGTTGTCAATTCCAGTTATTTTTCGGTAATAGAGTTTGTATGTTTCCCTTCTTTGAGTTATGCTGGCGGGGGGGGGGGGGTATCAGACGCCTATGTTTTTGTGGGTGCAGTTAGCTTCCTTGGTTTGGGGTTTTCCTTCTAGTACTTTGTAGGTCTGGGTTTGTGGATACTTGCTGTTTAAATCTGTTTTTGTCCTGGCATATCTTTTCTCCATCAATGGTGATTGAAATCTTCACTGGGTGTAGTAGTCTGGGCTGGAATTCTTAGTGTCGGCAGCACATCTATCCAGGCTTTCATGGTTTCCATAGAGAATTCAGGGGTAATTCTGATAGGTTTACCTTTACATGTTATTTGCCCTATTTTCCTTTGCAGCTTTTAATATTCTTTATTTATTCTGTATATTTTGTGTTTGATTATTACATAGTGAAGGGATGTTTATTTTTGATTCAGTCTATTTGTTGTTCTGTAAGCTTCTTGTACCTTCATAGGGATATCCTTCTTTAGGTTAGGAAAGTTTCCTTCTATGATTTTGTTGAATATATTTTCTGTGTCTTTGAGCTGGAGTTCTTCTCCCTCTTCTTCCCCTATTTTTCTTAGGTTTGGTCTTTTCATGGTGTCTCAGATTTCCTGAATGTTTTGTGTTAAGAATTTGTTGAATTTAATGTTTTCTTTCACCAATAAATCTATTTCCTCTATAATATCTTCAGGACATGAGATTCTTTCTTCTATCTCTTATATTCTGTTGGTTATATTCATCTCTGTAGTTCCTGTTCATTTACCCAGATTTTTCATATCCAGAATTCCCTTAGTTTGTGTTTTTTTTTTATTACCTCTATTTCAGTCTTCAAGTCTTGAATTGTTTCCTTCACCTGTTGGATTGTTTTTTTTTTCTTCCTTTTCATTGAGGGATTTATTAATTTCTTCTAAATTTTTGTTTGTCTTTTCCTCCATTTCTTTAAAGAAAATTTTCATTTCCTCTTTAAAGGTTTCCATCATTTTCATAAAGTTATGCTTAAAGTCGTTTTCTTCTACTTCTTCTGGGTTAGGATGATCGAGTCTTGACTGCTGGGTTCTGGTGTTACCATGTTGCTTTTTAGATTTTTGGAGGAATTCTTGCATTGGCGCCTACCCATCTCTTCCTTCAAATGAGGCCGGCAGTGTCTTTGCATCTTGGTCCAATCCTTGCAGTTGTTGTCTGAGTATTTGAGAGTTTTTCTTGGTCTGCTCTGTACTGTCAATGTCTTTCTCCGAAAGCCTCTGAGGTTCTATAAGCCTGCTTTCTCTCTTGGTCTTTTCCCCTGGTTTGCTTTCTTGGTGCTTTCTCTTAATCCCCTTAGTATTGTAGCATGTTCTTTGTCCTTTCAGTATTATAGCAAGCCCTCAGCTCTTAGGTAGGGTATGGCTAGTAGCTTGGGGGGTCCAGTGTATAGGTTTGGGTTTTGGGGGCGTCTACCTGCAGGAAACTCCCTGATGGCTGGCTAGAAAACCCTAGGGAGATGCGGGTGGGGCCCGGGGTTTTGTCCCACGTGGAGGTCCTAGAGAGGGGGGTGTTCCACCTTGTGGCCCTTCACTCACCTCTTAAGTCCCCTCAGTATTGTAGCAAGCTGTGTTTCAGAGTTCCACCAAGGTTGCAGGAGGATAGGTGGGTTTGTGGGGGGCGGGGCGGGGTGTGGCTAGTAGTTTGGATGGGCCTCTGGATGGGTTTGGGTTTTGTGGAAGCCTGTGGGCAGGAAACTCCCTGCTGACTGACTAGAAAAGCCTAGGGAGTTGGGGGAGAGGCATGGGTTTTGTCCCACTATGGAGGTCCTAGAGAGTGGGTTGTCCCACCATGTGTCTGTTCGCTCACCTCTTAAGTCCCCTCAGTATTGGAGCAAGTTGTATTTCCAAGTTCCACTGAGATTACAGGAGCTAGCGTTTAAATTTTTTTTTTAATTAGGCTGGTCAGTGGTGGTGCATGCCTTTAATCACAGCACTCAGAAAGCAGAGGCAGGCGGATCTCTGTGAGTTTGAGGCCAGCTTGGTCTACAAGAACTAGTTCCAGGACAGGACCCAAAGCTACAGAGAAACCCTATCTCGAAAGACCAAAAAAGAAAAATTAAAATTAGAAGTTAGTAAAACATTATTATTTTATGTCTGGGGGTCCTTATTGTCCCCTTCTATTTAACAAGCATCTCTCTTATAGTGCAATTAGATTTTTCCTAATCTGTACTTTTTGCAGCTTAATTCTCTGTTTACATCACTTAAATACTAAATAGTTAAGAGAATCTCCTCTTTGTCTTTTTCTTTCAGGAGAAATTTGTAATCCCCACCTGGGTAAATATTTTTATAGCACATTAAACATTTTTCTAAGGTATATGTTTCAGAAGCAGCCAATAAAATATAGTTTATATAGTAATAAATAATAGACTGAGGAAAATGTTTACATACCACTTCCAGTGGTTGATTTATAAAATATTCACACAAAGCTGGGCTGTTTAGCAACTTTTTAAGGAAGTACTTTTATTGATTTCTCTTAACAGGCTAGGCATTATGATAAATAGGCACTGGAAAGACAAATTTTTATCTATCATGTTCTTGTAAAGGAATCCCAGGCTATAAAGATCCCAGAGGTTGAATTATCTTTTTAATAGGTCTTAGCTCAGTGACTGTTCTGTTCTCCATTTTCCAGATTCTTTTTTATTACAAATAGAGGAGAATTCCAAGGGTTAGTAGTTTCCTTGTTATGCTTAGCGTCTAACTGTTCTTTTATTAGTTTTTCAAGTACCTGCAATTGTCTTTAGTTAGGGGGCATTGTGTTACCCATATAGGCTTTAACATCCATTCCTGTCATTCAGTTTCTATACATTTAATACACTTCACATTTTGCTCCACCTGAGACAAGATTTCTATGTCTAAAAGCTGAGTGGAGACCTCTAGCCAAGGCCAATTGGGATTCTAGGATTTTGAAGAATTATGGAGACTTTAGTTTTTACTAGGCCCGAATCTCAACTCCATTTGCTTGCAATTTTAGCTTTGGCCTCTCATCATTAATAACAGTTTGCCAAAACACCTTTTCCCCAGTATTTTTTAAATTTTCCATCCTATAATTGGAGACATTTTACCTTTAAGATTCAGGAGCAACAACAGCTGAGCAACTTTCTCACCAGCTTCCATCTGCATGATATTTTATACATAAACCATGTATAAAAGCATTCAAGAAAATTTCCAGAGGATTTTAAGAGATAACAAGGCAATATTCATGGAGCGTTTTATAAGATCTTGAAAAGTGGATCCTTTTTTTTATAGGTCCCAACTAACAAGTTAACCCAACTTGTCAGTTATTAATAGTGTGAAGCAAGCAATTTGACTGTATTTCATTCATGTAGAAACAATTCCATAAGCTTTTTATCAGTAAAAGATTACTTTTTATGAGCTTTCACCTTAGTAGTCACATCATCTAATAACCTAACAGCCCAATCTGTTTCAGGTGTTACAGTTTTATACCATTTAACTATGAATTTTTAGAAAGCAACCTAAAGAACAGAGCCAAATGCTTAGCAATGATAAATAGGCAAGACCATATACAAAAAATATAGTTTAAGATCATGAATTTTGCTCTTTTGGTTCACTTACTATGAAAATTAACATTCATTTAAACATTAATTTGAAAAAGAGAACACCGTCTATACAATGAATGGTTAATATGTTTGGCAATTCAAATAGCATTGACAATATTTTATGCTCTGACCATAATTATTCTTACTAGAAACTTCCTCTTTCTCTTACTAAGGGATCATTGATAATGAATTACTTCCACTATAAGAGGAAAATAAAAAACATTACCTCCAAAGGGACCTTTTAATATTGATTTATCCACCACTCTGAGAGAAAAACTATAACAACAAAGTTTTAACAAAATTTAAGCAAACACAACAAAATTCTAAGCTCTGGACTTGCCAAGCACACCCACCTCTTGCTTCTTTGTAATCAGATGTTGCAGCCCTGCGCTGACAGGCAGATAGCAACCAGAGAGAGTTCTGATTCTTTACTATCCCCAATTTCTTATATTGGAAAGAGCCTTCTAATTTTTAGACCTTGCTTCAATATTTTTCTCCTTTTTACTAGGAAAATACCTTTTTCTTGATTAAACATTTCTTCTTTTCTAGTGAGAAAGTTCTATTTCCTTTCGTTCCATCTTCTCTATTGGGAAGATTTCCTTTTTGATTTCTTTTCTTCCCCTTTTCTCCACTGGGTAATTTCATTTTCCCCTTTCTCTCTCTCTCTCTCTCTCTCTCTCTCTCTCTCTCTCTCTCTCTCTCTCTGTCTCAAGAGCTCTTGTATTTTTATCATGAAGTCAGCCTCTCAGCCTTTCTAATTTCTACATCTATTTCATCTGATGAAGATGAAGGAGAGTCATCTCCAGTGTCCTGGTTTTCCTCACTTTCGCTGTCCTCTGAAACAGCCTTCCTATCCACCTGTGAAGGAAACATCCCCTCTGCTGACAGACAGTTTCTCTCCTGAGTGTCTTCCCTCTTATTTTCCTGTTATACTTCAGATACAGCTTTAAGTGACTCCTCACTTTCCCATGGCTTTTTTATATTAAATTACATAAAGACCAAACTTTTCATGGTATGGGCTCTCCATTCTGATGAGCTCTCCTCAAAGCTCTCATAACTTGCTTTCATATCTTCAGTTTCAATTGAACATAAGCAGTTGCCTGAAATCAGTGGAAATGTCATTTAATGAATGCACAGCTCTGTAAGTCATTTTCCTTCACTTTCACTCTGTGTCCTCATAACAGGCATTTGATAACTGCACACATACTGTTTCTCCTGAGATGGGAAGTTTCCCATGACCCTGCTGATCCTGGAGTTCCAGTTCACTCTGTGCCCTGTTCAGTGGGTCTCCATCATGGCCAGCCCAACAATTTTTGTGGACCTTTTCATGGTTCTGCATCTCAGTGTGGTGTCCTCTAAATCCAAGATAAAGTTATGCAGATAAAAAGAAAAGAATTGAGAACAAGAAATGCTACAGAAAGAATAATAAAACAAAACAAAAACTTTAAACAAAAGTATGGTCATAAACATCTACTGACTGAATGTGGATCTTGGCTTGAGTCCCTGAAGTGTGGTGTAAAAGTCATTACCTCTCACCACACCTATTCTCACCTGGAAAAAAATCACAGCCCATCCACCCATTATCAACAACGATAAGATGCTGATTTGATAAGGCACAAATGTTTAGTTTTTAAGAAGTGATTCTAAAGCTCCAATCAATCTGTAAAGTAAATGAGTTGGTGACAGCTGTATGAAGATCCAGTATCACCTGCTGTCTTACCCTGAGAAGCTGGATGGGGGCTGGCTAAGTCCAAGGACATCCATGTGACAATGATAGCACAGAAGTTGTGGGAGTGACTAATCAATGACCATTTAACTTGAGACCTACACCACAAGAAGGAGCCCATAGTGATACTGCCTGGATAGCCAGGGTGGAGACTGAATATCCCAGAGTCCTAGGGAAGAATCAAACACAACCGACAAATACTAAATGATGATAATGAAGAAACAATGAAATCATTCCTAATGGTATTCTGCTATCCTCAGAGATCAGTGCCTTGCCCAATCATTCTCAGAGAGCCTTTCTTTGGCATCATATGGAAGCAGTTGTAGAGACACACAGCCAGTCATTTTTGGGAGACAGAGTATAAGTTGGAGGTCTCCATTTGGTCAACTTGGAGCTTAGAGAACCCCATGAAAGAGGGGGAGGAATGATGGTAGGAACCAGAGGGGATCAAGGAAACTCAGAGAGAATATGGCTCACCAAATCAACTAAGCAGGGCTTGTATGGGCTTATAGAGAATGAAGCAGCAAGCCCGGAGATTGCAAGGGTTTGGACCAGATCCTCTCCATATATGTGAGAATTGTTCACTTGATGTTCTTGTGGAACTCTTAACAGTGGGAGTGTCTCTGACGCTTTTGTGTGCTCTTTGTACCCAAATCTTCCTACTGGGGTACCTCATCCAGCCTCACAGTGAGGGGTTGTTCTTTGCCTTATTGTATCTTGCTGTGTTTGTTTGACTGGTATCTATGAAGGCCTGCTCTTTTCGGAAGGAATATGATGGGGTGGTGGATCTAGAGGAGAAGGAAGGTGTTGCAGAAGCTTGGAGGAGTAGGGTGGGGGAACTGTGGCCAGGGAATAGTGCATGAAAGAACAATCTATTTCTAATTTAAAAATTTTAAATAAATAACTTCGCAGAAGTCTAGGGTTTTACATTCTACAATGCTAAAAATAACACAATAGAGATGTTCACTGGGGTCAGTGTATGAAGTGTATAAAGAAGGGTTAGGAGGCTATGGTGACTTCACTCAGTGTCATCACTACAAAAATATTTGTCCACTGGTGACTTTGACGATAGGCACAGGGATGTAGGATCAGAGCAAATACTCTGAACTCAGGAAGCATTTGTGAGTTGTGAGGGTTTCCCCTTTCCAGAGAGTCTCCCTTCTCCCTCAGCATCTGGGAAGTCATCTGCAGCCCCTAAGTATCCAGTTTGCAGGATTGCCTGTGTTTGCCAGGGAAGCCCAGTCATGAGACCACATGCATTGATCATCCAGCATTTGAACATCTTAAATCAGAAAGACTCTCAAATCTGAAGATGTCTCAGCATTGATTTGACACCACAGAGGTGAGTTTTGAAGCCACCCTCTTAGCACAGGTTAAAGTTCACATACAAACTAAAATGGTCGTGTGACATTTCCTCCGTCTGTCTGTATATGGTGTCAGCACACATGGGTTTCAAAGCCTCACCTGTGTCTCTATTGCAAAATATGCCATTACATGCCTGCAAAGAGTGTGTGTTGAAGGATCTTTCAGTGGGGATTTCCAGGTCTCCTTCTCAGGAACAGGCCCGGGGGTAGTAATCTTTCACTGATCCATTGCCGTCCACCCAGTTTCCCTTTCCCAGAAATCACTGATAAGCCAGGTCCCTCCTTTGGTAAGCGAACTGTATTCTACAGCTCAGTCAGAATGGTATCCTCTATTCTTTCATTCGTGACCTTAATTCTTGACTCTATTGGTGTGTCACCCAGGGCAGGGCTGCTTTTGGCAGTCTCAGCTCCTGTCCATGGGTCATCAGTAAAGGGGGTGCCTGGCAGGAATCATGACTGGTGGGTTGTTTGCTTGTGCGGGACCCCAAACCAGCCCTTTCCTCTTCTCTTTCAGGCATGGGGTGTATCAGGCCCAGGGATTGTGTCTGACTGTGTCTAAGACATGCAGCTGGTGACTGGATTTCAAGGGCTCTGGAAGAGGGGGCTATGGCCCCACTTTATGGACGAGCTCAGCAAGGTGAGACAGTGGCCCAGCATCAGCGTGGCTGGACTTGCATTCAGAATGGGGTCTGCCTGTTGCTCTCTCCTCTCCAGCCCTGATCCCAGAACAGTGTGTGCAATCCCTCAGATGGGATCACCACATTGTCTGTGTGATCAAATCAGCATTGATCTGACTCCACAGAGGTAAGTTCTAAAGCCACCCTCATGACACAGGTTACAGTTTCCATACAGTAAAAAATGATTAGGTAAAATTATCCCAATTTTACATAGTGTCAACATACTTTAGTGTGGGTCTCAAGACTACACTTGGGCCTTATTTGCAAGATATGCCATTATATGTCTGCAAAGAAGGGGTATGGTAGGAACTTTGGTCATTTCTGACCCTCAGAGCCTTCTGGATAGGAAAGGTGTTGACGTTCTGGAGGAAGGAAGAATTTGAGGTATCACTGTGAATATTGCCATGAGTACTGTGTCACTGGAACTGATCTGTTGTAGGTGTCCATGACAGTGATGTGTTGTCCCCTGTGCTCAATGCCAGGTACCTATAAGTCCCCAGGTTGCTATATATGCAGAGTGGATCTATCTCTGTTTCCTAGGGCAATGGTTCCTAGTGGACAGTTTGAGCAAGCTTCACAATAAATAGGTGGGCTTTCTGCTGTGCAGCAGTCATGTGATTTGTCACACTAAATACAGGATCATACTGCATCCTGAGGACAATGTGAAACTTCAAGCTTGGAGCCCACCCAGGACCTGCACGTGGATCTCTTCCTTGGCTGCTTTTAACATGTGCCCTTGCTCTGTGGTTAACTAGAACTATGTGGTAACCATCTTCCATGAGTGGCTCCTTCTTGAAAATTCTTAGTCCCGGGATTGGTTTAGAGTAGTTGATAGCTTACAGTTGGTATCTACCTTGGCTACTTTTATGTTAACTTGATACAAGCTAGAGGTATCTGAGAAGAAGGAAGAACAATCGAGAAAAGGCTTCAGAAGATCAGGCCTTAGGCAAGTGCATTTCCTTGGTTAGTGGTTGGTGTTGGAGGTCCTGAACCTTGTGGGTGGTGCTTCCATGGCTGCCATAAGAAAGCAGGCTGAGCACAGGATGGGAAACAAGCGAGAAAGCAACAGTTCTTTGTGATTTCAGGATCAGCTCCTGCTGCCTGGTTCCAAACCTGTTTGAGTTCTTGCCCTGACTTTCTTCAATGATGACCATGATATAAAAGTATAAGCAAACTGAACCCCTTCCTCTGCAAGTTTCTTTTGGTCATAGTGTTCATAAAAGCAATATAAACCCTAAGATAGATAGTATCAAAATGATACAGGTGCCAGGCAGTGAAGGCACACACCTTTTATCCCAGCCCTTAGGAGGCAAAGGCAGGTGGATCTCTGTGAGTTTGAGGCTCGCCTTGCCTACAGAGAAACTTCCAGGACAGCCAGGACTGTACAGAGAAACCCTGTCTTGAAAAAACAAACAAGCAGGCAAGCAATGATTTAAAAAAAAAACAGCTAATAAAGATCATTGCCCCAGACATTGCTGCTTGGCTCTCTCTCACACCTTATAATGAAGATAAAAACAAAAACCCTTCAGAGCCCTAATAGAGACTACAGATAATTTTGCCTGCTGCCTGCTCTCTATAGATGCCCACAGCCTGTTACTTCCCTCGATGAAACACAAAGGCTGACCGCTAAGAACAGGAGAGGCACCACTAACCCTGGCTTTGTGCTGGCTTCCACCCCTCACTTACTTCTGACCCACCATGACTGAGGTCAGCATGATCACAAACCCCATAGCTGGTGGCAATGTCACATTTTCATATAGCAAGGCCACATGCAAAGATAAGTCATAATCTGTATTCCTGACGTCCCCTCAAATTGGACCAGATAGTAAGGGAAGAATCCTATGGGATGGGGACAAAACCTCAGGCAATCGAGTTATTCAAATCATCCTTCAACCACTCTGGCTTTGGAAAGTGTCTCTAGTCACACGTCCTTCTTGATATTCAGGGATCTAAGTGTAGAATAGAATAGAATCCCTAATGTCATCTGAGAACTCCTCGCACAGTGTGTGGAGGCACCCCTGCACAGATCTGCATGAGAACTCCTCACACAGCGTGTGGAGGCACCCCTGCACAGATCTGCACACCCATGAAGCCTGAGTTCAGAACAGACAAGGAAGCAATGTCCCTTCTCCATCTTAAGTATCTTAAGATACTTAAGACCCTTGACTGCCTTCCATTTTGTGTCTCCAGAAGCTCCCATGCCACCCTCTCCTCCCAGCACTGCTAAGCTAGCCTTATAATTCCTCTATGCTTAGACTTACTGCTCCCTCTGGAACCTGGCCCATCATCAGAAGGAGCAGAGATAGATATTCGTGAAATGTGCCCACAAGTGTGCAAAGTCACCAGTGTAAGGGGTTTTTTTTCTGGCTCATGGATATCCTGGCAGTCTGGGGCCAACAAATCCCACAAAGTCACACAAAAAAAAACTAACACACGAGAGTTATTGTGGAGAAAGGCACAAACTGCAGCTGCCTCTGAATGGGAAGAGACAGCAGAGGGCGAGCTGTAGGTGGGTTTTTATAGGATTTCTGCAGCATGCCCAATGTGCTACTAGAGCCTTGCACTGAGCCATTGGAAAGGACCATGTGGCCAGAAGTATCGGGCAATAGGCAACATTGTCCATTCCCACTGAGTCACAGGGGTGGGGATTTACAAGTTGTAGGGAATTCTAAGTCTCCAGATGGGGAACAGGCCAGAAGCGGGGCCATCTTTCACTGACATATTACCCTACACTCAGTTTTGCCCTCTTCACACATCAGCGGAAAGCCAGGTCCCACCCTTGGCGAGCTAGCACTCTGATGATGTTCCAACAAGAGCTGTAGCCCTTTCCATTACAAATTGAAGTTGACCTCAAGCCTCACCCATGACCATCATTCTTGATTCTAGTTGTGTCTCGCCCAAGCCAGAGCTGCTGTGGGAGTATCAGCTCCTGTCAGTGGGCCATCATCAGTAGGGCAGTGACTTACTAACATCAGGCCTGGAGGGTACAGTTTCATCATCATTGGCCACAAAACAAAGTTTGTCACTCTCCGGCACTGGGTATATTAGGCTCAGAGTTTGTGTCTGTCTGTGTCTCAGATGTTCATCTGGTGACTGGATCCACACATCTAAGGACAGATGGGACCCATCCAAACTTGGCCATGGGAAGATTCCTTGGTGAGTTTTAGAACACACCATCCCCCCAACATGCATGTTCATCTTCTCAGTGGCTCTGGACAAGGAGGGTTATGACCCCATTTTATGGGTAAGTTGAGCTAGGTGAGAGAATGACTCAAGTTCCAGGCTTAGCAGCAGCAGGGGCAAACATGGAGCCAGAATGGGGTCTGTCTGCTCTTTCCTCCTCTTCTGCCCTCAACATAGGGGAAAGTGTGGTATCCCTAAGAAGGGATCACCACACTGCCTGGGGCCTGCCCCTGCTTGTAGCTCTGTCTGAAATATAATATGATCATGGGACCCTAGAGGAAAGGCAGCCTTTGTCAGTGTTCAGTCACTTTGGATAGCTACAAAACAGAAAAAGGAATTGGAGTTGGCATGGGACACAGAGCCCATCCAAATGTGTTCATGGACACCCAAAGATGGCTTTGGGGTGTTGTTGATGAACCAATGAGAACCAACAGCAGGTTTTGATTAAGATATACAGGATGACTAAGGGGTGCTGGCACATGTGGTCTTTGTTGACTATGCGATGTCAGGCCCTGTGGAGAAACTGAGGCATAGCAGAGAGTGACTTGTCTAGAGTACCTGGATGGAAGCCAAACAGGTGGGTGAGAGGTTATACTCACTCATCCTTGCCTGCCCTCTGTCTAGCCTGTGGGGTACGGAGGGTGAAGGCAAGGCTGTCCTGTGTGTGCAGGTGTGAAAGGGACCCAGGAAAGGAGACTGAGAGTGGGCTCAGTGCAGAGTCCCAGGATCATGGCACCCCAGCCTTACCTAACACTAGGGGCAGATTGAGCAGTAGAGTGGGCACTAATGGAACAGAGGGACCCAGAGTGTTAAATCCACAGGATTTCTCTTCGGTTCAGAGTCAGAGCTGTTGTTTCCCTCGCCTCTCTGCTCTGAGTGCTGTGTGACGTGGGGTTTGTCACCCTTCTCTGTCTCGGTTTTAATCTTCTGATAGAAGGAACTAGGATTGTCAGGCCACTGAACTCCAGAGGCTGTTCTCCAACTATGGCTGCTACAAGTCTGTGCAGCAGTAGAGAGGGCACAAGAGACGCTGCTCCCTCAGTTGACAAAATTACGGAGAGAAGGTGGAAAATCAGAGTGGACATGTCACTGATCAGAAAGCAGAGAAGGGGCTTCAAGGGGATGTGCATGTTGGTCAGCCAAGTAAGTGAGCAAGTAAGTGAAAAGTGGCTCACAGTTTAAACATCATTGGAAGAACAATGTGTGTTATCCTTAGAGTAGCCAGGGTTCGGAGTATAAGAGCCCCGCCACCTCCAGCTGTCACTGCACACACCCTCACTCCCTGCAGCTGTCACTGCACACACCCTCACTCCCTGCAGCTGTCACTGCACACACCCTCACTCCCTGCAGCTGGGAGCTGATCACTGCCCCTCTGCTGCCTGACATGCAATCTGAGCACACTCACTCACTTTCCCCATCTCTGAAGGCAATGTGAGCACAAGAGAACGTGAAGTTCTGCACATGAACTGGTTAGCTTGTCCATTTGCTTGTCCACTAGGGATTGCACTCAGGGCCTACCACAGAACTGCAGCCCTAGGCCCAGACTTCAAAGCCAATTGTTCTTAGTTCTAACTAACTTGGTTCTGCCTGTGAAACCTCAACTGACCTTAAACTATCAGCACCCACCCTCACTCAGTCTTTGTAGTGCTGATATTACCTCATGTGCAGTCAGAGTTGCTGTTGAAGAATAGTATTTAAGGTGTGTTGTATTTGCTTATGCTCTGGAGCATTTGTTTAATGATGTAATATTGTGTTGCTTTTGTTTACGCTGTATTTGTTTGACTCAGTGAAAGCATGGTTCTTTGCCTGTTAAAATGCCTGATGATGTAATAAAGAGCTGATACGCCAATAGCAAGGGAGGAGAAATGATAGGCAGGGCTGGCAGGGAGAGAGAATAAGTAAGAGGAAAGATCTGGGAGGAACAAGAAGGAGCAAGAAAGAACAAGGGGAGGAGGACGCCGCGGAACAGCCTCCCAGCCAGCCACAGAGTAAGAGTGGAAGATTTGCAGAAGTAAGAAAAGGAAAAAGCCTAGAGGCAAAAGGTAGTCGGGATATTTTAATTTAAGAAAAGCTGGTTAGAAATAGCCAAGCTAAGCCAGGCATTTATAAGAAAGAATAGGACTCCATTTGTGATTCTTCTGGGAGTTGGGTGGTGGGTCCTCCAAAACTCCAAAAGAGAAAGAAGAGTAAAACAAGCAATAGCAATCTGATGCTTATTTAAGGCTCCTGGGCACTAGTAAGTCTAGGGGAAATGCCCACCCTGTGCACTGCCCATGTGAATGTGGATTCTCACACATTATTTACCCAACAATGAGCCTCAGATTCTGAAAAAGTCAAATGTTGATCCTCTGTGATCCGGTCATTTTGCTTCTAGACTTGTCTTACAGCAAATGACCCACTGCAGAAGGCTTTTCAAGAGAATGTTCATTTACTGCTATTCACCTGATGGCTAGAAAATTAATAAGGTTGAACATTTAGGGAGAGGGCAGAGGACTGGATGGGTGAGAGCAGGAACAGGGCAGTGTCTGACAAGGCTCCAGCCTTGGTGGGATGCAGCACCTGCAGAACAAGGAGGGTATGGGCTCTGGAAGAACACTGTGGCACCTGTGAATTTAACCCCTGTCACAGGGCACAGATCCTGATGTGGGTGAGAAGCCCCTCACAGTCACACAGGAAGGAGAGAAGACACTGCTGTGTGTTTAAGGGAATAGGGACTCACATCTAAAGGTGGGGTGCCAGTGAAAACATCTTGCGGTAAAGTGTCTAGTCTAGCCCTACTGTGATAGCTTGGGAGTGTCAACAAACCTTTATGGTCTTCCCCACTTTAAAATGGGTCTCACAGCAGTCCTCATCTCATGCTAATCTCCTAATGAGGTGTGTGCCAGGAGCCCTGTGTGTCACAGACATACAGTACATACTTGCTATTATCACCAATTTGTAAGTTCCCAGCAAGTAGTTTGTAGACCATCTATTCCCCTCACTCTTGTGTGTAAATCATATATATGTGTGTGTGTATGTGTGTGTGTTTGATTATATACATATACAAATATAATACATATATATATATTTATACACAAATATATAAAAATAATACAGATACTATGTTTTTCTTCATGGCTGTCCCTAGCTGGTGACATTCTCCATGACACTAACAGGACAGAAGTTCTCTGACTTGGGAATGATGAAGGCTGAGGATAGACCAGCTGGCTGACATATGTGAACATCAGTGCAGGGCCCACTGGAGAAGCCCTTTGGCTTTCAGTCCTTTGGTCCTTCACCTCCACTTTGGCAGAATCACTGGAACTCTGGCCCCTCTCATCCTTCTTTACTGCAGCCCTCCCCATTGCACCTTACAGATTTTGTGTTTCTGTCCTCCCTCCTGCCCAGACACGTGAATACCTGTCAGAAATCCTGTGACTGTGTCTGAGAACCCAGAAGACCTCATGGCATCTGAAGGTAGGCAATTTACTCTTCACTGGATGCTTCCAGCTCACCACAGTCCCCTGAGAGTACAATGTTGTACCTTTTTCTTGTACCTTTTTCAGATCCTTTTGGTCTTAGTGGTCCACCTATGTGTGATCGTTGTGTCTATAAGTGTACTGTCTTTACTGAGCAGTATAAACAAGACACCCATGTACTTGAACCCTTGGTCTCCAGTTGGTGCTGCTATTTGGAGAGGTTATGGAAGTCTTAGGACATGGAGCCTTGCTGGAGAAAGTCCATCCCCCTGTGCGGGTTCTTATTTATAAAGGTTTATAGCACAGCTGACTGCGGTGTGCATGCTTTAATCCCTGCACTTGAGAAGGTGAGGCAGGTAGGTCTCTGTGAGTTTGAGACCAGACTGATTTACACAGTGAGTTTCAGGCAGACCAATGGTATATACAGCCATAAAATGGAGTCCATAGTCTTCCTCCCTTCCAGTACATTCTATGCCTCTAAGGTGAAGTTGAGAAGTGGTCTCTCTCAGGTTCCAGCATCTGGTTCTGTCCCTTTGCTGTCACTCCGGACATCTACACCTGTGGAGCTGGAAACCAAATGAATCTTCAGTAACGTGCTCCTGTCATGGAGTTTTATCTCAGCACAAAAAATGACCAATAGAAAAGATGGCTCAGTAGAGTTAGCTCATACTGTGATGAGCCTGACAGTGTCTTTTCTCCCTCCATCCCTCCCTGTCTTTCTCTGTCTCTCCCCTCTCTGTCTTTCTCCTCTCTCTCTCTTTCTCTCCCCTTTCCCCTTATCTCCTCTCTCTCTCTCTCTCTCTCTCTCTCTCTCTCTCTCTCTCTCTCCCTCCCTCCCCTCTCTTCTCTACTCCTTCTCTCTTTTTTTCTCTCCATTATCCCCCTCCCTCTCCTCTCCTTTCCTCTTATATCCCCTGTCCACCCTCTCTCTTTTTCCTCTCCTCTCTCTCTTTTTCTCCTCCTTCTCTTTTTCTCTTCTCTCTTTTTCTTTCCTCTCTCTCCTATTTCTCTCTGCTTCTCTCTCCTCTCGCTCCCCACTCCCTCACTCTGCATTTTCTCCTCTCTCTCCCCCTCTATATTACTCTGTGTGTGAGGGACTGGGAGAGAGAGAGTGTGTGTGTGTGTGTGCGTGTGTGTATGTGTGTCAGTGTTGGTGTCTGTATGTGTCTTTTTATCTGGTCTCTGTATGTAGTTTACATAGTAAATTTTTGCTGTGTTTCTATAAATATATATGTATGTAAATAGATACAAATATAAATACACACACATATACACACATATGCATATATAAATAAATGGCATTTTCATTGGTGAGAATAAGAGCACTAGGAAGCGCAATGTCACCACATGGTTGTTACTGTCAAGGAGATTGGGCAAACTGAGGGGAGCCTCCTGCTCTGCAGTGGAACAATGAAATGGTGCAATTTGGGCAAAAAACTCAGTCAGTTAAGCTTAAACTTATGAAGAATAAAGCCCAGCGCTTTCTTGTTTCTAGATAGCAATTGCTTCAATATATTCAACTACTGTTGGTGTGGTTGAATGTGACAAAGGCCCATCCCATGCTGGCAGCCAAACCTGAAAGTACTGTCTATCTATGAGATCCTGGATTTGGAGACACAGAATATGAAAGAGAAAAGTGGTCATAAATTCCTTCTCATGGTGTCAAAGACATAGATCCTCCCATGTTCCATATGCACTGATGCTAATCCTATCTTGAAAATTCTACTATTGATATGATGAGCTAATGGAGAACCCACTAAAGACTTGAAGGTCATATTTGAAGGCACTGGTACCACAGCATTTACAAGAGGCTCATGGTGAATGGAAGGGAAGAAGGAGGTTCAAAAAAGGCCTGTAGTTTCTCTCAGAAGGAAGCCAAAGTCTGTGAAGAACATATGTCAAGTTGGTCCTGCATAACTTTCTATTATGCAGAGGGAGCAGGGTCACTATATCTGCTCAAGTGTCTCCTCAGAATGTGTAGAGCAGGGTCAGGGTAATAAATGGATGGAAAGAGAGGTGGACACAGAGACACATGTATACATATGATAGATAATGAAGTGATTGATAGATGATAGAGTAGACCTCTGATTTCTCATTGTCATAAGGACAACAGTACCACCTTATATGTATGGCATCATATGGTCTTCATTAATTTACTTTCTTAAAATTTCTGTCTCTAAACACAGTTGCTAAGTCTAAGACCTTTTACATATGGATTTGAGGGACATCATTGAACCTCTAACCCTGGAGACCCCATTAGGACCCTTAGACCAAATGTTTGGGATCACTGCATCTCGCCACCTCCTGCTACTTGCCATATAATCTCTTCCACACTGTCTTCTGAGCTCATTCTTTCTCTTGATGAATAGTGGCAAGACGCATCATGGAAGAACTCACTGATTACCTCACAGACGCTCTCTGCAGAGAGGATCTGAAGCGCCTGATAACTGAAGATGAAGCCTGGAAGGTGTTTGTGGAGGCAGCAGAGTTGTCAAGGTAGCCTGCATGGTGCACCAAGCACGCTCACCAGACCATGGGATTGAGACTTTTTCCCTGGTTGGGCAAACCCACCTTAGGCAGTCCCAGGGGTTAGGGTTATGGACATTCCTTCTCAATCATTCAAGAGAAGTGTTTCCATCATGTTATTCTATGGTGGGAATCACCTCTGGTTGGCTGCAGATGTTGCCCAGGAAGCCAGGACCATTCCTGCCACCTAATATTTGCACCACCTTGGCAAATAAGTTACTACTTCCCCGTTTTCACGACAATGAAACTGTAGCATAAAAAAATAAGATCATGTGTGTGGAGTTCTTAGCATGTGAGCAGTACACAGTGGGTAACCCTGAAAGTTAGCTTTGAAAGCCAAGTGTGAAAGTAGGGAGGCATCAAATCCAGGGGTCTCCTGTAGGACTGAGGACCCAAGAACTTACTTTGAGACAAGTCAGAAAAGTGTAGACATGATCAACCCATGTCTCTGACTCAGTCAATATCCTTCCACGTGAGGAGAGGTAACAACATCAGGATCCTTTTGTGGTTTGAGGGGGCAGCAAGCCCACAGTGCAGCTTCACAGAGCGGGGTGACAGCCTGGGAGGAGCTACAGGGCAGGGAAAGAAAACCAAGTGCCACCATCCTTCCTAAAGCCAAGATAAACCAGGACCAGGGTCATAGCCAGGGCTCAGGAGTATGAGTGGCCCTAGAACAGAGGTGCAGGTAGAATCTAGCACAGCAGGGCTAGAAGGACAGAGGGGAAATGAAGGCACAGAGAAGAGGCGTAGCAGAGGACATGTAAGAGAAAGAAGGGCCATGTGTCTCCCCACTTCTCTGACTGCATGGTCTATGGGTGTGCAGGGCTCTCCTTGGGTGTGCCCTTCACACTCTATCTTTGCTGCCAAGTTCTCAGGTGGCATTTGGGACTCTCTTTCCCTCTGCAAAACTCCCAGAATATCAGGAAGGCTATGTGGCTATAGAAAGAGGGCAAAGTTGGTTCGGTTTGAGCATGGTGTGCATAACTCCAGAGCCTGAGGCTACCCCATGTCCCCACCCTAGAGGAAACTACTTCCCCTGTAGCCTTGTCCAAATTCGGGGGATTTCCAGACGACTGATTATTATGGATTGTCTTCAGGATCCTAACATCTTTGGGGACCTTGCTTTGTTAAAATGTGACACTGTCACCAGCTGTGGTGTCTGGTAGCTTGGTGGCCTCTGTCTTCAGCACCCTGGTACTAGACCTGCCAGGTGGTGAGTCTGGAGTGAGTGAGGGCTGGGAGTTGGCATGGAGCCTATGTTAGTGGCATCTCTTAGGCTCTCAGCTACTGCTTTTTGAGCTCCAGTCATAGAGGGAAAGGGCTGTGGGCATCTGTAGAACAGGCTGCAGTCCAAATGATCTGGGAGGCCTCTTAGGGTCTGAGGGTTTTTTGTTTGCTTTGTTTTGTTTTGTTTTTTTATTAATTTATAAAAATTTCCACCTCCGCCCCTCCTCCCAATACCCTCCCACTCCCCCCACTCCCTCTCCTCCTCCCTCTCCAGTCCTAAGAGCAGTCAGGGTTTCCTACCCTGTGGGAAGTTCAAGTTCCTCCCCTCTCCATCCAGGTCTAGGAAGGTGAGAATCCAAACAGACTAGGATCCCAAAAAGCCAGTACATGCAGACGAAACAAGTCCCAGTGCCATTATCAATGGCTTCTCAGCCCCCATGTCAGCCACATTCAGAGAATCCGGTTTGATCACATGCTCATTCAGTCCCAGTCCAGCTGGCCTTGGTGAACTTTCATGAACCCTCATTAGATCAGTCCCCTTGTATCAGTGGGTGAATGCACCCTTCGCAGTACTGACCTTCTTGTTCATGTTCTCCCTCCTTCTGCTCCTCATTTGGACCTTGGGGGCTCAGTCCAGTGCTCCATTGTGGGTCTCTGTCTCTATCTCCATCCATTGTCGGATGAAGGTTCTCTCTGATCCTGACTTCCTTGCTCACGTGCTTCCTCCTTCTGCTTCTCATTTGGACCTAGGGAGTTAAGTTCAGTGTTTCAATGTGGGTCTCTGTCTCTATCTCCATCCATCGCCAGATGAAGGTTCTATGATGATATGCAAAATTCTCAGAGATAGGTAAATGTCAAAGTTTGAAGAAAGGGTCCCAGGGAGCCTTACTTCCTTTTTACACCAGCTATTGATGAAGGACTATGTCAAACCAACCATGGGATTGGGAATCATCTAGAATGACCCTTAGAACTCACATGTAGGATTTTTATCACAGTTACAGTAAACCTCTGTGTTCCATGGTCAACTGTAACTGTGATAAAAATCCTATATGTGAGAGGTTTAAATTGAGCAATGAAAACATCCAGAAGTCACATCAGAGACACCTTCAACCCAGAAGCTACTTGTCCTCAGGAAACAGTTTTGTCTTGCATCTAGTGTGTGAAAAGTCACATGATCACTGTGCACCAGGAAATCACATGACCACTGCACACCAGGAAGCCTATCATAGGATAGAATCTTCATCCTGAAGCAGGGTCCTACACACAGGAGAACATTGCTCAGGACTGTTGCCCTAGGGGCCAGAGACAGAGCCATTTTGTACACAAAGAGCTGGGGACTTACAGACACATGTCAGGAGGACAGGACCACAGATCCCTTACATGAACATCAATAAAAGATCAATTCTAGTGACACAGGCTTCATCAGAATCTTCCTAAGGCCAATGCCTTTGGGTTCCAGTGCCTCTGGGAATCAGATATGGCTCCAAAGTTCCCACTACATCCCACATCTTTCAGTTTGAGCATTTTTATAGTAAATTCTTGGGAACAGATGTGTCTCAGATCCTGCGTTTCCCAACTTTGAAACTTTTGCAGACATTTAGTAAAGTTTCTTACAGAGGAGACCTGAATTGACCCTAATGTTTTACAGGAGATGGAGGAGTTTTATGCAGAGCTTCTAAAGCATTTGTGCCATCACTGTTTGTTGCTCTATGAGGGACAGATTGGTGCTTTTGACTACTCAGGTTAGGGAGCCTTAGAGATCAAGGAATCCACTTGCAGAACTCCCCAGGCCACCACAGGCATTCCTGCAGGCTGAGTACTGCATGAGCTGCAGATGACTTCCCAGCATCTGAGAGCAGATGCTCCTCAGAAACGGGAATCCCTCATAATACACTGAATTGAAGAGTATTTCTCTGAGTTAAAGAGAAATACTTCCCTGTGCTCATCTACACGGTCCCCACACGTAGTGGAGACACAGACCTTGAGTGGAGACGTTTTAAAAAGAGTCTCTCCCTACAGTGCCATGGTTCAACTTTACACTGACCTGTATCAGTATAGACTAAAGACCATGGGTACATAGAATGTACCCAAGATTCATGGCAGATAGCACAATTGTGGACTCTGTAAACTCATTTCCTATTGGGCTTGTAGTCTGAGAGTACATTTTGAACAAGGGTTTAGGTTTTTTAAACAAAGCCTGTTTCCCTCATACTCTTTTCCTCTTCTGTCACAGCGAGGAGGAAGCTGTCCTGCATGATGCGCTGAAGGAGCATTTAGCTCAGAATCCCACAGATGGAAATGATGAATCTCAAGAAGAACTGAAGAAGAGGTTTTTGAAAGAATTTCCTCAGTTGAAAATAAAACTTGATGAAAACATCCAGAAACTTCGCTCCCTGGCTGACCATCTTGATAAAGTTCACAGTGACTGCACCATCTCCAATGTGGTGTCTGGCTCCACCAGCACTGTCTCTGGAATTCTGGGCATCCTAGGTCTAGTTCTGACACCCATTACAGGAGGAACCAGCCTGATGCTGTCAGCAGCATCCTTAGGGGTGTTAGCAGGTATGGCTAGCCTCACCACCACCATTGTGGAAGAGTCTAACAGACTGTCAGATGAATCTGAAGCCAGTCGTCTGGTTGGAGCCAGCATGGATATACTGCATGAGATTATGAAAATCATGCCTAAGATCAGAGTCAAACTTTATAATGTGGGTGTGGATTTAATCAGTGCCTGTAAAACCCTCAAGGAACAAATCAGGGCCGTCAAGATTGCTAGTGCAGATCATCGCCCACTGGTAGAGGCCACAAAGAATTCAACGAAGGTGGGGAAAGTCTTAAGAGCGAGTATTAAAGGAATAAGCGTTACCAGTCTCTTCCTTGCATTGGATGTGTATCACCTCGTGACAGATTCAATAGATTTGTACAATGGGGCAACGACAGAGTCGGCTGCAGAGCTGAGGAAACTGGCTCTCATGCTGGAGAGAAAGTTGCAGGAATTTGAGCAGATTCACAAGGCTCTGCAGTAAGACCTACCTCAGTGAGACCTCCTCCAAGAAGCTAAAACTGCAGGAAAGATGGCATCAATTGGGGGTGGGGTGGGAAGGGTGGAGGTATCTTTTACAAGGGAAAGCACTAGAAATAAAGTCTTTGGAACTGAGCATTGAAGAGTTTGTATTTCTGTGACTGGGCACAGCGAGATCAATGCAGACAGCCAGTGACTCAATAGAAGACAGAAATTGGAGTCTAAATAAGGGACCCCAGTCTTTCCAACCTAAAGAGTAGGCAGTGGGACTTAAACATGGTAGGTGTGAGTAGGGAGGGTTACACAAGAACAAGTAATGAGAAGGCAGGAAACCTGGAGAGTGGATAATGGGAGAAAGTCAGAGTTAGAATTCTATATATGGAGAAGCCACAATGGTGGCCAATATCCTCTCCCCCGAGGGAAGTATCCTTATGACCTCTGGATTATTCCTCTCAGCAGCATAGGATCAGCTCACCCATGTGTCCTCCAGGCAGTGACCTTTCAACAGTAATAGCGTTGATGATGATAACGGTGATGAAGATGATGTTAATATGGCGGTGGTGATAACAAAGTTGTTCAATTTCTTGACAAGGAGCCAGGCCTCCAAGGGGACATGGTCACCTGAGAGACCAATGACATCAAAGTGAATGTCTGTGTGCTGTGATGTTTCAATGGTGGGTTTGGACATAGAGAATCAAGGTAGATTTGCATGGGGATTCAAGCAACTTATGGTTTGGGGATGAAGTTTGCAGTTTGTGACAAGAGACCCAGTTGGTGACCCTCAGTTTCTTCTCACTCTGGGGGGAGGTGTCCAGGACAAGATGGTATCTCAGATCAATGGGCTCTTGTACTCTTATATTTATAGATTTGTGCTCAGTAAATATTAACCTCCTGGTCGAGAAAATCTGAGTATAAAGCAGTCAATTACATCAGAAGAAGATGGCACGGAACAAAGAAAAGAGCAGGGTCAAGATAATATGCTGTTATCATTGGTGGAGAACTATGCTCAATGCCAAGCAGAGGGAAGATGAAAGCCTGGTGGGATGATACAGGCCTCAGAGGGAGGAGTTCTGTATGGTAAACAAGATACTGGTGACATTCATTAGTGACAGCTCTGGCCTCAGCTAACATCAAGGACGCTAGGTGTGTCTCTAACTCAGACAGCCCTGCAGTCCCCTTGAAAGCCCACATGCCACTGCAATGACAGGCCATGTAGGGGCAGCAGCTTAGAGTTTCTCATGGCCACTCTTGATGCTTAGACTCACATGGCTGTAGTCAGGCCAAGCTGGATCTAACACATTGAGCCTGTCTAATGTTGGCCCACTGCTTCCTCTAGGCATTGGTCTCCTGACTTCCATTTGCCTCTGGGCAACAATCTCATGGATCTCAAGTGTCATGATTCAACTCAGAGACACAAGAATAAGAAACAAATTTTTAGAACCTTTCACAGTCTGAGGATTTCTCTTCTACTGATGATCTGGACTGGTTCAGAATGACTGTCAGCACAGCATGCAGTTTCCTTCCCTGTGATTTGCAGCTCTTCGAGATATTGTCTCTCATGGTCCCTCAGACGTCCAGCTTAGCCACGCCTCTTCTCTAGGATGGTTAGATATGATGAAGTGACCATGGTGGCCTGGTCCTTGGTGCTGACCCCTCCACCCTCCAGTTGGTAAAGCTAATAGTAACTTGAAGCAAAATTAGAAGAGCAGCCATTGGATTGGGATCACATTCCCATTGGTTGACATTTCCTTTGACCAAAGCCATTGGCAGATTCATCAACTCTCAAGTGGCAGATATTTGCATGATGTTCTTGAGATATCACCACTTATGCTGAGCAGTTCCCTAGCAGATTCCCAGAACTCTGTGTGGCATGGACTCTGCTTGTGTCCTTGGAGTTAGAGAAGGAGGGATGGGGGTGTCTTGACCCCTGTTGTAAGAATCTGTAACCCCATCCTGACTGTTAGATTTTTGTGAATGTTCCAGCCCATTCCTCTCTATGATCCAGGGATCTGCACCATGATTGGCCTGTGACTCAGGGGACATTTACATGGTCCTGTATCTCGCTATGTTTTTCTATTCCAGGCTAGAGTCATGCTGATGAAAGAGGAGGAATCAAGAGTAAGAAAAAGATCTTTTTATTGGCCACAAATAACATTTTACCTGAAAGCATGTTCACATGAGTCTCATAGGCTCCATCTTGGCTCGACTCTGGGCTCAGGCTCTGAGATGTGGAATGAAAGCTTGTTCCTCAAACTAGTCTCCCCTCTGCAAAATCACAGCATAGTCACATAGAACATGTGATACTTACACAGTGATTTGAAAATGTGAGATAAGATTGATATCTTAAGGAAAGATTATAAAACTCCAAATGGTGAATAAAATGTGTTGCAAGCTGTAGTGTATGTGTCCTGAGTAGCCACCTGTTCTCCTACCTCAAGCTGTGAGGACATGGCCATCCAGCCCCAGCGACATTTGCCTATGATGAAACAGGCCCCAAGAGACCTGGCACCTGGTGTCCAGGTCCTCTCAGTCCCTTTCTCTGTAACAAAGCAGAGATGTCCCACAGCCTTCCAGCTGAAGGTTTCTGATAGAGCAGAGGACTTTGGTCCGTGCATCAAAGATGCCATGAGTGTAAGACATGAGGTAGAGGACCCTGCCATAGAGGATGCTGGGATATTCTAGGACAAAGCAATGCAGGAGGCTCTATGTAAATTACACATTCCAAGCGCTGTGCTCACCAACTTCAGCAGACACTGTCAGCACCATCCACTCCAGAGCCCAGGACCACGTGAGGCCTGAGCAGTGACTGGGGTCCTTAGGGAGAGGATGGGCTGATCAGAACCCAGGAGCTGTAGAGAGTGATCTCTGGAAAATCCCTTGGCCTGAAGAGGCAGATTTTCTATCTTAAAGACCATGAAGTACATAAAACAACATGGGTGTGCATAGAAGAACCTAGGAAGACATTCTGAGGTTGGTCCTCTGAGAGGGTGAACAAGAATGTGGGTGGATGTGGGGCTCAGGACCTGAGTCTGGGGTCTCAGGTGGATCTGAGCTGCTCATGGAGGCGGCTTTCCCTTTCCCTTTGAATTCTGACCTTTGTCAGGTTTTCACAGACACAACCAGGGATGGCACCCACCCTCCTGGGTCCTGGGTCCTGCTCAAATCCAGCCAGAAGACTCCTCAGTAAGTTGGACATAGTTTTTAGTTCCCCCACTTGCTCATCTTCAGCACAGCCCTAGAAGAGGGTGTGGACCCATTTTATGTCTACACTCTGTGACAAGAGACCGGAATGTCAAGCTGTGGTTGGTGAGGTGGATCTTCTGAAGGATGAGAGAGACTCACTCTCACTGGGATCACCAAGCTGCTCAACCTAGATGACAGGATTCTTCTGACATGACCGGGGATCCTAGAGGGGAGGAGTCTGGTGTGGGTGCCCACTCCACTGGGAAATGGAGGAAACAAAGAGATGGAGGAGGGCAGGGGCCTAAGCCTGTCCTTGGGGCCCGGTCAGTAAAGCTGGCTCTGGGGTGCTGCTATTAAAGTAGAGTGGAGACAAAGGCTGCCTTCTCAGATACGAGGAGCCAAGGGGTTGGGGTGTCCCACAACCTGGCACTGAGGCCCTATTCTATGTCAGGCTTTGTGTGGAATCTGAGGCTGCAGAAGACAGGGGATTGTCAAGGAGAGGAGGCAGAGCAGTGGGTGGCAGGCTTGTGCCCTCTAGGCCTCACCTGGTGTCTGTTCAGCGTGTGGTGGATGGGAATTATGGCAGCTCTGTCTCGTGTATCTAGGTGAAGAAGACAGACACGGACATACACCCACTTTCTGGGGCCAAACCAACCAGCTCCAGGAAGCAATGCATCTCAGCCTCTTTCCCACAGGTATCCATGGTTACTAACTATCTGGCTATTTATTTCCCTTTGTTATGTCTCTGGGCAGCAGAGCCTTTCCCGGTGCTTGTAGTCTCTGCTTTGTCTGTCATTTCCCTTATGGTTCGACAGTCAGTTCTTTCCCACTTGGATGATTCAAGGTGCTCTGGTCCCCACAGTGTCTCCATGGACACCCTCTGTGGTCTCCCTGCTGTAGAAGTGGGGTCTCTGGGGTCTCGCTGGTCCCCAGAGAAAGAGGCTGCACAGCTAGCCCTAGTTACCATCTTTAGGCTGCTACAAGTTTGTGCCAAGTCCCCTGTTGGTGTGAAAGACCTGGGTGTGGGGGACTTTTGTAGTAGAGAGACACACACACTAGGAAATAGGACACCCATGGCTCTAAGGACTGGGCAAGCCAGCAGAAAGGATGTGGTGTGTAATGATCTCAAAAGGGAGGGAAAGGGATAAATTTTATGGGGTGGGTGGAGCCCACTGGAGGCCAGGAATCCTTGGAAAGTTCCTCTATTGGGAGGGGTTGATGAGGGAGCTGCTGCAGCAGGGAAAAGGGTTTGTGTGATGTGTGGGAGCCCTTGAACCTGACACGGGAAGAATCATGTAGTCCTGACACCTGTGTTCCCTCCTAAAACAGAGGCAAGGATTCCCACTGCCACTGGAAGGCTGTGCAGACAGCCTCAGTTCTGCCTCATCTGGAGATCTCAGCACAGCAGGGGAAGAAGGCTCCGTGCTTGGGCTTCCGGCTCACCAGGAACAGGACAGGGCAGACATCACCAGATATCCCTCAAAGAACGTACAGAGGGTACGCATATCCAAGAAGTCCAGAAGGGCTAGGTCCGAGGCAGGTTCAGAGATGACAAAGAGAGAATTTCTGCACCCCCATGCTGAGGACCCAGAGTGTCCTACATCTAGGGAAGTGTTCTAGCACTGAGCCACATCCCCAGCACCATAGGATCATGGAAGAATGAGACCCACAGTGCAGACGTTGTTAGCAATAGTTGCTGTCATCCAGGACTCAGTGTTGTCATGCCTTCCCACATTCCCAGGTATGATCCCTGACTTGCTCACCTTAACCATATCTCCAGAAGAGCATGTGGACCTTTTTTATGAGTGGTCATCATGTTTCTGAAGTCCAGCAGTCTGTAGGGCAGGAAGAAAAAGAAAGGGAAGCCAGCCCTGCTGATACACCTCTATCTGCAGCAAGAGTCCCAGAAATCCTTTTGCAGGCTTTCCTTGTTTTTTGACCTGAGTCACAGATTCACTGTCAGTTTGAACATAACCCATGATCAGAGTCCTGGATGTCTAGTGCCCAAGAGAAGAGGAAGGCATAAGGGAGGGGCAGAGGAGTGGATTCTGCACTGGTGGGAGCACACGTGTGACCTCAGGAGCCACTGCACCGCTGAGATGAGGTCAATGAGCAAAAATCAACTGCTGAAGAGAGGAACCTCTGGAAGCCATGATTACCTCTGACAGGCTGCACAGGGACACCTTACAGGGGCCTTGATTTACTCACTCCTCCCTGTCACACTAGCAACATGTGTCTGATCAGCCAAAGGTCGCAGGGACAGTACTGCCATTATCCGGTAAATCAGTCATGTGTTCTCAATGGTGGAGAAGGCTCATCTCGGCATCATGGTATTAGTGAAGGTTATGGGAAAAGCCACTGCAGGAGCTGGGCTGTGGTGAGCCTTGTTGGAGGAATATCTCCAGTGTCTGCTGAGAAAAGTGAGGACAGATCCGTCTACAGGGGTCTCCATAAAGCCTATCTCTGCAGAGAGACAGCCAGAGAGGGGACGTCTTGAAAATGTCAGTCAGTCCTAGAGGCCAATCTGTTCTGAGACTATGACTACACCAAAGTCTGTGACAGGTAATACCATTCTTGGGAATATACCCAAAAGATGCCCAATCATACTACAAAAGCATTTGTTCAACTATGTTCATAGCAGCATTATTGGTAATAGCCAGAACCTGGAAACAACCTAGATGCCCCTCAATGGAAGAATGGATAAAGTGTGGCATATCTACACATTAAGTACCACTCAGAGGTTAAAAAAAAAAAAACAGTGACATCTTGAATTTTGCATGCAAATGAATGGAAGTAGAAAACACTATCCTGAGAGAGATAACCCATACCCAAAAATATGAATATGGTATGTACTCACTCTTTAGTGGAATCTAGCCATAAACAAAGGACATTGAGCCTACAGTTCACGATCCTAGAGAAGCTAAGTAACAAGGTGAACTCAAAGAAAAACATATAAAGATCCACCTGGAAATTGGACACAGACAAGATCGCCTGGCAAAAGTTGAGAGCATGGGAGTACATGGTAGAGGGAAGGGTAGAGGGAGAGGGAAATGGTACAAGGAGAGGGTTGTGGAGAGATTTGGGGAGTGGGATGGGTGAGAAGGAGGAAGGACGGATACGGGAGTAGGGAAGGAGATATCTTAATTGAGGGAGCGTTTTGGAGTTGGCAAGAGGCTTCACTTTAGAGGGGTTCCCAAGATTTCACGGGGATGACCCCAGCTAGGACTCTGGGCAGTGGAGAAGAGGGTGCCTGAACTGGCCTTTTTCTGTATTCAGACAGATGACTATCTTGACTATCACCATAGAACCTTCATCTGGGAATGGATGGAGACAGATACAGAGACCCACATCAGGGCACTGGACTGAGCTTCCAAGGTCCAGTTGAAGAGCAGAAGGAGGGAGAATATGACCAAAAAAGTCAGGAACACGAGGGGTTCACACATTGAGACAATGTGCCTGAACTAATGGGAGGTCACAAAATCCAGCTGGACTTGGACTGAATGAGTATGGGATCATAGTGATTCCTCTGAATGTGGTTGATAGTTGGGGCAGAATGTGGGGCCAACGGCACTGGCACAGGGATTTGTCTCTACTGCATGTACTGGCTTTTTGGGATCCTATTCTCTTTGGATGCATACCTTACTCAACCTGGGTATAGTAGGGGAGGGCCTTGAACTTTCCACAGGGCAGGGAGCCTTGCCCTCTCTTAGGACTGGATAGGATAGGGGGTAGGGTGTGTGGGGTAGTGGGAGGGAAGTGGAAGGAAGGAAGAATTGGGAATTTTGATTGGTATAATTTTTAAAGTGATAAAAATAAAATAATAAAATAAAAGTGTAAATCACTTAAAAAATCAAAGCTGGCTTTGGAGCTGGAGAATGGCTATTCTTCTGTAAATCCAAGCAAGTTGTTAAAAGAAAAAAATCAAACTTTCTATCTCATATCAGGAACAAGCTGGTATGTGACACAAAGAAGAAAGAATTGAGGAAAAATTTTACTTTTCCCCATAAATGTTTTTCTCTCTATTTTACCTTTTACTGAATATATGTTTATGAATGATGTTTAAGATCAGTTTTGCATACCACCTGCTCAAAATGATTCCAACATGATTAGCTGAAGTGGTGCCCCTTCATACATTATTCTGGTCAGAACTACAAATAAGAACTTCAGAAAAACCCTACTGACTGCTCAGACTATTTGCAGTTGGACCAGACAGGATTTTGAAACTTAACCATCATTTTAGTATTACAGGATCCCATAAAAATCACATTGCCCCCATGACAGCAGGAAGTAATTCTAGAAGACAGCATCCCCTCTCCTAACAAAGTTTGTCCTCAGGGTTAGGGACATTAATTAGGGGTTGATCATCACTGCTATAGGGTTGGGGTTGGGGTGTAAATTGTATAGGCTCAGGGATCTAATTTGGAAAAAAAAGAAAAAGAAAAAGGGATGTAAATATGATAAATTAGAAAGATAGATTACTGAATTTAAAACTAAGCAACTATTAGTTTTAAATGTTTTACATTGGTTTACTTTTGTATATTATACACAAATTTTGTATATTGATACAAATTTGAGATTAATTTTGTTAAAACATATTGTACATACATCTCTAATCTTTTTTAAGGTATTGTACATATACAACTCATTTAACAATTTCTAGTCCTTGCAAATTATTATGGCCAGGAGTCTGACTATTGAGAAGAAATTCCTTCTTGGTTGGTGTTAAGAAAAGAATTTGGCCATCTCCCTACTAGAACCCATTGATCCAAAATGACATGACATCAAATTGTCAAAATGGATAGCTGTCAACTCCAACACACTAGATCCTCTCTATGCACAGATTTGCAGAAATTCACTTTCCCATTATTCTTCAGCAAGGTAAGGCAATGATATCTTTTTCTCTGTGGAGGGAAAACTGGCACAAGCCAAGTGATGTGTTACTTTTCTACACTTGGTATGTCGCTACAGTAAGGCCAGGCTTCAGAATCTACAAGTGTAGAACACAATAACACATGAAAATCACATAAAAGAATACTAAACCAATTAACAAAAAGACTAAATGAATTTTTAAATAGGAAAATTGGTGATAACGAAGAAAAAGAAGATTACATAAATCAAACCTATAATGTAAACCAATGGCATAAATGTAAATATTTAACAGCAAACCTTAATCCATGGAAGAGATACCACATACTGGAACTGAACTCACTCTTGCAAGGTCCAGTATACTGGAAATTCCTAGTCTGTCAGAGCAAGTTTTAAGTTCAACTTCTGTGTAGGCAGCCAACAGCTACTACAAGATTCAAGGGCAGAAGCCCAATGCAGGCAGTGCCTAACATGGACTAGTTGCTAGGAATCTTCATAATGCCTCCTTGTGATGTCACCACAGCAACCGACCAATCATGACTTGTCAGACCTGACAGAGGTTTTGATCAGGTTCTGTAGCACAACCACTGCCTTGAATATTATTCTCATTTCTGGGACCACATCCCAGACCAGAATCAACTCTAGGGAAGAAGGCTGATTTGCGCACAGGCTTTCAAGAGACACTGAAGCCACGGGGGTGTGAGAAACGTGTTCCCTATAGTGCTGGGTGTTAGTTGGCTGGTGACCCTGCTTTAGAAGTTCTCTATCCCCAAGTGGAAAGCTCCTCTAGCTGGCTCCACAACCATGTTACAGATATTCCCAAACTAGAAACCCAGTGCTCAACACATTGACATACATTTTAAAAATTTCCTGTTACTTTGAATTAAAAATGCCTCATACAAATGGGGCATTTGGACACATGGACACACAGGAGAGTTGGTGGTACATTTTGGTGAACTTTATTTTGTGCAGCCTTGGTGTCAGAGTTCATTCCTGGGACTGCCCTTGAGATGAGCAATCCTATTCTTTATTTGCTACTTCTGCCTCCTGCTTAAGTTTGAGGCAGTGACTCAGTCTCTTGTTTTGTCTTCAAGCTTCCAACTAGCTGCCAGGTCTATGTCGCACCACCATGGGCTCCTTTCCTCCAAAAATGAGTCAGATATGTGCTTTCTCTCTTCAGATAACCTGTTTATGAACTTTTTTTTAGCCTTTGGGTTTTTTATTATTATTATTTATTAAAAGGAAAAACTATCATTTTTTTTTCATTTTACATACCTATCCCAGTTCCAACTCCCTTCCTTGACCTACCTCCCCATCCAACCCTCTATCCACTCCTCAGAGAGAGTAAAGCACATTGCTTTGGGAAATTTCCAAGGCCCTCCCTGCTATATCTACGCTGAGCAAGGTATCCATCCAAAGAAACAGGTTCCCAGAAAGTCAATACAAGCAGTAGTGATAAATGTTGGTGCCACTGCCAGTGGCCACACAGTCTGTCACATCCATGCAACTGTAGCTCACATTTAGAGGGATTAATTTGGTCCTATGCTAGTTCCTTCCCTGCCTGGCTGGAGTTGGTGAGCCTCCATTAGCTCAGGTAGACTGTTTCAGTGGGTGTACCCTGAAACACCCACTGTTTAGGACTGCTAATATTCTCACTCCTCCCACTCCTCAACTGGACTCTGGAAGCTAAGTCTATTGCTCCACTGCAGGTCTCTGCCTTGGTTTCCATCAGTTGCTGGATGAAGATTCTATGGTGATATTTAAGATATTCATCAGTCTAACTACAAGGCAAAGCCAATTTGGGCACGCTCTACTTTATTGCTTAGGGTCTTAGCCAGGGTTATCCTCGTGGATTCCTGGGAATTTCTCTAGTGCCGGGTTTCTTGCTAGCCCCATAATGGCTCCCTCAATCAAAATATCTCTTTCCTTGCTTTCATCTCTGTCCTTCCTCCATCTCAACTACCCTGTTTCCTCAGGATCTCCTGCCCCTCCCCTTCTCCCTTCATCCTCCCTTTCTGCCCTCCCTACTTCCCCGCCCCCATGCTCCCAGTTTCATCAGGTAATTTTGTTTATTTCCCCATTTTCAAGTGAATCTATGTATGGTTCTCCTAGGGTGCACCTTGTCACTTAGCTTCTCTAGGATCATGAACTATAGACTCAATATCTGTTGCTTTACAGCAAGTATCCACTTATAAGTGAGTACATGCCTTGTTCATCTTTCTGGATCTGAGTTACCTTACTCAGGATAGTGTCATCTAGTTCCATCCATCTGCATGCAAATTTCAAGATGCTATTGTTTTTCTCTGCTTAATACTCTAATGTGTAAAAGTTCCTTTTTTTATCCATTCTTTGGTTGAGGGGCATCTAGGTTATTTCCGTGTTCTGGCTATTACAAATAATGCTGCTAAAAACATAGTTGAATAAATGTTCGTGTAGTATGATTGAGCATCTTTTTGGTATATGCACAACAGTGGTATTGCTGGGTCCTTAGGTAGGTTGATTCTCAATTTTCTGAAAAACCATCATACCAATTTTGAAAGTGGTTGGACAAGTTTGTATTCCCACCAGCAGTTGAGGAGTGTTCCCTACACTCCACATCCTCTCCAACATAAGTTTTCATTGGTGTTTTCGATCTTAACCATTCTTAAAGGTGTAAGATATCTCAGAGTTATTTTGATTTGCATTTCCCTGATGACTAAGGATATTGAACATTTTCTTAAGTGTCTTTCAGCTATTTGAGATTCTTCTGTTGAGAATTCTCTGTTTAGTTCTGTACCCCTATTTTAATTGGGTTATTTGGAATTTTCATGTCTAATTTCTTGAGTTACACACACACACACACACACACACACACACACACATATATATATGGAGATATATATATATATATATATAGATATATATATATATATATATATATATATATATATATATATATATATAGTGGGTCCATCTATATCAAAGCTCCTGGGTCTATGATTAGTTACCAATATGGAATCAAGGTTGTGAAGGCTAGAATACTAGAGAGTTAGCTCTGAAATAGTTTTTTCTACTAATGGCTATATAAAGAAGAGAGAGACAATAGTGGTATGGATGAACACGAAATAAAGAAGGCTCACCTGTTAGCAAAGGACCACAGGCAACTAATGACTGCCGAGACAGTTAGCCTCTCCCAGAGTTGAACCCACTTATTTATTTAACAGACTGATAAGGCCTGAAACCATATACACACAAACAGAAAAAATGTATTCCACACATTGTGGGTGCATATATATATATATATATATATATATATATATATATATATATTATATAATGTCTTAGGGTTTCTATTGCTATGAAGAGACACCATGACCATGACAACTCTTACTAAGGAAAACATTTCAATTGGTGACTTCACAGTTTCAAAAGTTCAGGCACTTAACATCATGGTGGGACATGGCTTGCAGGTGTACAGTGTTGTTGAGGTAGCTGGGGGTTCTACACCTTGTGCAGGCAACAGGAAGTGAACTGTCTCACTGGTGTAGCTTGAGCACATATGAGACCTCGAAGCCCACCCACCTCCACAGTAACACACTTCCTTCAACAAAGCCACACCTATTCCAACAAAGCACACCTCCTGATAGTGCCAATCTCTAGGAGCTTATGAGAGCCATAAAAATTCAGTCATGAGAACCAGCAAGGGAAGAAATGGGGCACACAGGAAACTCCCTCCTGTAATTCTGACAAAACAGGAACATGTGGGGTACACTAAGATAATAACTGAGGTGCTGTCCTGCCACCTGGGAAGAAATGAGTTCTGTGTGTCCTTGTTCCCTGTTCTTGCCTTGAGGGAGCACGGCAGACATCTGGCTTCTGTGTGTGGAGGACAAGGGTACTTTCTTGGGTTGGGAAAGGACATTCCTGTAATCCTGGGGAAAAATTAGTGATCAGGGAAGTGGCTTTTGTGTCCTTTTCGATTTAGTGTCCTGGTATGCCTCTTGTCTGGAGTATATTTCTCTCTCATTTCTGTTAAAACAGGTTTTCTCTGTAGCTTTGGAGACTGTTTAAGCACCTGTACTGTAGACTAGGCTGGCCTTGAACTCACACATACTGCCTATGTCTGCCTCCCGAGTTCTGGGATTAAAGGTGTGGGCCACCACCACCCAAGTGGGATATATACCTCTCTCCCATATGTGTGGAAATTGTCTTCTGTGATTTTTGCTGAATGTATTTTGCATATTTTCGCAGGAAGGATTCTTCTCATTCTTCTACTCCCGTAATTCATAGTTGCATATTTTTTTGGTTTCCCAAAAATTCATGTTTATTTCATAATAAAACATAATTATCACCGAGCTTGTATTTGTATAATTAAATTTCTCTTGTCTTGTAACCCAGTATTCACACAACATCTGTTAAGTTTACTGCTTCCAGTGTGCTTTTGGTTAGACTTATGTATTTCTCAATTTGAGGATTATTTAATTCCTTAAGCTCTAAGATAGTTTTTTACAAGTGTCTCTATTAAGGTCTATTTTCATATCTTGAATTTCTCTCTGATTTAATTTTTTGTTTTCTGAATTAATTCAGGAAATTATTTGTACCCTGATAAGTCCAGTGGTGAACTCATCTGAACATAATCAAAATCTTTCTTTGGAATACTGTCTTTTGAATCTTATTTATGTCACTTTTCCTGTTTGCCACTTCTATGGGATTGGCCATTTGGGGGAGAGCAATGTTTTCCTGGGTTTTTTACGTAACTTCTCTTTTTGTAACAGGGCGTGCTCTTCTGGGCTGAGTTTGCTGGTGAAGTGTTTCTGATGCCTTTGTGTGCAGGGAGTGCTTGATTGGTGTTTGCTGTTCCTCATTAGGTTTTGCTTGGCTCCTCTGTGTTTTTCCTGAGCTCAGGTGTGGAGACACATGGTGCTGGCTGGACTGTAGATGGGATAGGTGACTGGTGCTGGATGAAGTAACAGTGGTGTCCCTTCTACCTAACAAACCAGCCTTTAGGAACTGTAATGGGATGTGTGCTGGGCAGGGTTCAGAATGTCCCACACCCTCTGATCTCATGAACCGGGTTATGTGTATTACAATGGTTGTCTGCTTGGCCCTATGTTCACATATATTCTGACGTCATGACCTACTATGCACACAGTGCCATGGGTATATTCACTAAGGTTTTGATCTAGGGGTTGAACCATCCTTGATGTTGGCACAGTTCTGCCAGCCTGCTAAACTGATGTTCCTGCAATCCCTGATGCTGCTCACATGTCCCATGTTTAACTAGCTCAGGTCAGATAAAGTCAGCCAATTGGACACTTCTGTTTGTATCCTCTGATGAGGCCTCAACATGTTAAAATAAATGCAGACTCCATCAACATGCTTGTATACATCTTTGGACAGATTTATTTTGTTCTTGTTGGTGTTCTCCCTACTCTCATTTAGTATGATTTCCAAAATCCACCTGCTTGAGATACTTTTTTCAATTAGCGTCATTAAAATTATCCTCACCCTCTGAAAGTGTATTTTCCTGTTCCTTGATTTGTCTTCTCCATGCATCTATCCACTCTGAAAACTACTGTTTGTTTCTATAGTGTTACAGTGTGCACGTGTATCCCAGCACTCATGTGGTACAGGCTGGAAGTCCCCAGGTTTGAGAACAAGTCCTGGGATACAGTCCTAGTGTACTATGTAGTATGAATAATAAAAATTCAGTCGGGCAGTGGTGGCATACACCTTTAATCACAGCACTCAGGACTCAGAGGCAGGTGGATCTCTGTGAGTTTGATGCCAGCCTGGTCTACAAGAGCTAGTTCCAGGACAGGCTCCAAAGCTACAGAGAAGCCCTTGTCCACTAGAGAGATCAAACCTCTACCAAGGGTCAGACAAACAAAGGGGGATCCTGCAATGCTCTCCACCAACTTCAGACTCCACGCTCCACTGAGTTCTGGTCTCTTCCCTTTATATTCCTTTCCCATCGATATCACTTTTGTCTCCACCTCCCTAGTGTTAGGATTAAAGGAGTGTGAGACGAAGCACAGGTATGATCTTTGTGTGAGCTGTCTCTCTCTCTCTCTCTCTCTCTCTCTCTCTCTCTCTCTCTCTCTCTCTCTCTCTCTCCCTCTCTCTCCCAGACAAATTGAATCTTCTGTAGCCCAGGATGATCTTGACATCACAGACATCCTTCTGACTCTGTCTCCCATCTCCTGGGACTAAAGGTGTGGACCACCACTGCCTGGCTTATGTGGCTGACAAGTGTGGCTGCTTTGCCTTCTAAACTTCAGGTGAGGTTTTTTAAAATTAAAACACAAATAATATACCACTATAGTACTATCTATTGCTGATAGAAATCATGACAGAACCCACTGGTGGGGAAGGTTTTATTTGACGCTCATGTCCTGTTCAAAGTCCATCATTAGGAAAGTTAGGGTAGGAACTCAATCACGAGCAGATGACAGATGGTTACTGACTCGCTCTACATGGCTGCTTCAGTTTGCTTTCTTACACAATTCAAGACAACTTACAGGGGTGGAGACACCCACAGTGGGCCTGGATCTCCCATAGCAGTCATTACTAAGAAATGGGTCCTGTAACCAGCCAGCAGCTGCAAAACCCCAAGCCCAGTTTCAGACTCTCAGCACACATTAGCTCTCTTTGTTTTAAAGCCATCTTTCTGTGTACATGGATGTCTGTGGGAAAGATATCGAGTGACAGGTGCTAGATCCAGAGAGAGTTATGGCAGGAACATTCTCCATCTGGTGCTTCTGTTTCAAAAACTTCTAAGGCGAGAATAAAACATGGAAGATCAAAGAGCAGCAGGAAAGGAAGGGAGGCCAACAGGAAGTGACATCGATCTTCCATGTGTAGCTTTGGCTGTGGGGAAGATCATAATCAGCAGGAGGTGAAACATAACCCTGTGTGTGCATTAGAGGCTTTGCCATGGGGAGGCCATGTCTAGAAAAACCGGACGTTTAGTTGTTTATGTGTATGAGATGGTTTGCCTAGAGGGTGTGTGTTACCTAGCAGGGCTTTATGTGTAAGAGGTGTTTGCGCTTGGGTATATGGTACAGAATTAACAAAGGGATCAGGGTCCTAGTGTGGGAAGTGGGGAGAGAAGAGGAGAGGAGAGGAGAGGAGAGGAGAGGAGAGGAGACGAGACGAGACGAGACGAGACGAGACGAGACGAGAAGAGAAGAGAAGAGAAGAGAAGAGAAGAGAAGAGAAGAAAGAAGGTAGAGAGTTGGTTTTGAATACAAGGTCAGGGAACCCATCACAACCTATGTGTATCTGTGACAGTGGATGTAGGGTCAGAGACACCTAGCCTTGCATGCATATTTGGATATTTGCTTTACGTGAAGAATAAATGAGGTGAACATGAGGCCTAGGCATGTATGGAAGCCATTGACTGTAGGGGGCATACCTAGGTGTAGCACTCGACCTAGCCATGGCAGCACCTGACAACTAGCCATGTAAGTGTATGAGGGGCTTTAGCTGTACGGTAGTGTTAAGAACTGCTATTTTCAGTACCCTATAGATAAAGCAGCCCTGTCCTTATCCACACACACAGTTATGTGTCAGGTCCTGATATATTTCTCATTCCCTTAGAGCCCAAGCTCTCTGGACACGGTTAGGCAGCAGGTGTAGCAATGTAGTCCCACACTTAGAGCCTAAGCAATCACACATACATGGATTCTCAGGAGTCAGGCCTGAGAGGAATCTGCTCTTATAGAGCATTGCCACACACCCAGAGCCAGGTGTCTAGTCCTGCCAGGTACCCCACACCTCACGACAAGGCTACACCACAGGGTAGGAGAAATCTGTCGGCACCTCGAAGCATGGATAAGGTTCATTCAGACCTGAATGCATGATTACTTGCTAGTTCACATGTGTACATACATGTGTCTATGTGTTTGTGTGTGTGAACCTGGCATTTTGCTGTTGGGAGGAGTTACATAGCAGGACCTGATCTAAACATGTATGTATATGTAGTTGTATGTGAACAGATAATACAGGAACCTGACCTTGGACTTTTATGAATGAATACGGGGGTGCTGTGTATGATAACTTTGGCTGTGACATAGTATATGAAGAACCTAGCCCTGTGCATGTGGCTTTATCTGTAAAGTAGGGGCTCTAATGGAGGACATGCTACACAGCTGTCAGAGGAGGGTTGGTTGCAGGGGACGGTGGACCTAGCAGGACCTGACATCTAGCCCTGTACGTTTGGCATTGGCTATAGTAGTGAGGATTCATGGAAGGACCTGATGTATATCCATGTGTTTATATTTGGGGGGTGATATTTCAATTTAAATATGGGGATACCTACCATGTGGTGGTGACACACACCTTTAATCCTAGCACTCAGAAGGCAGAGGTAGGCAGATCTGTGTGAATTTGAGGCCATGACAGGATCCAAAGCTACAGAGAAACCCTGTCTCGAAAATCAAAAATGGATGGCGATATATTTCAGGTGATGACACTTAGAAATGATGGTGTGTGCATGGGTGTGTGCATGTGCATGGGTGTGTGCATGTGTATGTGTGTGTGCATGTGTGTGTGTGCTTGTGTGTGTATGTGTGCATGTGTGTGCGCGCGCATGGGTGTGTGTGTGTGTGTGTGTGTGTGTATGTGTGTGTATGGGGATTTGGCTATGGAGGAGTGGATACGTAGAAATCCTACATGAAAAGCTGAGTGTGTGGATTTGACTGGAGGGACTAGAAGGACATGAGGTATAGCCATGAGTGTATTGGTGAGACTTCATCTGTTCCTGAGGGAACAAGATGGACAACCTGCTACATAGCCAAGCACATATGTGTGTATGTATGTGCGTTTGTGTGTCTGAATTTTGGTTGTAAGTTAGTGCACATCTAGCATGATCTAAGACCAATGTGCAGGAGGAGCAAAGGCAGTGACAGAAGGAACAGCTGGCATGACATGACACCCACCCTGTGTTCTGTCATTCACTGTAGACGTCACCATTACTATCAGGACAAGAAACCTACGCATGTATGTGGGTGGGACTTTTGAGGTAAGTGTGGGGATACCATCGAGGACTTGAGCCCTAGTTTTGTTTCTATCTCTCTCTCCTTCCCTCTTAAGTTTCTCTCGCCTCTCCTCTCCTTCTCTCTCTAAATCTCTCTCTCTCTTTCTGTGTGTGTGTGTGTGTGTGTGTGTGTGTGAGAGAGAGAGAGAGAGAGAGAGAGAGAGAGAGAGAGAGAGCGAGAGAGAGAGCAAGAGAGAGAGAGTAGGGTTTACATAGAAGATAGGTGCCAGCTATCAAACACCATCCTTATGTATATGAGTGTAATTGGCTATAGGGGAGGAGACTCTTAATGTGACAGGACACCTTGCCATGCATGTGTATTTGAAGATTTCCTCTAGCAGAGGTGTTTCTGAGGAGGACCTGACACGTAGTCATGTACATGAGACTCTATTAGGAGGTATACCTAGCAGATTCTGACACTAACTGTACATCAGGGGACTTCAATGTTAACGGAGGAAATCAAAGAACATAACGCCTAGTCCTATGTGTATCTGTTTAAATGTAGGGTATTTGACTATACTTCAGGGAGACCCTGGCAGGACCTAACACGTTATCCCCATTGGAGGGGGTTAACTGTAGGTGGGAGATTAATAGAGAGACCTGAAACCTAGCTGTGTAAGACGAATGTTGGCTGTCAGGTAGGGTTTACCTAGCAGGATCTGAAACCTTGCCCTGTGTCTTTGGCATTGTAGTGGTAGGGTGTCTAAGAGACCTGAAGAATAAGAATATGTATAAGTGGACAGCAGTAGAATGGGGTGTACAGCAGCACCCCATACCTGGTAAATATATGTTTCCTGATGGGGTGAATTAGTGTCCTTCCAGGCCTGTTAATATACTAGATTGGCAGTGGATGGTCTGATATCCAGGGGTACCAGGGATATATACCTAGAAATATATTTGAGGCTGCTACAGGGTGATGTGTGTGTTTCAAGGGCCTTCGGCTACCTTTATAGGAGTTATCATGGCCTGAGTGTTTGGATACCAAGGTTTGATATCTTAAAATTTATATGAGTTGATGTCATGAGATATCACAGGGCCTGATAATTAACACTGGAGAATGTCACTTGTGTGGTGTGATGGTTTCCTGTGGGTACCAAATAAGAGCAGTGTGTTTTGGGCAAAGTGGGAGATCATCGGCCATGGCCCAGTAACTAGCACCTAGAAGGGTTAAGTGAGTGTCTTTCAAGGTCCATGCCTTGGTATAAATACGAGGTATGAAGTCTCGATTGCTCAAAAGGACCTGATACCTAGCAGCTACTATGTGTTTGAGTGGGAGCTTCTTCATGGACCAATATTTAGGAATGTATTTGAGGTTGTGGGTGTGTGTGTATGGGGGGATTGTTCAGCAGGGTCTGACAGCTTGCCGAACTCTTTTTTTGGGAGATCCAGTCAGAAAGAGAAACACATTCATTACTCAAGGCCCTTCTGAGATCCTTTCTTAGCCTGAACACACAGGGTTTCTGGGTTATCTGTGAGGACAAAGAGGCACAGGTCACTTTGCATTGTCAAAATGCAGAGGGGTCTAAGTTGGGCAGGGATACAACAATATCTACACACTGGGAGGCTTTCCCAAGGGGCCCTTCTGATAGATTTCTCAGATCTTGTCAGTAATTTGGGTGGTTGTCTGTAGTTGGAAGGTGGAAGAACAACCATTTCTTTGTCCTTCACAGAGTGTCCTCACAACATCCAGTGGAGCCTCTGAGATCCTCAAGAGCTCAGGCAATGACATGTTCATCTTTCAGGAGACATAGAGGTGAAGACAGACACCACATTCAAGGTCACTAATGCTCAGTGTGCACATCCTCAGTCAGGAATTTCGGGGGTCCATGATTCAGTTTGTGGCCTGGCACCTATGAGAGAAGCCTTATTTTAGACTAATGATGAGGCAGGCAGAGAGATTCATTCACCAGTCCTTATCCCGTGGCCTTTAGAAAAGAGCAACTTCCTTTTTGGTGGGAATCTGGACCTAATGAGGCAGGGTCAATGTCCAATTTCTTATGTGACCTTCCTAATGGAGAACTCAGTATGGACTCCTCAGGAAGCTCTGGTTGCAGGGATTGGTTTGTCCTGGCTTCCCTGCTCCTGTCCTGTGAAAAGGCTCTAGGGTCAGGGAGGAGAACAGGTTCCCACAAACACATCTGTATCTGGGCACTGTGCTAACTGCACCCCATCTCATTCAACACTTGTCTAGACGACACAGGATGCACATGCGGTGACAGTGAGCTTTGTCCCAGAGCATGTTCAACAGAACCTGGAGATCTGAGGAGAGAAGGGTGGTCAATGAGAGTTCTGGGGTTGACCTCTGAGACTACAGGGGACCCAGGCTGCTACCACAATGGTCATCATACCTGGGGACAAGGAATTTAAACAGGGATCCAACCAGTCAAGCTCTGTTCAAAGAGCAAGCTTTCTGAGCATCTCTGGGACTCAGTTTTCCCCCACTGCGAGGGAAACAGTACTGAGCAACGTTGGGGTAGTGTGTGTAGAGATCTGGGTACAAATAGTTGGTGTTGACTGAACCTCTTTCTGTTGCCTCCATCAGGAAGACAGTGAGGAGGGAGGATGTTAAATGTGTGAGCCTGATCATAAGCTGACTGATCTCAGGTAACAGTCTAAAACCCACAACAGGCTCCCTCTAGTGGCCAGTGATATAAAAAGTGCACATTACACTCACTGGGCCTCTTGGATATCATGTCTGCATTCTGAGATTCACATTATAGAGACTATCACATGAGCTTGGGGCCCCTGGTCCACTTGGGTTGTCTCTTCTGAGATTCCATGACCTGGTCACAGTCCCCAAGTGTCCCTTGCCTAGGCACTGGTGACAGTAGAGTACATCAGGACTGACTTGCTTTAGTGGTCACTCACTGATCAGCCAACCGCAGAGGAGGAAGCAGCTCCATTTCATCATGCTCCTGGCTGTGGAGCCCAACATAGACAAAGTCACTGGGGAATAACAGAGTGAATGCCATCTGTATCGTGCGCTGTAGTATTATAATCCCCTTGTGTGAGAAGATGTTCACCTTCTTTGTTTCAAACTGTCCCTCCCCAGTGATGTTAAGATCAGAGGGGAGAGATGTGCTACCTACACCAAGTTTTCTCAACATCCGTCAGAAGCCATGCCTTGAGTCTTGTTTCTCATTCTCTTTCTCGTCCTCTGTAACTCAAGCTCAATGACCACTTTCCCTTCAGATTGAGGGATGCCTGCCTGGCCAGCCTCAAGCTTCATAACCCATAAGGCAGAGTCAAGTTTAGACCAGAAACCAAACACATCTCAACTACCACAGGCTGGTCTATTGTGGTCTCAGTGATGCCTTCAGCCATGTGCTGCCCACAGATGAGCCTTGGCACTCAACCCAATCAGAGTGGCCATCCTTCAGTGCATGGATCAGCTATCTGCCTGTCATGTGCACCCGACAACACTTAAACAATTAGCCCAGCAGACAGCTGAGCTGAAAGTCCTACCTCTGTGGTTTTCAAGGCTGTCTAGGCCTGATTCCTGTGACCAGTGGGACCTGGGTGTAAAATAGGTGTAAGAACGCTTGCCCCACCTCTGGCCCCTATGTCCTAGGCTAGGTAAGCCCAACTCACTTCCAAAACAGAACAAAGTTACAACATTTCTAAGTGATGCCCATTTCCCTCCAGGTGGTTGTTACTTTCCTGTCAGGAGAAAAGTACAGTTCTGATAAAACTCCCTACAGTGAGGCCCCTTCAGAAACACAGTAACCAGAGCCGCACACAGTGTGACTGTGTCTTTTCTGATGGGCAGGACACAGGGATAAAAAGGAGGAAAACAAAACCTCAGGGAGCAGAGGTAGATGAAGGAGGGGAAGGAGCTTCCTTGATTTTATGTGGGGAAACATTTCACTAGAACCAGAAACCTGAATAAGCACACTGATATATGAGTTCTGTTGAAATATTTCCCTGTAGACTGGTCCACAGGGTCTGTACATTCATGGGCAACTTGGACATGGTATTGACTAAAGACTACCTCAGACAAGGATGCTGGGAAAGGCCAGCCCTGTACCATATTCCCTTGAAAACCATGGTGTCCTGGAAAGTAACCTGTGGTAGATGGCTTACCTCCTCTTCTGCTGGACAGAGACCCTTTCTGCTGGGTAAGTGGGCACCCTGCCATCTGGAATTCCCACAGAGCTCCTGCTTCTGAGTCTCAGGCCACACTTGTAATCTCCACCCGGTGTCTCCTGATGTACAGAGCTCATTACTTTAAACAGGAAAGACCTGTGGGAGGGGCTCTGAGGGATTCTGAAACATGCATCACTCAGTCTCCACTCTCCTTACCCACTGAGCTTCTCTCTCCCCTTGGCTCCTCCCCTCTGTTTCTTCCACCCCATCCACATTCTTCCATCTGCAAACTCTTTCCTGCTCTCTCTGCAGCCTCTGTCTCTCATCCTCTGGTCACCATCTCCAACTCAACTATGTCACTTTACTTAGAAACAGGGAGAACTGTGGGACTGGAGATTTTGATGTCAGATTTGGAAATTTACATACCGACATAGGTAATTGAGTTAATGGGCCAATTGCAAAAGACAGATGACAGTTTCAAGTATGAAAATTAGATGAAATAAAAAAATTCAAGACATAACTATCTGAAGATATGGGGAAAGAGCACAGCAAGAGTGAAATTTTGATATTTTCCAGAATTGATGTGTGTCTTAATATGACTGTATTATGTGTAAAAAGCAAGTCCCAAATGCCAAAGAGGTCTCTCTTCTGTCATATGGAAAATCTGGAGGTCTGCAGGAGCCAAAACATGAATGACAGAACACTGAGGACATGGAACAGGACAGTGGTCCCCAGGGATGGTCCACAGTGTCCTGGGGAGGGGAATAACCACCTCTACCCTCACGGAAAGTCCAGCGTGTGCTGCAGAGTCCTAGTTGGTTCAGTATCAGGACTCCGGCACCTCTGGGAACCCCAGTAGCCAGCAAGTGTGAAGAAGGTTCAGTGCCCAAAAACAACACAAACCCAGTAAATAAATCACTGAGGCATCCATGAGCAAGTCTAGCCATGGCAACCAGCAGCCAAGTGGACTCTCTCTGTGTGTTTGATGAATAGGGCTGGAAGCTCCTACCTAGAAATTGTGGCTTCGTGCACTGCCTCTAGCACTGGTGTCCTTAGAGTGAAAGCTCTGACTTCAAATCCTAGGACAGGAGCCCAGTGTCTCAGTGACAAACCCTGAGTCCTCAGCCTTGTTCTCATGGCACAAATGGAAAGAACTCAGTCAATCACACCAGGAAACCTATCTGGACTCTGCTGATTGATCAGTATGATGTCATATGACTTGTGCTAAGATTTCAGGTGGGGATTCTGTGAAAACACGGTTGGTGCATAGGCTTTAATACTCTGTGCCTTGATTCCAAGGATGTATCAGCAATGACACATGTCCCCAGCCTACTGCCTTGTGTCCACAGAAGAACTCCTGATGGCACTCCTTACCTCCAAGTTTCTGTTCATGCTGGACATAGACTTCTATTCTGAAGGTTAGGTTTAGACTTTGCCCCCGTTCCTAGTCCGTCCTGAATGAAAGTACATTCAGTTCAGTCCTGACCCTGTCAAGATTAAAAAAATCACAGAACTGTTACGATTCTGCATGAACTGTTTGGAGGAACTTACCATTGACGCCATACAGCTGATGAAGCCAGGCATGGCAGTGTACATCTGTAATCGCAGCACTCAGGAAGCGGGGTGCATGGTCAATCTCTATGGGTTTGAGATCTGTGTGCTCTACAGAGAGAGTCTCAGTTAGCCAGGGCTATAAGTGAGATCCAGTCGCAAAACATAAAATATAAAATGTGGATTCAGGAAATTTCCCTATCTAATTTTCAGAATTCAACAGAACACTCAACCATTTCACAGTCCTAGCTTCACTGATAAGCAACAGAAACAACACCTGATCCCAGTTGTTGCTCAGAAACTAAAAGTAGCTATCACTCCCTAAACAAGGTGTTTCTTGTTCTGTGTATGTGGTACTCACCAGATGGTCAGGGTTCTAGAAAGTACATGACCGCACAAGCTGGCTGTTGTCCTTCTGGATGAAGATCAGGTCAAACCTTCAATATGTACCAGTGTTAGATAAAAGTTCAGATGGTCAGGATGGAAGCCGGATACCAAGTACAACAGAGAAGATGGTTCCTCCCTTGCCACACCTCCGCAGTCTCTCAGCCTCCCATTGCTCGGCAGTCAAGAGAGTCACTGGTAACTTTCCCTCTGTGTTGGGTCTGGCAGAGGCCAATTCATGGGATTCTTTTCTTCACGACATCAGGACCAGGCTTCAGAAACTCCTCTTCTACCACACACAGATACTCACTGCACTCAGTCTTACCTTCAGGGGATGATGCTCACAGATAGGGCCCTGGATTACCCACTGAGTTCGGTTCCCCTTGGCAACTCAGCGAGCTGCTCCCTACCTGGAAGGTGTCCTGGAAAACAGTTCAGATCCCACACTCACCAGTGTTCACACTGCACCGCTGGCTGTCACCAGAAGCTCCATGACGACCAAGGTTTCCTTGTACACTTGGCCGTATGGTGGGCATTGGTCATAGAGAAGTCCCCAGGCTGCTGGCCTTGTGAAGGCAGAACTCAACATCAGGCCTGGGAAGACATACTTACGTTTCCACATTGGAGCAGATCAACGGTAATGTGAGGTCTTAATATAAGTTATAAATCCCTGTGAGAAGGGAAAATGATGCCAGATTCTTGGATCAGGCGATGGGAGGCAACATGGAAAGCCTGGATGGAGGAGCCTGTGAGGACAAAGACACAGATGTCATCAGGACCATAGGCCATGTCAGATAGGACCGGGGGAGGACTCCAATTATGATGGAGCACCCTTCTGTCCTGAGAAACCCTCCATCAGTAGCCCCGGTCAAGAAGGCCTTTCCAAGATCACCTCACACTTATCAACCTTGACACAAGCCAGAAACCTTCAGAGCAGAGACTTTCTCATCATCACTGGCAAGAAATCAGAGTTCCCACTCTGCTCTGCAGGAGACATTTGTTCCTGGTCTTACTTCTTCAAGACCCCTGCCCAGCAAAACCTCCTTTTCTACTGATTCATTTCCAGGTCAGCTCCTCAGGACAGACTCTAGCCCTCTCTCTACAGGTCCTCTCATTTCCTCTTTACCTCTCCACCTCCCTTTCCCCTGGTCCTCCCCCATTACTCCCTTCCCCCACTGTTTTTATGCTTCCTGCAGTTCTTCCTAAGACAGTCAGAAAGCAGTTTGAAGACGATGGAGAGATCACAGTGGACTGAGCCTGAATCCTGTGTGCAAGTCTGTCCTGTTGACAGAGGCCGGCTTTGAGATGCTGGGGAAGCCTTGTCTGACAGGATCCATGATACAAGGGCATCATCTGGGGCATCTGGTACTGCACTGGCCTTTGGAAAATTTGGATATTGGCCATCTAGCTGCTGTGTCTGTTTTCCTCTGAAACTTCATTGCCTTTTCTACTACTGCAGTAGTAAAATCCAGTCTTGCAGAGTTGACTTTAGCTTGTTTCCCCCCCCAGCACTGTCTCCCACAGGCTCAGATGCTCCACAGGAGGAGGCCAGCATGCAAAGGCCTGGATTGGCGAGACAACAGCAGGACCTGCCACCCCCAATTCCTACTACTCCATCCATTCCCCCTGCTCAACAGATACCCCAAGCCCCACCTCCCTCAGCCTCAGCCTACTTCTCCCAGCACCATGTCACCCTACTGTCCCAGGACTCAAACTACTGACCCTGGGTCCTAGGGTAAGTCACACACCAAGTGTTGCACCAACCCCATCTCAGTATGCTCAGCCTCTCCCCTTTAGGGACTCCGTATGCAAAAGAAATGCTTTAAAAAAAATAAAAGAAAATAAACGAAGAAAAACAGAACAGAGAAGTATCTATTTTTTAAAGGTTTATTATGTTATCTTGCTCAGGTTGGGAGCCAGAGGAATTGTGTTTTAGAGACAATCACCCCATCCGTGACCTTCATTCACACGCGCTAACCATCATTTTGTTCTCAGTTGATGTTTTTAAGTATCTTCCCCTCTGGGCAAGAGCAGCACACGTGATGAGCATGAAGACGTGCTGTGTGTCAGAGCCGACCTAGCACAGACTCATGGTCTATGAGGTCCAGAGAGGGTCCCGCCGCCATGTTGCTCTGCTCCCCTTGGCCATCAGGTTCAGAGTAGATGTGCCTTTTTCAGACTTGACTTCTGCCAGCCGTTGAACAAGGAAGCAATCACACGCCATATTTTCCTTGAAACTGCATGACTGTGGGTCATATGATCCAGAGGGCAGTGCTGTTGCAGGTAAGGAGACTCCAGAGGTGGTCGGCGGGGAGTTCAGGGTCAAAGTACGGATGCTCACTCCTGCCACAAAAACATATGACTCAAAACTATTCTTAATTTCTAATGAATATTTCTGCAGAAATAGCTAAAAGCTACCTTTTAAATTCTGTAGAATTGAAGGCAAAGAAATAACTGCGATCTTCTACAATGAGCACAGCTATAAGATTTATATTTTCTGATTTCATGTGATTCTACAAGACAGTGAACACCGTGGAGTGCTGTCATGAGAGCAGACACACAGATGAGAGAGAGTGCAGAGAAAGACTCTGCCATCCACTGTAATATTTGGGAATAATTTTCAATGTAATTTTTCATCATTCCAAGTAAAGATCTTGGTAAACCTCACTTCAGGACTGAATTCCTCCTTGCCTTAGATTTCCTACATGTCCCAATGCTTCATTCTGGATTACCTTGTTCACTGTCTTCTGCCTCTCCCATGTTCACATTTTTCCAGGGTCTTTTGCTTTGATGAAGAGAGTTGAATGAGTCTTTCCTTGACACTGAAAGACCTGCATGCTGGAAGAGACATACGAATGACCACATCTGGGGATAATAGTAAAACACAGAGTTTCTAATACACCACATCACTGAGTATTTAATAAGACGTATAAAGTCAGATTCCAAACACAATTTCTTAACTGCCATCTAGAGCAGAACTGTAAGCTGTTAAACTTGCTGTGGCCTGTGCTATTCCTTGACTTCCCACAGGGGAAGGTGTTTGTAACACCGTTTTGTTTTGTTTGGGCTTTTTGAGACAGTGTTTCTGTGTGAAACAGTTCTGTCTGTCCTGGAACCAGCTCTCCTAGACCATGCTGGCCTTAAGAAAGCATGGAGATCTGCATGACTCTGTCTCCTGAGTGCTGGGATTAAAGGGGTGTGCCGCTATCACCCAGCATAAAGTATGTCTTTTTAAAATAAATATAAATGCTGGGCGGTGGGAGCACACACCATTAATCCCAGCACTTGGGAGGCAGAGCAGGCAGATCTGTGAGTTTAAGGCCAGCTTATTCTACAGAGATTGTTCTGGAATAGTTAAGGATACACAGAGAAACCCTATCAAAAAATATAAAAAACAAATAGAAATATATATATATATATATATATACCTGAAACATCATCTACGTCATCCAGGAGGCCGAGGACCATGGTACACAACTTTAATCCCTTACTCAGTGGTAAACACATCACGTTGATTTGAGGCCCATCAGGTATACACAGTAAGTTTCTGGTCAGCCAGGACTACACAATAGATTATCCCCTGCCCCTGCCCTGCTTTTTAAAAGGCAGGCTTTCTCTGTGTATCCCTGGCAGGCCTGGAAATCACTCAGAGATTGATCTACCTTGACTTTCTGAGTGTAAGGATTAAAGGCCTATGCCAACACTGCCCAAACTACTCTTAAAGAAAGGAAAAGACCTTGGGGGGTGGCGGCACGTGCCTTTAAACCCAGAATTTGGGAGGCAGAGGCAGGCAGATCTGCCAGTTAGAGGCCAGCCTGGTCTACAGAGTAGATTCCAGGACAGGCTCCAAAGTAACACAGAGAAATCTTGTCTCAAAAAAAAATTCCTCTAGGGACTGCATGGCTAACTGCAAGCTGTGGTTGGTGTCCGCCTCTGCCCACCAAGACCTCTCACACGGGGAGCTTGGGCATAGAGCAAACGTCATAGAACAATGTCCACTGAATCGATATTGTTCCCACACCACTACAAAGTCAACAAAAATGTGCCAGCGAGCAGAGCTCCATATAATCCTGCTGTCGGGGGAGGGCTAAAGAGATGGCTCACTGGCTAAGAGCACTCACTGCTCGTCCAGGAGACCCAGGTTCAATTCCAGCATCCATGTGGCAGCTCACAACTCTCTGTAACTTCACTTCCAGGGAATTCAACATCGTTACACAGACTTACATGCAGGGAAAACACCAATGCACATAAAATAAATAAATAAGTCTTAAAAACAATATAAAATTAATATTAATTTTATTTAGGTGAACTTTGAATTAAAAGAGCAATGTGGAACTAACCCAAGCACCTCTAAAGAACTTCCTGGGCAGAAGGCATTTAAGATCGATTCTTCCCTGTTAGTATATGCACACCCAAATGATTTTATTTCAACAACTTTTTAATTTTTTTTGAGACAAAGTCTCTGTGAGCTCCGGTTGTCGGGAACTCGCTCTGAAGACCAGACTGGTCTTGAACACAGATCACCTGCCTCTTCCTCGCGATTGCTGAGAGTAAGGCGTGAGCCACCACCACCTGGCTCAGTAACAAATGTGAGCCTGGCTGCTGTGGTGCTCCTGTCACTGCCTAGCCCACTGTACCCTGCAAGTGCATTCAGTGACCTCTTTTCTTGCTGGGCAGTGGTGGAACACGCCTTTAATCCCAGCACTTGGGAGGGAAAGACAGGCAGATCTCTGAGTTCGATGCCAGCTTGGTCTACAAGAGCTAGTTCCAGATAGGGTCCAAAGCTACAAAGAAACCCTGTCTTGAAAAAACCAAAAACAAATCAAAACAACAAACCCATTTTCTTCCTAACAGAGGCAAAGGCAGATAAAAGGTGAGACCCAGACTGTCTCAGGGAGGCTCTGAGCGGATGCCACAGACAGTAATCGCAGGGCGGTGTGGACCTTAGCTTACACTTCAGCTCGGATCTTAATCAGCCACTGATCCTCGGGTCATTTACCTTCTGAGAACCTCAGTCTTCTCACTTGTGACAGAACGGGCTGGCTCACAGATGTGATACTAAAAAACCCAGGGTTCAAATACCACCTCTACTGTTTCCTAGCTGTATAATCGACAGTAAACCAACTTCCAGTGTCTCAGCTTCCACAAAACAAGGATAACACTTAATAATATTTTGGGAAGAAGGGATGACAAAAGTAAACCATGACAAGAGAGCTCCGTAAACGTTGGCCATTATTACTGTGTGGAAAAGGGAAGAGACTTCAAATGGAAGGGATGGTGGGCAACCGGTTACCATGTCATGGAAGACATGACAAGGTTTTGGAAAGTGACACACTTAGTGGCAACCTCTTGCCCGCTGCAGGTGTGTCAGCTTCTGGGAGACACCAACAGGCTCTTTTAAGCCCTCCCTAATGAAGATGATTGTGCCTATACTGGCAGACAGACACGTGAACGACCCAGCATGGAGTAAAAGGCAACTTACATTTCACTTTACTTCCCTCATGGAAGTGATAGGCCACACAATCCCTAAGGATGGGACCATGAAACCAGGAAGACAAAGAAGAGGTGTCACAGTCTAGAGCCCGTTTCTTTGGCCCTGGATGGGGAGGTGTTTCCTTTTACCTTCTTTCTCGGACCTGAGCCTCAGAATAAAAAGGAACCCAGGTGGTCTCTGGTCAGGACTAAGCTCCTTATCTCAGTTTACCAATCCTGCAACTCTCAACCACCAAGGCTTTGCTAAAACGATGCTGTGGCATACCTCCAAGTGAGGCCTTCCGGGTCACCTTTCCCGGCAGGGCTGAGCCCTTTCCCTCTTACCTCAGTGTCCTGTTGTCTCCATGATGCCAAACTCAACTCCTTCCACCACAACCAGTGCAAGAAAGATTCACAGCTCAGATGGAAAGGGATCCTGGCATTTACAAGCCAAGGAATGGAGGGAAAAGTATCCTGGCAGTCGGGGAGCGGGGGCAAGAAATACCCAGCATCACAGCTTGGGAGAAGAGTATTCCAACGGTTGAGAGCCAAGGAATAGCACAGGGCACAGTAAATGTAGCAGCTTACAGCCCTGCTCTAGGAAAAGGCTTCACTACCAGGGAGAGTTCTCCTGCTTACACAGCCCTCTGGACCAGAAGACCCAGCCCCAGGCAGTGGCAAGAAACACCTGCCACATGGAGCAATTAGTTGTTCAAATTCAGGTAGAAGTCAAGGCTGACAAAGAGCCACAAGTCACTCTGGATCCAGAAGACCCAGGGGAGCAAAGCAACAACAGTTGAGACCCCGTCTGGATGCCTCAGTGGATCAGTCTCTGCTGGGTCTGCTCTGAAACACAGCAGGCCCTCGTTTTCTCATCCAGCCTGCTGCTCTTGCCCACAAGACCCTTACGGAAAACACCAGCTGAGGCCAAAGTGATCCCCAGCTTGTGTGCGTGGAGGCCATGGAGAGGAACGACCTGTCCCTGACACAATTCCTCTGGCTCCCGACCTGAGCAAATTAAACATGATAAGCCCTAAAAAAGAAAAAGAAAAAATACAAAGATGATGCTCCTCTATTTTCTTCTTCATTTTTTTACATTTTTATTGCTGCAGGTGGAGGTCCTGAGAGGGAGGGCTGAGCCCTCTGACTCATGAGGGTCACATGGTTGCCTTACCCTAGAACACAGGGCCAATAGTTTGAGTCCTGGTGTGTCTGTGGGGTGGCTGGCTGTTGGTCAGTGGGGGTGGTTGGAGCAGCAGGAGTTGCGGGGGGGGGGGGGGCAGTCCCTTTCATGCAGGCCATCCTCCTGCACCGCAATGAACTTCTAGGAGCCACTGCTGCACCTGTGGCTGTTGAAGTTTTTGATTGATGATGATAGCACCAGGAAATCCTTCTCTTGGCAGTGCTTGGCCTGGTACCAGCAGAGGGCAAAAAGCTGTCTGCAGATGAGGTGTCCACCATTGGGTTCCTGTTTGCAGCCTTTGTTGTCCTGCATCGTCTTCATCTTCGGGCAGGAACACTCGGCGTGGAGGCACAGGCAGGCCTGTACCAGAGCCTGTTTGCAGCGTGGATGCTCAGGAGGTGAGAGCCAGCTGGGCTCTGTGTGGCTGCTGTGTGCTGGTTGTTGCTCTCATCATCCAAGCCAAGATCTGGTTTCTCCAATTCGTGGTCGTGGTTTTTAGTGTTATAACGGGTGATACACAGGTCATAATCCTGGAGGGGGAAACAAGATGAAGGTCAACTCTGCAGCACTGAAGGAATTCAAAAGCATTTTATATATTTTGTCTGGGATAGAAAATTCCTTTGATAAAAAGACAAAAGCATTCTCTTCAGCCCTGTCACTTCCCACAAAGTCAGGCGTTTTTTAACATTTTTTTTTTCTGAGAAAGGGTTTCTATGTAGCTAAACTAGGCTGTCCTGGAACTAGCTCCTGTAGACCAGGCTGACCTTGAAATTACTGAGATCTGCCTGCCTCTGCCTCCCGAAAGCTGGGATTAAATTCATGCACCATCAACACCCATTTTCTTTTCTTTAAGAGAAGGTTGGCCAGTGGTGTCACGTGCCTTTAATCCCTGCACTCAGGAAGCCAAGGTAGGCTGATGTCTGAGTTCAAGACCAACCTGGTTTACAGAGTGAGTTACGGGTGAGCTAGGGATACACAGAGAAAGTCTGCCTTTAAAGAGAGTGTGGGGTATCTACTGTGTAGTCATGAGTGACTGGTTTGTATATGCTTCTGCCTACCAAAGACCTTTCTTGTAGGTAGCTGTGCACAGAGCAAACTTCAAAATACAAAATCCATTGAATAAACATTGTTTTTACACCACTATAAAGTCAAAACATGATGTCAGGGATCAAGGGTCTATACAATAATGTGGCAGAGGAAGAGTTGGAGAGATGGCCCAGTGGTTAAGAGCACTGGCTGCTCTTCCAGAAAATCCAGAGTCAATTCCAGCTCCTACATGGTAGTTCACCAGTTAACTCCAGTTTCAGGGAACAGGACACACTCACACAGACATACATGCAGGAAAATAGCAAAGCACTTGAAACAAATATTAAAACAACAGTAATATGAAATTTAAATTTCACTTTAATCAGCTGACCATTAAATTTAAAAAATGTGGAATTACCACACGCACTCAGAATAACTTCCTGGGCAGAAGGCATTTGAGATCATTCTTCCCTGTTCGGTATATGCACACCCAAATGATTTTAATTCAACAACTTTCTTTTTGAAACACAGTCTCTCTGTGTAGCCCTTGCTGTCCTGGAAATTACTCTGTAGATCAAACTGGCCTGGAACACAGAGAGAACCAACTGCCTCTGCCTCCTGAGTGCTGGAATTAAGGCGTGAACCACCACCACCTGGCTCAAAGACAAATTTCAGGCTGGGAGCTGCTGCACACCTGTTATTGTCCCTTGCAAGTGTATTCAATAAAACTATTTTCTGGCGGAGCTCTCCCAAATCCCATCCCAGCCTTCATCCAGATCCTTCATCTGACGATGGATGGAGATAGAGACAGAGACCCACATTGGAACACTGTACTTAACTCCCTAGGTCCAAACGAGAAGCTGAAGGAAAGAGAATGTGAGCAAAGAAGGCAAGACCAGAGGGAACCTTCATCCGACGATGGATGGCGATACAGACGGAGACCCACATTGGAGCACCTGACTGATCCCCCCAAGGTCCAAATGAGGGGCAGAAGGAGGAAGAACATGAAAAAGAAAATCAGGACTGCGAGGGATGCGATCACCCACTGATACAAGGGGACTGATCTAATGAGCATTCCCCAAGGCCAGTTGGACTGGGACTGAACGAGGACGTGATCCAACCAGATTCTCTGAATGTGGCCGGATTCTCTGAATGTGGCTGGCCTGGAGTCTTTCTGAAAAGCCATTGACAATGACACTGGGACTTGTTTCCTCTGCTTATACTGGATTTTGGGGATCCAGTCTGTATGGATACTCACCTTCCTGGACCTGGAGGGAGGGGGGAGGAACTTGAACTTCCCACAGGGCAGGAAACCCTGACTGCTCTTAGGGATGAAGAGGGAGGAGGAGAGGGAGTGGGGGGAGTGGGAGGGTGTTGGGAGTAGGGGCGGAAATGGAAACTTTTATAATTTAATAAAATTACTTTCTAAAAAAAAAAAAAACCTATTTTCTTCTGAAAATGGGGAGGAGGGAAATCCAGACATAAATTGAGACCCAGACTGTCTCAAGGAGGATTAGAGTAAGATGCCAAATAGTGATACCACAGAAAAACACAGGATTCAAATATCACCTCTAGTGTTCTTAGCTGTACAACCCACAGCGAGTCACCTCCATTGTCTCAGCTTCCATAAAACAAGGACGATATCAGTCTAAAGTACTTTGGGAAGAAGGGTTTATAAAAGCAAATCACTCAGAAGAGTGCTACATAAATGCGTTATTACTGCGTGGAGAGAGATAGAGAGAGAGAGAGAGAGAGAGAGAGAGAGAGAGAGAGAGAGAGAGATCAAACGTGAGGTGTGGTGGATACCCAGGTGCTGTGTCACAGGAAAAACATAACAAGACTTTGGAAGCTGACATACTTAGTGGCAACCGCCTGTCCTTTCCAGCTTTGTCAATTTCCTGGGGAATACGGGAAGAAAAGCCTGAGAATGCCCCAATAATCAACGCTGTTTCCCTTTACTTCCTGCATAGAAGTAAAAGGCTGCACAATCCCTAAAGTGCAGGACCGAGAAACCAAGAAGACAAAGAAGTGGAGTCACAGTTAGAGCCCCTTTTCCATGCCCCTGGATGGGAAGGCGTTTCCTTCCTCCTTCTTCCACAGACCTGAGGCAACAGAATAAAAAAATGAGCCGCGGTGGTCTCTGGTCATGACTAAGCTCCTTTCCTCAGTTTACCAATCCTGCAACTCTCCACCCACAAGGCATCACTAGAATGGTGTTGCAGTGCACTTCTGAGTGAGGCCCTTTTCCTCTTACCTCAGTTGCCTGCGATTTCTCCATGATGCCAGATTCAATATCCTCAGTCATCACCAGGTGCTGCAAAGTATCACAGCCCAGGTAGAAAGGGATCCTGGCAGTCAGGAGCCAAGGAATCCTGAGTGCTCCAGCTGGGATGGAAAAGTATTCTGGCATTCAGGGGCCAGGAAATACCAAGGGCTACAGCTCAGGTGGAAGAGTATTCAGGTAGTCGGGAGCAGGGAGTAGCATAGGTCACACACAATAAGCTTAGCAGCTCACAGCCCTGCTCTAGGAGGAGAGGCTTCACCAGCGAAGGTCTTACACTTTGGGTCCAGTGCTCCTGAGTTTAACAGCTCTGCTCTGCTAGGGGAAGGTTTCCCAGCCAAAGTGTTAGAGCCCTGCTCCACTCCTCTGTCTCCAGCTCCTGTCCTCTGGAGAAAGAAGGTCTTCACCTAACCTCATTCAAGAGATTTACTGGGAGGGAAGAATCCAGGAGAGCGGTTGCCCCTGCCAGGGTGGAAGAAGAGTGGCTGAAAACTCAGCAGGAAGAGGGCTTATCTAGGGTTTCCTCGGGGTGGAGTTTTTCCAGAGAGAAGGTTTACAGGGTGGAAATTGGTCAGATTTCAATCCCTTCAGCTTGGATTAGCTAAATTTCTCATCAGGGATTGGTTTGTTTCCCTGCACAGGGATTGGATGGTTTTCTGCTTAGCTGGTAAGGGGCAGATTGAGCTCTGGTTACAGGGCCAAAGTGTGTTTCCTTCACTGGCCCCTTTGAACCTTTTGGCTCTGATGTTAAAGCCAGGGCATATTTCTTTGACTGACTCTGATTCTAGGGCCAATGTGTGTTTCTTTGGCACTGGTTTCAGAGTCAGGGTATGTTTATTTTGTTCTGGATTAAGGGCAAAAGTATTTCTTTCACTGACCCAAGTCTCTGAGAGAGGATTTCTTTCACTGGCTCAGGTCTCTGAGTCAGGGTATGTTTCCTTTACTGGCTCTGATTTCAGGGACAGAGTGGTGGTTTTTTTGGTTTTTTTTTGCTTGCAATATTTACCCCACAATATTGCCCTCCCCTCTCACCGAGAGTGTGCTCACTGAAAACTACACCTGAACTGCAGACCAATCACACCCTAGGAAATAAGAAAACCCAGTTCATGCTTGCCCAAGCCCTGCCTCCATTAAGGAGGCCCTAAGTAGGGAGGCTTATGGGAGTTGTAGTTTTCTTTGGCGTGCATGAGCCGTGGCATTGTCTTAGTAAAACATAAAACTCCTGGAAGGTGCTTCTCTCATCATCCTGGGCATGTCAACTTTAAACCCTCCCCAGCACCTAGGATGGATGTGTCCAGGCACCAAGCCAACCTATGCACCCTCCCCACGTAGGAAGCAAAGATGCCCTTCTACTTGGATGCTTAGAAGATATGCCTAGTCCCTTTCTCAACTCAGGAAGAGACTGGAATGTTCTTAATCCCTTTGTCTGCTCTAATGTTCTGCTTGCTCAAAATTCTCAGAACTGGCCTGGTGAGATGGTTTAGCATGGAAAAGAGCTTGGCACACAAACTACCTGAGTGCTACCTGAGTTCAAATCTCCATCCCAGATGCAAACTTGGAAGGAGAGAACAGACTCCATGAAGTTGTCCTGATCGCCACATGCACACCACCCACACACAAATCAAACAAACACACACACACATGCACACACGCACGCACACACACTAAATAAATAAATAAATGTGATTTTTAAAAAAGGCAAGGACTGGAGAAATGGTTCAGTGGTTCGTGGCTGTTTTTCAGAGGACCCAGGTCGATTCCCATCACCCACAGCACAACTCACACATGTCAGTGACTCCAGCTGTATTGGCTCCTTCTCTCTCTTCTGACCTCTGAGGACACCAGACACTAACTTTGAAGCCAGGAGGCGGGGAGGGTAAGAAGAGAGGGTGAGTGTAACATGTATATATGACCAGCCATGGTGACACAAGACTTTAATCCCTACATTTGGGAGGCAGAGTCAGGCAGATCTCTGTGAGTTCAAGGCCAGCCTGGTCTACAGAGAGAGTTCCAGGACAGCCAAGGATACGATGAGAAACCCAGTCTTGAAAGAAACCAAAAGCAAACACCTGTATGTAGGAGCCAGCCATGGTAAGCTAAATATGAACAGATCACACAAAGGAAGTTCTTTACTTCCAACCATTATCACCTGCCAGTGTAGGACTCAGCCACTGATAAGTTTAATGGAGGCCTGAGTCTCAGTAGTTTACCCTGAAGCCATACCTGGTTGCAGGATTGAGCACGAACTGAGATTACCCAGGCACAACTCAGGAACAGACCATCCAAAGGAAATGCCTAATATTTTAACCATTGTAGGTAGGATCACCTGCCAGCAAACTCACCAGGACACCCCTAGACAAATGTCAGCCAACCATGGGTCTTGAACCTCAGTAACCCCTCACCCCCACCCTTACTATTATAAAAACCCAACTGTAACTGAACTCGAGGCTCTCATTTTATTCCAATACATTGGCCATGTGGAGAAACCAAGTTTGCAAACATGCATAAAGTCAAGGTTCTTTGCTTTTACATACAGGACTTAGTCTCCTTGTCGGCTTTTGGGGGACTGTGCGGATTTGGACAAAATACTATATACATAAAAATTCTACTGATATATGTTCTAACCCTCAGGCTAGGGCAGACGACTCAGTCAGTAAAGTGATGGCAGCTAAAGCATGGGACCCGAGTTCCATCCCTGCACATGATGGAGTACGCCTGTAACCCCAGCACCGGGTAAGCAGAGACAGGAGGATCGCTATGTCTTGCTGACCAGACAGCATAGCTCAGTGAGTGGCAAGAGATCAAGGAAGACACCTGCAGTCAAGTTCTAGCCAATTCGAGTACACACACGGAGTCCCCACAACTTCCTTCTACATCCTGGGTTTTCAGGGATCGTTGCACAGCCTCACAAACATCTGAAATCCAGAGAAATGCAGTCTGCATCTTACTTCTCCCAGATCCCAACTCCCATCTCCCTACCTCTTGTTGTTGTTGCCCTTTATCTTTAAATTTGTATCTACTTATTTATGTGTAATATTAGAGTTTTGCCTTCATGTATGCCTGCACATGCCTTTAATCCCAGCACTCAAGAGACTGAAGCAGGTAAATCTTTGAGTTCATGGTTGGGGTAGTCTACAGAGCAAGTTCCAGGACAGCCAGGGCTACACAGGTAAACCCTCTGGAAAAAGGAAAACAAAAACAAAAAATTTGTCATCTCCTCTTCCGTGAGGATCCCTGAGACCCAGGGGCAGAGGCTGTGCACTGTCCCATTTGTGGTTGAGCCTTCACGGACACTCATTCTCTGGAATGTGACTGCTTGTGAGTTTCTGCAAGCAGGATTGGATTTTAGTGAGGGTTTTTTTTGTCTGTTTGTTTTTTTATCAGGCTGTTGTTTCAGAGACACATTATGTACCCCTGGTAGGCCTGGAAGTTTTTGTTTGAGGTAGTGGCTCTGACTGGACATGGACATCACAAATTGGTGAGACTCTGTGGTCAGTCAGTCTGAGGGTTTGTCTGTCTCCACCTCCCAGCACCTGCATGACAGGAGTATGTTGTAGTACAGATTTACAAGGGTGCAGAGAATCCATCTCAGGTCCTTGTGTTTGCACTGAAAGGGTTGTATTGACTGAGCCATCATCCTCACACTGAATCTTCGCCTTTAATCCACACAAATGATTTTTTTTCCTTTTACTTCTAGGGCAAGAATACAGAGCCTCAGACATGATAGGAAAGTGTCCAACTTTGAGTTACATTCAAAACCTTACAGAAGTGGCACGGTCATTTTCCTGTCTCAGATTCCTAGCAGCCAGGCTGGAGAGACAGCTCAGTGGTTGAGAACACTGGAGATTTTGGCAGAGGAACCAAGTTTGTTTCACAGAACCATGTAAAATTGATCACAACCACCCCAAACTCCAGCTCCAGAAGATCCCAAACCTCTGGACTCTGCAGGCACCCACACTTATGAACACGCACACATACACAAAACAGCCCCTACACCCTGTGCAGGAACATAATTTATACACAATAAATTTAAAACAAAGCCAACCAGGGCTAAAGAGACGGCTCAATGGTTAAGAGCACTGCCTACTCTTCCAGATAAACCTTGAGTTCCATTCCCAACACCCACGTGGCAGCTTACAGCTGTCTGTAATTCCAGATTCAGGGGGTCTGACACCAATACACTAAAATAAAAATAAAATAAAATAAAAGTTAAATAAACTCCTGTGAGGTCCTTGGATCCCAGCAAGGGGCCCCACTCTGTGCTGAGGAGATACAAAGTGGTGAGTGAGTGGCCACCCAGCAGGACAGTCCTGGGGAACAGAGTGCAAGCCCCGTTCAATGCCCTAAACTTTTCTTGCCATCCAGTCGAGCTCGTTCCCAGCTATTGGCTTCCTTTTCCCCTTCCATCTTGTGCCCAAGCACTACATTTCAGCTGCGGGGTCCTTGGATCTCCAAACTCAGCCTGCTTTGGGGCCGAGAGGTCCGGGGAGCCAGCGGGGAATGGTCCTGCATCTGGGCCTTCTTTGAACCATACTACTCTGCCCCCCAACCCTGCTGTTTTGTCTGCAAGGTCCTTGGAGCCCAGCAAGAAACCCTGCTCCCATGCTGAGGAGAAACGGAGTGGAAGAGATGGGCAGACGCCAGTGCAGGAATTCCTCCAACAACCTGAAAAGCAACATAACACCACAATCCAGTGAACACGCAACAGCAAGACTTGAACACCCTAACCCATAAGAATTAGAAGAAATTGACTTTAAAAGTAACCTTATGAAAATGATGGAGACCCTTAAACAGGAAGTGAAAAACTCACTTAAAGAAATGGAAGAGAAGACAAACAGTTAGAAGAAATTAATAAATCCCTCAAAGATACCCAAGAAATCGCAATCAAACAGGTAAAGGAAACAATTCAAGACTTAAAGACCAAAATGGAGGTAATAATGAAAACACAAATTGAGGGATGTTTGGATATGGAAAATCTGGGTAAATGAACAGGAACTACAGAGAAAAGTATGACCAACAGAATAGAAGAAATAGAAGAAAGAATTTCAGGCACTGAAGATACTATAGAGGAAATAGACTCATTGATTAAAAAAAACAATAAATCCAACAAATTCTTAACTCAAACCATCCAGGAAATCAGGGAAACCATGAAAAGACCAAACCTAGGAATAATGAGGGTAGAAGAAGGAGAAGAATTCCAGCTCAAAGACCCAGAAAATATATTCAAAAAATTATAGAAGAAAACTTTCCCAACCTAAGGAAGGATATTCCTATGAAGGTACAAGAAGCTTACAGAACACCAAATACACTGGATCAAAAAAAATCCCTAGCCATATAAATATCAAAGCATTATCATGCAGAATAAAGAAAGAACATTAAGAACTGCAAAGGGAAAAGTTCAAGAAACAAATAAAGGTAAACCAATCAGAATTACACCGGACTTCTCTATGGAAACCATGAAAGCCAGAAGGTCTTGGATAGATGTGCTGAAGACACTAAGAGACCATGGATGTAAGCCCAGACTACTATACCCAGCAAAGTTTTCTTTCACCACCAATAGAGAAAACAAGATATTCCAGGACAAAAACAGATTTAAATAATATGTAGCCACAAACTCAACCTTACAGAAAGTACTAGAAGGAAAACCTCAACTCAAGGAAGTCAACACCACCCACAATAGCACAGACATCTGACAACCCTCCACCAGCACAACTCAAAGAAGGGAAACACATAAACACTACCATCGAAATAATAACCAGAGTTAACAACCACTGTTATTAATATCACTTAATATCAATGGACTCAATTCACCTATAAAAAGGCAAAGGTTAAGAGAATGGATAAGAAAACAGGATCCAACATTCTGCTGTTTACAAGAAACACACATCAACCTCAAAGACAAACACTTCCTCAGAGTAAAGGGTTGGGAAAAGTTTTCCAATCAAATAGAGCAAAGAAACAAGTGGGTGTGGCTATCCTCATATCTAACAAAATTGATTTCAAACTAAAATCAATCAGAAGAGATGGAGAAGGACACTTTATACTCATAACAGGAACAGTTCATCAGAATGAATTAGTCTCAATCTTAATATTTGTAAGCCTAATATAAAAGAACACACATATGTAAAAGAATCATTACTAGAACTCAAATCACACATCAGATCCCACACACTAATAGTAGGAAATTTCAACACTCTTCTCTCACCAATGGACAGAGCAACCAGACAGAAACTTAACAGAGAAATAGGAGACTAACAGATATAATAAATCAAATGGATTTAACAGACAGCTATAGAACATTCCACCCAAACAGGAAAGAATATACCTTCTTCTCAGCACCTCATGATACCTTCTCGAAAATTGATCACATACTTGGTAACAAAGCAAACATCCACAGGTACAAAAAAAATCTAGTAATCATGTGTGTCTTTTCAGATCAACAAGGATTAAAGTTAAAATTTAACAACAATTTCACCCCCAAAAAGCTTACAATGTCATGGAAACTTAAGAGTCAACTACTGAAATACCCCTGGGTCAAGGAAAAAAAAGAAAGAAATTAAAGTCTTCCTTGAATTCAAAGAGAGAGAGAGAGAGAGAGAGAGAGAGAGAGAGAGAGAACACCCAAATCTATGGGACACTCTGGAAGCAGTGCTAAGAAGGAATTTCTTAGCACTAAGTGCCCACAGAAAGAAATTGGACAAAGCTCCCATTAGAGACATAACAGCACATCTGAAAGCTCTAGAAAAAAAGAAGCAGATTCACCCAGAAGGTGTAGAAGACTGGAAATTATCAAACTGAGGGCTGAAATCAACAAAATAGGAACACAGAAAATAATCCACAGGATCAATAAAACAAAGAACTAGTTCTTTGAGAAAATCAACAAAATTGACAAACCCCTATCCAAATTAATCAAAAGGCAAAGAGAGAACACACAAATTAACAAGATCAGAAATGAAAAGGGGGACATAACAACAGACACTGAGGAAATTCAGAGAATCATTAGGTCTTACTACAAAAGTCTGTATGCCACAAAATTGGAAAATGTACAAGAAAAGGACATTTTTTAGATAAGTACCATGTACCAAAATTAAATCAAGACCAAGTGAACAATTTAAATAGACCTATAAGTCACAAGGAAATTGAAGCTGTCATCAGAAACCTCCCAAAAAAAAAGGCCCAGGACCAGATGGTTTTCATGCAGAATTCTACCAGAACTTCCAAGAAGAGCTAATACCTATACTCCTTAATGTGTTTCACATAATAGAAACAGAAGAGTCATTGCCAAATTCTTTTCATGAAGCTACATTTACCCTGATACCAAAACCACAGAAAGACTCAACCAAAAAAGAGAACTACAAACCAATCTCACTCATGAACATCGATGCAAAAATTCTCGAAAAAATACTGTCAAACTGAATCCAAGAACACATAAAAAATCATTCATTATGATCAAGTAGGATTTATCCCAGAGATGCAGGACTGTTTCAACATATGCAAATCTATCAATGTAATCCATCATATAAATAAACTGAAAGAAAAAACCATATGATCATTTCATTAGATGCTGAAAAAGCATTTGACAAAATTCAACACCTCTTTATGATAAAGGTCTTAGAGAGATTAGGGATACAAGGATTATATCTAAGTATAAGAAAAAACAATATACAGCAAGCTGGCAGCTAACATCAAATTAAATGAAGAGAAACTTAAAGCCATGCCACTAAAATCAGGAACACAACAAGGCTGTCCACTCTCTCCATACCTCTTGAATACAGTGCTTGATGTTCTAGCAGTAGCAATAAGACAACATAAGGAGAAAAGGATGATTAGAATTGGAAAAGAAGTCAAACTTTTGTTATTTGCAAATGACATGATAGTATACATAAGTGACACCCAAAACTCTGCCAAAGAACTCCTACAGCTGATAAATACCTACAGTGATGTGGAAGGATACAAGATCAACTCAAACAAAAATCAGTAGCCTTCCTATACACAAAGGATAAAGAAGCAGAGAAGAAAATCAGAGAAACATCACCTTTCACGATAGCCACAAATAGCAGAAAGCATCTTGGGATAACAGTAACTAAGGAAGTAAAAGATCTATTTGACAAGAACTTTAAGGCTTTGAAGAAAGAAATTGAGGAGGATACCAGAAAATGGAAGGATCTCCTATGATCTTAGATTGGTAGATTCAACATAGTAAAAATGGCAATTCTACCAAAGGCAATCTATAAATTCAATGCAATCCCCATCAAAATCCCACCAAAATTCTTCACAGACCTTGAGAGAACAATAATCAACTTTATATGGAAAAGCAAAAAACCCAAGATAGCCAAAACAATCCTATAAAACAAAGGAACTTCCAGAGGTATTACCATCGTGACTTCAAACTCTATTACAGAGCTACAGTAATGAAAACAGCTTGCTACTGGCATAAAAACAGAGAAGTCGACCAATGGAATCGAAATGAGGACCCGGATATTAATCCACAAACCTATGAACACATGATTTTTGACAAAAATGCTAAAATTGTACAATAGAAGAAAGAAAACATCTTTAAATGGTGCTGGCAAAACTGGATGTCAACCTGTAGAAGAATGAAAATAGATCCATATCTATCACCATGCTCAAAACTCAAGTCCAAATGGATTAAAGACCTCAATATGAATCTGACCAAACTGAACCTGATAGAAGAGAAAGTTGGAAGTAGTCTACAACACATGCACACAAAAGAAGACTTTCTACCTATTGCCCCAGTAGCATTGACAATAAGAGCAACAATGAATAAATGGGACCTCCTGTAACTGAGAAGCTTCTGTAAAGCAAAGAACACTGTCATTAAGACAGAAAGGCAACCTACTGAATGGGAGATCTTCACCAACCCCGCATCAGACAAAGGCATGATATCCAAAATATATAAAGAACTCAAGAAACTAGACATTAAAATTCTGAATAACCCACTTAAAAATGGGGTACTGAACTGAACAGAGAATTCTCAACAGAAGAAGTTCAAATGGCCAAGAGACACTTAAGGTCATGTTCAACGTCCTTAGCAATCAGGGAAATGCAAATCAAAACAACTTTGAGATACCATCTTATAACTGTCAGAATGGCTAAAATCAAAAACACCGATGATAACCTATGCTGGAGAGGATGTGGAGTAAGGGGAACACTCATCCATTGTTGGTGGGAATGTAAACTTGTCCAACCACTTTGGAAATCAGTGTGGCAGTTTCTCAGGAAACTGGGAGTCAACCTACCTCAGGATCCAGAAATGCCATTCTTGGAAATATACCCAAGAGATGCCCAATTATACTACAAAAGCATTTGTTCAACTATGTTCATAGCAGCATTATTTGTAATAGAAAGAACCCGGAAATAGACTAGATGCCCCTCAGTGGAAGAATGGATAAAGAAAGTGTGGCACATATACACATTTGAGTACTACTCAGTGGTAAAAAAAAAAACAATGACATCTTGAATTTTGCATGCAAATGGATGAAATAGAAAATAATATACTGAATGAGATAACCCAGACCTAAAAAATGACTATAGTATGTACTCACTCATTGTGCATTCTAGCCATAAACAAAGGGCATTGAGCCTATAGTTCGTGATGCTAGAGAAGCTAAATAATAAGATGAACCCAAAGAAAAACATACATAGATTTTCCTGGAAATTGGAAGCAGACAAGATCACTGGGCAAAAGTTGGGAGCATGGGGGTGGGGGTGAAGTGGAGGGAAGGTGAGAAGGGGAGAAAGAAGGGAGAGGGGGAAGATTGGGGAGACCTCGAGAAAGTGGGATGGTTGAGATGGAGGAAGAACGAATATGGGAGCAAGGAAGAAGATATCTTAATTAAGGGAGTCATTTTAGGGTTGGAAAGAGACTTGGCTCTAGAAGGGTTCCCAGGTATCCAAGGGTATGTCCCCAACTAGGCCCTTCACTATCTATTAAGTCTGGAGATCTTAAACCATTATATGATGTTTCACCCAAGAATACTGATCCCTCATCCCCTCGAATGCTTACTCCTGAAGCCAAAGGAGCTCTAAAATTGCTCATGCAAAGTTTAGAACAGGTACATTTACAAAGGGTAGATTATGATAAGCCCATACAATTATTAGTGTGAACCTCTCACTTTGCACCAACTGGAGTTTTTTGGCAAATGGGACACATCATGTGGTTACACATGCCTGCCTCTCCTTCCAGAGTGGTCACTCCGTATTATGATTCAGTATTACAACTATTATGGAAAGATAGAAAATTGAGCACTCAAACTTTTGGCAAGCAACCTGATAGAGTAGTTGTTCCATATGATAAAGATCAGTTAACACATTTACAACAATAGAATGATGATTGGACTCTGTTCTACTGTCCTCAAAAGCTTAGATTGACAGTCATTATCCTCAACATGCTTTACTTAGTTTGTTTAAAAACCATCCCGTTATTTTTCCTCGTGTGGTGCATACTGTCCCTCTTGCTGGAGTGCGTACTGTATTCATGGATGGCTCCCCTAAAGGATATGCAGTTGTGGGATCGAACGCACAGATGTTTCGACAGCCAGTGGGAGATGTTTCTGCTCAAGCGACAGAATTAATTGCTTGTTCTAGCAGTGAGGATATATAATGAAGAACCTATGACTCTGTATACAGATAGTGTTTGTCTTTCTCAAATTATTGCTCCTTTAGAAACAGCATCCTATATTCCTCCCACTTCCCGTATTCAACAGCAGCCATGCTGTTTACAATATTTGCTATGATGTAGGCATGATCCTATTTAAGGGAGCCACATTAAAGGACATACCTTGCTTCCTGGACCATTGGAAGAGGGTAATCATCTTGAAGATCAACATACCCGGATGCTTTTAGTAGTCCTGAGGAAAAGAATCTGAAACTTCATAAAAAATTATCATTTAAATGCTTGTTATTTGCAGCATCATATTGGATACTCTAAGGACACTGCCTTGCAAGTTTCCACTCAATGCCCAGACTGTGCCCTGTATCATAATACACCACACCTTGGAGTTAATACTCGGGGACTAAAGCCTAATGACATTTTGCAGATGGATGTCACTCACCTTCCCACTGCTGGTTCATTGAAATATATGCATGTTTCTCTAGATACTTATTCTAAAGTAGTTTTTGCTTCCTTACATACTGGGGAATACATTAAGAATGTTTTGGCCCATTACTTAGTGACTTTTGCATATATGGGGATCCCCTAATATATACAAAACAGATAATTGACCAGCTATTACTAGTGCCAGATTTCAAATGTTTTGTAAAGACTGTGACATCATACACAAAACTGGGATTCCCTATAATCCTGCAGAACAAGCTATTGTGGAACGGGTAAATATGACTCTAAAACAATATTTTGCAAAAATAAAAAGAGGGGAGTATATATCCTCCTCTACACTCAATTAGCCTCTATTTTATTTATTCTAAAATTTTTAACAATTGATAGTCAAGGACTAGCAATGGAATGGTACTGGCAGCAAAAATCATAATTGTTAGGCCTGGTGCAATGCAAAGATCTAGTCACAGGCCAGTGGAAGGGGCTAACTCCCTTTTTGGCCAGGGTGAGTGAGCGGTGGGTGTTTTCTCTCTAGGATCCAACAAACCCATCTGAATACCAGAGAGGTGTGTCCTTCCAATAGAGAAATGATCCTTTGGGTATTCTTCATGATGATCATTTGCCTACCAACTCCCAGTTGTACCAAGCAGACGGTATGGAACCTGGTAAAGAACCTGCCCATACTGATGCCAGTGAGTAAGTCTAGCCCATTACTTCCATCCTTTTAGGCCACCAGCTTTTCCACAGGCACTGCCTCTGGTAATGTGAATCATTGTGTAGTGTTAGCAATGCATCCATAGCTGATTTTCCGAATAATGCCACACCCAGTAAAATGGTGGGACTAAAAGAGATATGGTACCCATTATTTTAATTTAAAAGAAGGATTGCTTTGGGGCCAGTGCATCACACAAAATCTGGATTTGCTTAGAGGTAGTAATGATATGTGGTGGTACCGCCACCGACCTGAAGAAAAGAATTCTCATACCTCTAATGCTACAGAAAGGTCTTGCTTTTAATGCTACTACAAAATATAATCAAACTGATATATTTGAAACATCCTTAAAGGTTAATTATACTTCGGGTCGTAATTTCACCATTCAGTCTCAGGCCTGCATATAGCTCCATTTTTCTTCATTTTATGGAAATGTTCTATTGGGGAGAAGGATTTGCTAAATTGTTCTTCCAGAAACTGCAGTCTTAGCAATTGTTGGGATGAATCCGCAAAAGCACTTTTAGTTCGAGTACTGGCGTTGATCCCATTGCCAATAGAGGAAGATCGATCCCGGACAGAAATCACCTTGTATCAAGAGAAACAGGGCTTTGGCATAACTGCCGCCATGGTGGCCATTATCTCCGTCTCGGCTACTGCTGCCACTGTTGCTGGACTGGCCATGTCGCAGACATCGGTGGTGGCTGAAACTGTGGACAAGTTGGTGGGTCAAGTTAGCGAGGAGCTACAAACTCAAAATGTTCTTAATGTTCAAATAAAGCTAGGCATGCTAAATTCAAATCAGCAAACTGCCGTACTGCAGGAATAAATTGATGCCCCCTTTGGTTGACACAACAAATGTCTTGTTATCATAGTGTGTGTGTTATACCTTCTATTGTATAGAATGTTTCTGCCATGGTATTGCAACTTAATCGACTATTCAACTGTCACATCAAATTTATGACTTGAACAGTACTAGAGCACCTCCTGTATCTGCAGAGGGATGGCGGAATGCTATGGCCCAGATAGGGGGTTGGGTACAGCAATGATCGGGAATACTCTCCTTGGATCTATTTGGTCTTTTGGGCTTGGGCCTTTGTTTTTGGGTACTATGCAAATTCATGCGGTCCATTCAGACCTAGAAGATGGTCACCCAGCAGGTGTTACTTGGTCTATCCTCTGGTAATCCTGAAGTACCTCAAGTCTGGCTACAAATGCTGCAGAAACTCTGAAAATTTTCCCATAACGGGCAACTTCTACAGGTAGACGCCCACCTAAGACTGGGAAGAGGCCTCCCAATGATGGGTAAGGGTCTCCTATCCTGAGATGGCCTAAGACAGGAAGTCTTCATTTTATTTTACAGTTATGGAGGAGATGTTGGGATCTCTTAGTCTGGCCTCTGCCCTCCTCCTCCCCCACTGGTGACCTTTTGCTCTTTTGTACCAAGCTTCCGAAAACAGCCCTAGTTCCATGTTTTGAGTTGTTTACCCAGGCCTAGCTTCCTGGAAACATGTTGCCCCTGCCCTGACCTCCTGGTCCTATGATGAGTCTACCACCTGGCTGGACCTGATATCTCTTTTGGGTCGGTTATAAAAACCTCCCTTATGCTGTAAATAAAGGGCTTTGAGTTCCAGGACTTCAGGTTCTAGCTTCATTCAGTTGGTGTGATGTCTCTTGAATCCTGACATCTCTTGGTTCCAGGCTGTGCAGGCATGGCACTCAGTGATGCCTTCATCCATGTGTAGTCCTCAGATGAGCTTTGTCATTCAACCCCATCCTTCACTGCATGGAGCTGCGATCTGCCTGTCAGGTGCACCCGGCAACACTTAAACAATTAGCCCAGCAGGACAGCCAAGCAGACAGCTGAGCTGAAAGTCCTAACTCTATAGTAAATAAGGCCTGGCCCCTAGACCAATGGAACCTGGGTATAGAGTAGGTGTAAGAGTGCTGGTCCCACCTCTGGACACTGTGTCCAAGGCTAGGTAAGCCCAACTCACTTTCAAGGTGGTGCGAAGTCCCAGAATTCCAAAGTGATGCCCATTTTCCTCCAGCCGACAGTCACTTGCCTGTTAGGAGAAAAGTACAGTTCTAATAAAACTCCCTATAGTGAGGCCTCTTCACAAACACAGTAACCAGAGCTAGACCCAGTGTGACTGTGTCTTTTCTGATGGGAAGAATCCCGGGATAAATGAAAGCGGCAAACACAACCACAGGGAGCAGAGGGAGATGAAGGATGGGAAGAAGCTCTCTTGTCTTCACATGGAGAAATATTTCACTAGGACCAGAAACATAAAGAAATAGAGAGATAAATGAGTTCTGCTGAGATATTTCCCTGCAGACTGGTCCACAGGGTCTGCACATTCATAGGCAGCTTGCACATGGAATTGGCTCATGATCACCTCAGACGAGGATGCCGGGAAAGACCAGCCCTGGACCATATTCCCTTGAAAACTATAGTTTCCTGGGGGAGAAACCTGTGGGAGATGGCTTACCTCCTCTTCTGCTGGACAGAGACCCTATATGCTGGGTAAGTGGGCACCCTGCCATCTGGAATTCCCACAGAGCTCCTGCTTCTGAGTCTCAGGCCACACTTGCAATCTCCACCCGGTGTCTCCTGATGTACAGAGCTCATCACTTTAAACAGGAAGGACCCGTGAGAGGGGCTCTAAGGGAATCTGGAACGAGCAGCACTCAGTCTCCACTCTCCTTACCCACTGAGCTACCCTCTCCCCATGGCTCCTTCTCCCCAGTCTCTTCCACCCCATCCACATTCCTCCCTCTGCAAACTCTTTCCTGCTGCCTCTGCAGCCTCTGTCTCTCATCCTCTGGTCACCATCTCCAGCTCAACTATGTCACTTTACTTAGAAGCCGGGAGAAGTGTTGGTCTGGAGATTTAGATGTCAGACTTGGAAATTTACTAACACAGATGGGTAAACAAATTAATGCACCAGTTGCAAAAGACAAATGACAGTTTCAAGTACAAAAAAAAAGGATGAAATAAAAAAATTGATGACATAACTTAGTGAAGATATGGGACAAAGAGCACATGCTCAGCAGCAAGAGAAAATTTGATATTTTCCAGAATTGATGTCTGTCCTAATATTTCTGCATTATGTGTGACAAACAAGTCCCAAAAGCCAAAGAGGTCTGTTTTCTCTCATATGGAAAGTCTGGAGGTCTGTAGGGGCCAGAACATGAATGACAGAACACTGAGGACATGGAGCAGGACAGTAGTCCCCAAGAGATGGTCCACAATGTTAAGAAGGGGAATGATCATCTCTACCCTCACGGAGAATCCAGCGTGTGCTTCAGAGTCCTAGTTGGTTCAGTATCAGGACTCCGGCAGCTCTGGGATCCCCATTAGCCAGCAAGAATGAAGATGGTTCAATGGCCAAAAAACCAACCCAAACTGGTTTTGACACGCAAAGAAATCAATGGGACATCCATGAGCAAGTCCAGCCGTGGAAACCAGCAGCCAAGTGGACTCTCTCTGTGTGTTTGATGAGTAGGGCTGGAAGCTCCTATCTAGAAATTGTGGCTTCATGCGCTGCCTCTAGCACTGGTGTCCTTAGAGTGAAAGCTCTGACTTCAAATCACAAGACAGGAGCCCAGTGTCTCAGTGACAAACCTTGAGTCCTCAGCCTTGTTCTCAAGGCCCAAATGGAGAGAACTCAGTCAGTCACACCAGGAAACTGATCCGGATTCTGCTGATTGGTCAGTATGAAGTCATATGACTTGTTCTGAGATTTCAGTTGTACATTCTGTAAAAACATGGTTGGTGCATAGAATTTAATATTCTGTGCCTTGATTCCAAGGATGTATCAGCAATGGCACATGTCCCCAGCCTACTGCCTTGTGTCCACACAAGAACTCCTGATGACACTCCTTACCTCCAAGTTTCCGTTCATGCTGGACATAGACTTCTATTCTGAAGGTTAGGCTTGGAGTTTGCCCCCTGTTCCTAGTCCATCCTAGATGAAAGTACCTTCAGTTCAGTCCTGACCCTGTCAAGATGAAAAAAGCACAGAACTGTTACGATTCTGCATGAACTGTTTGGAGGAACTTACCATTGACGCCATACAGCTGATGAAGCCAGGCATGGCAGTGTACATCTGTGATCGCAGCACTCAGGAGGCAGGGGTGCATGGTCAATCTCTATGGGTTTGAGATCTGCGTGCTCTACAGAAAGAGTCTCAGTTAGCCAGGGCTATAAGTGAAATTCAGTCGCAAAACATAAAATATAAAATGCGGATTCAGGAAATTTCCCTATCTCATTTGCAGAATTCAACAGAACACTCAACTATTTCACAGTCCTGGCTTCACTGATAAGCAACAGAAACAAGTCCTGACCCCAGTTGATGCCCATAAATTAAAGTAACTCTCACCCCCTAATCAAGCTGCTTTTTGTTCTCTGAATGTTTTGTTCTGGGACTCACCAGATGGTCAGGGTTCTAGAAAGTATGTGACCGCACAAGCTGGCTGTTGTCCTGCTGGGATGAAGATCAGGTCAAACCTTCAATATTCACCAGAGTTTGCTAAAAGTTCAGATGGTCAGAATGGAAGCCGGATGCCAAGTACAACAGAGAAGATGGTTCCTCCCTTGCCACACCTCCAGTCTCTCAGCTTCCCATTGCTCTTCCGTCAAGTGAGTCAATGATAACTTTCCCTCTGTGTTAGGGGTCTGGCAGAGGCCACCTCATGGGATCCTTTTCTTCATGACATCAGGACCAGGCTTCAGAAACTCCTCTTCTACCACACACAGATACTCACTGCACTCAATCTTACCTTCAGGGGATGATGCACACAGATAGGGCCCTGGATTACCCACTGAGTTCGGTTCCCCTTGGCATCTCAGCAAGCTGCTCCCTACCTGGAAGGTGTCCTGGAAAACAGTTCAGATCCCACACTCACCAGTGTTCACACTGCACCACTGGCTGTCACCAGGAGCTCCATGACGACCAAGGTTTCCTTGTACACATGCTCCTATGGTGGGCATTGGTCATAGAGAAGTCCCCTTGAGGGGACAGAACTCAAAGTCAGGCTTGACATGACGTACTTACATTCCCACGCTGGAGCAGAACAATGGTAATGTGAGGTCTAATGCAAGTTATAAATCCCTCTGTGAGAAGGGAAAATGATGCCAGATTCTTGGATCAGGCGATCAGAGGCAACATGGAAAGCCTGGATGAAGGAGCCTGTGAGGACAAAGACACAGATGTCATCAGACCTGCCGTAGGCCATGTCAGATAGGACCGGGGGAGGACTCCAATTATGATGGAGCACCCTTCTGTCCTGAGAAACCCTCCATCAGTAGCCCCGGTCAAAAGGCCTCAAGACCGCCTCACACTTTTCTACCTTGACAAAGCCAGAAACCTTCAGAGCAGAGACTTTCCTCCTCATGGCTGGCAAGAAACCACAGTTCCCACTCTGCTCTGCGGGAGACATTTGTTCCTGGTCTTACTTCTTCAAGACCCCTGCCCAGCAAAACCTTCTTTTCTCCTGATTCATATCCAGGTCAGCTCCTCAGGACAGACTCTAGCCCTCTCTCTACAGGTCCTCTCATTTCCTCTTTGCCTCTCCACCTCCCTTTCCCCTGGTCCTCCCCATTACTCCCTCCCCCCACTGTGTTTATGCTTCCTGCAGTTCTTCCTAAAGACAGTCAGAAAGCAGTTTGGAGGAGATGGAGAGATCACAGGGGACTGAGACTGAATCCTGTGTGCAACTCTCTCCTGTCGACAGAGGCCGGGTATTAGATGCTGGGGAAGCTTGGTCCCACAGGATCCATGAAACAAGGGAGGGAGGCCTTTAGTGTTGATGCTGCATGTGACTACTCAGGGATGTCCCAAAACAGTGCAGGGCAGCAGTGAGGTGGAACTGAGACTCTATAATGGGAAGATGGACACCAGAACCTGTAGCCCTGACATATCATCACACAGGACACAGAATTCTGACCTGATCCTTCCAGTTACATTTCAAGCAGTATTTCAAATAGGTCATCTCACTCTCCTGGTGTGGGAGAATTGTCTGTATTCTGTCAATCATATTTTAATAAAACGCTGATTGGCCAGGCAGGCAGTATAGGCAGAGAAGCCAGACAGGAAGTAGGGGTGGAGCAAAGAGACTGGGAGTATTCTGGCAAGCAGGAAGCTCCCTCCACAGTTCTTCCCAGACCACCGGAGAGGAAAGAGGTAAGCTGCCCTGCTGGAAAAGGTACTGAGCCATATGGCTAACATAGATAATGATAATGGGTTAATATAAGTTACAAGGACTAATAAGAAGCCTGACCTAATGGGCCAAACAGCTTTAAAATCTTATGGAGTCCTGTGTGTGATTTTCCTTGGGGTATGCAGCTGTGGGGTACTGGGCAGGACAGATACCCAAGCCAACCAGCCCTCATGTTACACTCTCCCTCAATAAAAACCAAGGGAATAATCAAAGTCCCTCTCAAGTGACTTTGCAGACAGGACTTGCTCTGCACTGAAGAAGATGGAAATCCACTGACCAATAGGCCTCCCTTTTCTTCTGCCACATCCTAGCTCACTAGGAAAGATCAGGATGAAATTTCCAAGGCAGCATCCTACATGTAAGCCTTGACACATGCTGGACCCATCAGGGGAGGCCCTCTCATGCTCATTGCTGGTTGTTCCTAGACCCTCCCTATATGCTCTTCAGGGGAGGCTTCTTCCTGCTCTAGCATGTCCAGAGACACTGTAACACTGTAACAGGTGTAAAGAGAGTACACCCATCTCATTCATGTTATTTGCTGACAGGAAGTTCCTCAGGACAGACTGTATTCCTTGTCCTACACCACCTCTCATTTCCCCTTTTCCTGTCTCAATCCAGTTTTCCAGTTAGTCCCTTTATCTCCTTTCACCCGTCTCCCTCCTCCAGAGACTTACACAGGTCTCGCCGTCCTTTCCAGAAGACAGTCACAGATTAAGTTGGAGAGATTAGAGTTATCAAGATGAAAGCAGCCCAGATTGGTATAAAGGCATTCCTGGTTGTAGAGTCAGCTGTTTACATGCAGTGTGAGTCATCCTGCAAGCACAACCAGAGCTAGGGAAGTAGAGGGTCCTTGGGATGCTGTGCTTATGACCACCTCTTCCTACAACAGCAGTGCTGGAGCTGGAAGAAGCTGAAGGGGAAGCAAACTCGCAGCTGATTCCCAATAACTGGAGGATGGATGCAGGAGTCTGTTGCCTGGGTTGGAGGGACTTGGCACTCTGGAGACCTGTCCTGGCCCCCTTCATTGGCAGTCACTCCTCACCAGGGCTGGAATTCTATTAGGCCATCTCAACTTCCACACTTCAAAGCAGAAAGAAACATTAAAGCATTCCTGTTAGTAACTGACAGAGAAATGTTTGTTGCTATAGATACCTACCAATTCCTCCATTCTGAGAAATTCCTCCAAAATCCCCTCCCTTCCTTCCCACCCTGTGGTCCACATGCTATGCTATCTGTTTTTGGCTCAGCATTGCAGGTATTTACATGAACAGGAAACTGTGAAACTGTATCATCTAACATACTAGACATCTTAGTATCTGTGCCTTCTATGGGGTTCAACTTGTCGTTAATAAATGATATTGAAATAACATTGTGAAAATACAAGTGAGGAATCGTTCTGGGTGACCAAACGAACTGCACTCCACGTAGGTCTCCACTGTCATCTCTTTTCTGTGAAGCCCCTGACACAAGGATTCAGGACTCACCGTGGTGTGGGCAGGCGACGGCGGCAGCAGCAGCAGCAGCACAGTGCCCTCAGTGCCTGGGAAATTCGTTTCCTCACCAGTTTCCAGCCTCGGAATGGCCTGGATCCAGATGTTGTGGGTGCCACCTGGGACTGGTCACTGGGAATGGCTTCACCCGTGGATGGTTCCTCTGTGAAGCCCATGTTCACAAACCCGGTGAAAGTTCCATCCAGAGTTGATTCCGGGTAGCAGAGATTGCCAGGCAGACAGTCAACTGAATTCCTGTTGACTGCAGTGTTCTCTGGAGTAGAGTTGATGACATCAGCCATAAAGGCATCTTTTTCTGGGACTGTGTTACCTGAACACGGCATCACTTCCAGGCTGCAGGATCTCTTGAGTGTGGTACAGCTTCTGCATCTCTTGACACTTTCATCCAAACCTTCTTTGTGAAAGTGACTCTTCCCAGTAGGAAGAGCTGGTTCACTAGCACTTCTCTTCAAGGTTACAGGTAGGCAAAGGGGAGCTGCATGGGTCACATTTAACCAGGTCTTATTTTGCATATGGCTATCTCCACAGCTCAGTTTGTATTTGATTATATTCATGGTGGCTGTTAAGTTATTTGGCTGCCTGTGCTTTAGGGATGAAACAATCTCTTCACAGGTATAGCCGATAGTACACATAGTATCCACGACCCTGGGAAGGAGTTCCTTAGTGGCAGGTGGCACATGCTCTTGAATGGGGCCCAGCCATGGTCGTTCCACAAGCTGGCAGATTGTTATTCTGTACCAGGTGGGGACCATGAGTAATCTCGCAATTATAATATGGCAGGGTTTTGATAAATGGTAAGGAATGGGACACATTGTGGTGGTAATGAGCCTGTGCATAGCCTCCAGGGTGGTTTCTACATATGGAAAATGCCCCGTGACCAGGGTGTATAGGACGATGCCCAGGCTCCACATATCACCTGCCAGTCCATCATACGGTTTCTTTGCCAAGATCTCCGGAGCCCAATAGAGCAAGGAGCCACAGATCTCCTCCAACATCTGCCCCTCTGTGATTTCAATCGCCATACCAAAGTCACAAAGCTTTGCATTGCCTGCTGCATCGACTAGGATGTTTTCTAATTTAATGTCTCGATGTGCGATGTGTCTCTGGTGAAGGAAGTGAACTGCTGATACAACCTGCCGGAAAATCGCTCTGGCCTCCTCCTCCTTTAGACAGCCCAGTGCCCTGAGGCAGCTCTCCAGGTCTTCTCCTGCCACATACTCCATGATCACGTACGTGGTTGTCAGGGTGTCGATCATGTGAAAAAATCGAACAATGTTCCTGTGTTCTAAAGACTGAAGGATGTTTACTTCAGTGCTGATGTCAGCCACACTGTTGGTGTTTTTCTCAAGGACCTTGACAGCCACTCGTGTTTGAGTGGGCAGGTGGCAGGCCAGCTTCACCTCCCCGAATGCACCACAACCTAGGGATAGTAAGATCTTGAAATCCTGTTCAAGAATATCCTCTTCTATGCTGCTGGCCATGGTGTTTTGATCAATTTCAACCACTTTATCTTGTGGTAAATTTCAGAGTCACACAATGCTTAAAAAAAAATCAGTGCAGTTTTAGGCAGGAAGTTTATAGCTTTCAGTTCTCTGTCCTGAAATCTGACATCCCCAATGAGCTAACGATGCTCTTCAAGAATATAAACACACTAGAGGAACCCAAATCCACAGCAGTAGATGAGGAGTCATAGGAAAGTTCAGAGTAGGAATCAGTGAAGTGGGCTTCAAAGGAAAACCCTGAGATCCCTGAAGGGGAGGGGGAGATATTTTCAAGACTATGTCACAGTGCAAACCCCTCCTAAACACCGATCAGGAGAGAGCAGACACAAATTACTTTATAGAAAATCGATCTTGTAACCTATAGAACTACTGTTCATAGGGTCTTTCAGAGATGCTACAGTTTTGTACATCAGGATTTTAGAAAATATGAAAGACATTCCTAGGCTTGTGTGACTATTGAATTAAGATAAAATAAAACACAAACCCATGCCTTGTAAGCAACAAGTCTGACTGGCAATGAAAACAGGTCCAAACAAGGCAGAGACCAATCTCATGGATTCCCTAAATCATTCAAAACTTTCCGGAAGAATGAAGACCAGGGTCAGAGAACATACTTCCAGAAAGAGAAAACAAAGGAAGACATCAGAACTCATCCCTGTGTCAGTGTTACCCCAATCCCACCACCAAATGAGCTCAATGAATAGAGCAAGTGTAGGCTCCTTTCCTTGATGAACATAGATGTGAAATCCGTAATGACAGTCCTTGATACTGCACTTCCATCTCAGCAAGACACTATAGAGTCAGAATGGCCTCACCCAGGAGTGAAGTAACATTTGAAACAAACTAATTAATCAACAGCACAGCACAGCAAGAGACTGTGGGGAAAGGTCCACACCCAGCACAGGGACTACTGACCGGTTGTGTTATAACCAAAGAGCTAACACTAGATATAGTTTTCCCTGGAACAATGCAGGTCCACAAACATAAGTAGGATCTACTTTGTCTCCTCTGTCTCTTCTGGATCATGAGGAAGGTAGGGGCTGAGCTTTTTTAAAGTCACAGAATCAGACACAACGATGTAGCGAGGCACTGAAACAGTGCAGGGAAATATGAACAAAGTACAGTACAGGCATGTATGGAATCTGTAGCATGCAATTGCTTCTTTGTAATGTGTATAAATTATATGTGTATCAGTGAAATATATATAATATGTGACTATTATAAGTATATAATATAATTGATTCTTAAAATAAACTAGCATAGTTCTATATTATAATACTATAATTGACTTATAGTATTATATGCCCAGTGTTTATAAGTAATATAATATGTAGCATATATCATAAATAATATATTCCATACTGTATATTATATAATTAGAATAACAAAATTATATGTTAAATATTGCATAACATATAACATATATTTGTGTATATAGCATACAATATGTAATATATAGTATACAATTGTTATCTCTAATAAATAGGAAAATGTGTTTTACATAAGAATAAAGAAACCAATGGGAATAAAAGACTGACTTTTCAAAACTGAGAATTGGGTAATCTTCAATGATGAATGAGATAATATAAGCACAATATACCCCTGGAACAAAGGCAAATATTTTAATATAATCTTAATTTTTTGTGCCACAGTCAGTTGAGATTGCTAGGGAGCCTGCCCTTTTCTTTAGGGAAACAGAGGAACAGTGAATCGGGAAGACAGAGAAGGTGTGGGGCAAATGGGAGAAGTGGAGTGACAGAAAGATGCAGTCAGGATATAATGCAGGAAAGAAGAATAAATGAAAAGCAAAAGGAAAAAGCTTAAATATACAAATAAAGCAGCAAACCTAAAGCCCAGGATGTAAACCACCAAACTGGAAATAATCTTCTACAGTTTCAACAACAGCAACAATGATCTGCACGTAGTTCATAAAACCCAGGAAGTGACACTTTCACACTCTTTCCATAAAGGAAGGATTACCCTAATTCTCAAACCATATAAGACATTTTTAAAAGATCCTAGTATCAGGCAATGTCATTGTTAACAGACTGAAAAATCCCGAATGAGAGTAATAGATAGCTCACATCAGTTCAACACTGTATTAATAAGACTGTACTTCATGATCAATATGCCTTTAACCAGGAACACTAAGGATTAGTCCACAGGTACAAATTGTCAAATAGCATAACATACTAAGCCCTATGATCAGACATCAATGGAATGAAATGTCTGTTTCTGGAAATAGCTTGGAACTAAAGAAAGTTACTGCAAATATATCAATTTCACAAACAAAAGTTTCCCATAGACTTTGTTTCCCACAGATCATGAGCAGGCAGGGGAGAGCCTTTGTATAATTGAAGGTACTTGTCAAATTCAATGGGTGGTAAAGTGAGATATAGCAGATAAATATGATCAAAATAGACCATAGCCAGATATCAAAATTATGATCATATTCCTCATCCTATACAGTTAATGTATAGCACTAAATTTATAAAATGCAGGAGAACACACCCAAAAATGACAAAGAAAAGAAGTTGATAAAAGAAAAATAATTTGAAATGAAGAAAAAGAAAGTAAAGGAAAATATTAAAACTCAAACCAATAATGTAACTATATAAATAAATGACAAATACCAAGAGCCCAAACTGAAAATTGGGAGACAAACTCACTATGTCCAGTTACAACAGGTTTTGGAATAGACCAAGTATATGAGAAAAAAATGGAGTCCAACTGCTCTCCCAACAACCGACTGCTTCACTGCAGTACAGAGACAACCAGTACAGGCAGTGAGTTATTACTGGCTAATATCAAGAACTCCATGTGATGTCACATGCAATGGACCAATCAAAGCTCAGTTTTAAAAAACACAGTTGTTTTTGAAAAATATTTTTCAGTTCACATTCTTTCTCCCAAGGACAAATGTCCTTAGCAGAGAGGGCTGCTATCCATCCTCAACCCACCCTTTACTTTCCCAGGAGTCAAGATAGAGTCATTGCTGTCACAGTCACACATTGATCATATTGCTCTCACCCACCCCTGAATAAAATCAATGAACTTTTCAAGTAGCCTAAATTCCAGATCCCATCCTCTGTCATGTAACTTAGGTCTCATATTAACCAATGCTGACTCTGGGTGTTGCAGCAACTCTCTTTTTCATAGAAACCTTGAAATTCATGGAGACTTACATTGTTGGGTTGAAATAAAACTTCAGATACCTACTGAGTGTCAATCATTACTAACAATGTTTTGTCTCAAGGGAAGATATGCCCTAGCTACACTGTCCTTCTCTAACCTCTGGCCATTCCCTCTCTCACCTGCTATAAAAAGAAAATAAATCCAGGAAGGAGTGGAATAATAAAACAAACAAAAAATAAGTCTAGGAAATAAAACTAGACAAAACACTATGAAATTATTGAGCATCAAGAAAGATTTTAGAGTGACCAAGACAATTCACTGATGGATTCTATAATCTTAACTTTGAATAGCAATGTTCTCCAAATATTTCAGTAGCCTATCAACATGAGGGAAGGAATATTTTCAAATTTTTTATAAAGGATGCATTACCCTTATTCTCAAACAAAGTAAATAAAACTTAAAAAGAACCCAGTATGAGGCAAAGCAATTTACTAACACAGATTAGAACACATTTAATGAGAAATAATTTTTAATGAGAGGTAGCTCACACCAAGTTCAGCACCACGTTAATAAGACCATATTTTATGTTCAAGATGTCTTCTTGCAGGAACATTAGGATTCGTCCACACATACAAACTCATAGCAGAGGATACATACAATGTTATAGGTAAGTCCTATAATCAGACATCAAAAGAATGAAATGCCTTTTCAGGAAAAACTTGGGAAAAGAGAAAGTGTCACTTCAAATATTCCAGTTCCACAAACACAAGTGTCACATTTTGTTTCCTAGGGGTCATGAACAAGCAGGGGGAACAACCTTTCTTCATTTGAAAGTTCTTGCCACACTCACATGGTGGGTAAGTGAAATGGGGCAGGTAAATATGATCAAAATGCAATACAGGCAGATACAGGAAGTCATCAAAACCAATTAATATGTACCAATAAATATGTAAATCACACAAGACCATAGGAAAAATGATAAAGAAAAGAAGTTAATGAAAAGAAAACTGGTTGAAATGAGAAAGAACTTAAGGCAAAATCAAACTCAAAACCAATGAGGTAAGGATAGATAGATAGATAGATAGATAGATAGATAGATAGATAGATAGATAGATGATAGATAGATAGATACCACATGACAAAAGCCTAGACTGAAACATGGGAAATATACTCACTGTGTCGAGATCCTCCAGGTTTTGAAAAGTCCAAATCTGGGAGAAACAACTGAATCCAACTGCTCACCCTGCAGCACCCAACTGCTTCTCTGAAGAGCAGGGATAAACCCCGATGTTAGGTGGCACCCTTCTATTGGCTGATGTCTAGCTTACCTCACTTAGAATCCATGTGATGTCACATGCAATGGTCCAATCAGGGCTTGGCAAAAATACATAGTGACTTTTAAATATTTTTTTCTCTTATATTCTTTTCTCCAATCACTATAATGTGAGTTTGAGGCCAGACTGGTCTAAAAGAGCTAGTTCTAAACAGGTTCTAAACTACAGCGAAACCCTGACTCAAAAAATTAAAAAAAAACAAAAGGAAGTAGGGATTGTGTAACCTTAGATTTATAGAAAATTAAGTCCACGTAATGGGAGTGACTAATGGCACGGACATCAGCAGGAAAGTACAGTTAGTTCTATGGCATAGGAATCTCAATATTCTCCTGACATGCCCCTGTCCTCTCCAAGGAGCATTAGTGCAATCTAAAACATGTTTCTATAGTCAGTCAGTGTCCACTTACATTTTAGGTGACATGACAGATAGAGTTAAAAAGTGACTCAATCTATTTCCACATCCCAAGGCCGTCTCAATCCATGACACGTTAGTTGTGAGTTCTCAGTGGATTTTAGCAAGAAAGACCTGATATGACAGATTGTGGGACCATAGATCATCCCCTAAATGACCCTGCTCTGTCCACTCACTCTCTCCAGCAGAACATTTCTTTCTCCTCTTCCTCCATCTCTGCACAGTCCCTCATCCTGGAGTTCGTTCATGCAGATAGCTGTGCTGTTGCATTCACCAAGTCTGGCACCTGGATATCTACCTACATGGTTTCTTACGCCTCCAGCCCCTGATGCAACCTGGAACCATCAGCATTGCTTCCTCTCAGAAGCACCAGCATTCTCCACAGCAGACTCCCCTGTTCTCTTCTTAGCGTCCAACAGTACTTGGGGTCAAAGTCTACTACCTGGACCAATCTCTTGTCTCTAAGCTCAATGACTGTTGAATGGTTCTCTTTTTCTGCTAACAGAAAGAACAGCAAGAAAGGCTGGGTTCCAGGGACCAACTGAACATTCCATGCAGAAAGGCATCATCTCACATGTCTGTCTTTCGGATTTGATGGCCATCCCTGTTACATGCCACAACATTATACTGTAGCTAATTGCTCAGCCACCATTTTCGAGTGACTTATCAGACCCAAGTGCTCTGATAAAAGTTAAACTAAAAGGCAAGACTTTTTATCATTATTGCTGTGTGAATAAAGTGGCTGTCTTTTTCTGTAGATTTTCTCTGTACTTGACTCCTTTTCTGTTACATATTTGGGAATTAATTCCCACGATTCAGAATTGTTTCATGAAAAAATTTTCCCACTGCCAGGCCTTCATTCCTCTCTCCTAAGTAAACACAGATCTGCGTTCCTACAATTATCTTTATCAGCAGGAACTTTGTCAGTGCTTAGGGTTCAGGAAAATCATTCCATTTAAGATATTCACAGATCTCAAAAAAAAAAAAAGAATCACTACCTGTCCAAGCTGCTCTTCTTGTTTTTCACAACTTAAAAGATTCCTACCTCCTTGTGCACACTTTCACCTCAGTTTACTGGTGATTTTAATTCACAAAATATACGGCTTGTGTTTTACTCTTAAGCCCTATTCAAAATTTTACTGAAAATAAAACTTTTAGCTCTTTACTAACCACTTAAAAATATGGTGCAGTGCACTAACCTTTCCCTCTAGAATTCCCTGATGATTTAATTCCTTTCTTAACCAACACTCTCCATTCAGGAGCCAGGTCTACCTTTGAGCTTCCAGCCACAGATCTCTCAGTCTAACACTTTCTCTGTCTCTGTCTCTGTCTCTGTCTGTCTGTCTGTCTGTCTGTCTCTCTCTCTCTCTCTCTCCTCTCTCTCTCTGTCTCTCTCTCTGTCTCTCTCTCTCTGTCTCTGTGTGTGTGTGTGTGTGTGTGTGTGTGTGTGTGTGTGTGTGTGGAGAGAGAGAGAGAGAGAGAGAGAGAGAGAGAGAGAGAGAGAACTCTTCTCTGATCTTTTATGGGCAACAGAATTCCAGTCCTGGAACCTGATATGCCTGAAAATTGCTGGTTATAAGGGTACATATGACTGGGAATGTTTGAAACGGTTAAAACAAGGATGAAGAGGGATGGGAAAAAGGAAGAATAAAAAAAATGGACAGACATCCTGTTGTGAGTAAATTTCTTACCCTTTATATTTCTACACACCCTTTAGCTTATTGTGGTATCTTTAATGAACCCTGAAGAGGGATCCCTAGGATCTGGACTTGAACATCTTAACCCAGAAGAAGCAGAAGAAAATGACTTTAAATGTAACCTTATGAAAAAGATGTAGACCTTTAAACAGAAAGTGAAAACTCCATTAAAGAAATGGAAGAGTGTTGCCTGCACTTTTCTGTGAATTCCCACACCCGATTCAGGTGTGTGCCTCCCGAATCAAGTCCACGAGAATGGATAAATATCCTAAGGGTTGAACAGACATACAGAGACCAGGCTCATTCACCAAAGGAGTAAATGGCAACTTTATTAAGCACAAGTCAGGCATGTATACTATGCAGCAGAAGGACAACAGCCCCCTCCCATCCAGAACAGGGAAAGAGGAAGTCAGGCGTTGGTGCCCAGGGTCAGAGAGCTGCTGATCAGGGAACCTTGCCTGCGGTGGGAACCTTGCTTGCAGGTGGAATTACCATAACAAAAGAGGGCGAGTTCTCCCTAAGCTAAACCCTCAGGCTGGTGCAGAGAGCATAGAAACCAAGAAGTCAGAGGAAAAATGGCCCCCGCATAGCACCTCGAGCCAAGGGGAAAAAACCTGGGTACCGACAGAAGAGAAGACAAACAAAAAAATTGGAAGAAATTAATAAATATCTCAAAGATACCCAAAAAATCAAGAAAAAGCAATAAAACAGATATAGGAAATAGTTAAAGACTTAAAGGCAAAAATGAAAGTAATAAAGAAAACACAAACTGAGGGAAGGCTGGATATGGAAAATCTGGGCAAACAAACAAGAATTACAGAGACAAGTATAACCAACAAAATACAAAAAATAGAAGAATCTCAAACACTGAAGATATTATAGAGGAAATAGACTCATTGATGAAAGAAAACAGCAAATCCAACAAATTTTTAACACAAAACATCCAGAAAAATCTGGGACATCATAAAAAGACCAAACCTAAGAATAATAGGAGTAGAAGGAGAAGACCTCCAGCTTCAAGGCCCAGAAAATATATTCAACAAAATTATAGAAGAAAACTTTCCCAACTTAAGGATATCACTATGAAGGTACAAGAAGCTTACAGAACACCAAATGCACTGGATCAAAAAAAAAATAGCATCCCCTCACCATATAATAATAAAAACACAAAACACATAGAACAAAGAAAGAAAATTAAGAGATGCAAAGGAAAAAGGTCAAGTAATATATAAAGGTAAACCTGTCAGAATTACACCTGACTAATCAGTGGAAACCATGAAAACCAGAAGGTCTTGGATAGATGTGCTGCAGACAATAAGAGACCATGAATGCAAGACCATACTACTATAGTCAGCAAAACTTTCTTTCACCATCAATGGAGAAAACAAGATATTCCATGACAAAAACTTATTTAAACAATATGTATCTACAAATCCAGCCTTACAGAAAGTACTAGAGGGACAACCTCAACCCAAGGAACAACACCCATAATAACACAGACATCTGATAACTCTCCATCAATACAACTCAAGAAAGGAAACACACAAACACTACAACAAACAATGGAAGAAAGAAAGCATCTTTAACAAATGGTGCTGACATAACCAGTAGTCAACCTCTAGAAGAAGGGAAATAAATCCATATCTATCACCATGCACAAAACTCAAGTCCAAAAGGATTAAAGACCTCAATATTAATCTGACCACACTAAACCTGATAGAAGAGAAAGTGGGAAGTAGTCTGTAACACATGAGCATAGGAGACCACTTCCTGCGTAGAACCCCAGTAGCACAGACAATAAGAGCAAAAATGAATAAATGGGACATTATAAAACTGAGAAGTTTCGGTAATGCAAAGGATACTGTCATTAAGACAAAAAGGCAATCTACTGTATGGTGGAAGATCTTCAGCAACCCAGCATCAGACAATGGTCTGAACTTCAAAATATATAAAGAAATCAAGAAACTAGACATTAAAACTCTAATTAACACATTTTAAAAATGGGGTGCTGAACTGAACAGAGAATTCTCAACAGAAGAAGTTCAAATGGCCAAGAGACACTTAAGGTCATGCTTAACCTCCTTAGAGATTAGGGAAATACAAATCAAATCAACTTTGAGATACCATCTTATACCTATCAGAATGTCTAAAATCAAAAATACCCATGATAGCCTGTGCTGGAGAGGTTGTGGAGTAAAAGAACACATATCCATCATTGGTGGGAATGCAAAATTGTGCAACCACTTTGAAAATCAGTGTGGTGGTTTCTCAGGAAACTGGGAGTCTACCTGCCTCAAGATCCCACAATTCCATTCTTGGGAATATACTCAAGAGATGCCCAATAATACTACAAAAGCATTTGTTCAACTATGTTCATAGTAGCACTCTTTGTAATACCCAAGAGATGCCCAATAATACTACAAAAGCATTTGTTCAACTATGTTCATAGTAGCACTCTTTGTAATAGCCAGAACCTGGAAACAACCTAGGTGCCCCTCAATAAAAAAATGTATAAAGGTGTGGCAATATACACTTTACACTTCTACTCAGTGGTAAAAAACAATGACATCTTGAATTTTGCATGGAAATAAAAACACTTTACTGAGTGAGATAACCCAGACCCAAAAAGAGGAATATGATATGTACTCACTCATAAGTGAATTCTAGCCATAAACAAAGGACAGTGAGCCTATAGTTCATGACCCTAGAGAAGCTAAATAAGAAGGTGAACCCAAAGAAAAACATATATTTATCCTCCTGGATATTGGAAGTAGACAAGATCGCTGGGCAAAAATTGGGAGCAGGGGGGTGGGGTATGTTGGGGTGAGGGGAAATGAGGAGAAAGAAGGGAGAAGGGGAGGACTGGGGAGAGCTAGGGGAAATGGGATGGTGAGATGGAGGAAGGGCAGATATGGGAGCAGGGAAGAAGATATCTTAACTAAGGGAGCCATTTTAGGGTTGCCAAGAGACTTGGCTCTAGAGAGGTTCCCAGGTGTCCAAGGGGATTTCCCCAACTAGGTCCATGGGCAGTAGAGGAGAAGGTACCTGACCTGGCCTTCTCCCATAGCCACACTGGTGAATATCTTGCATATTACCATAAAACCTTCATCTGATGTTGGATGGAGATAGAGACAGAGACTCACATTGGAGCACTGGAATGAGCTTCCAAGGCCCAGATGAAGAGCAGAAGGAGAAAGAACATGAGCAAGGAAGTCAGGACCATGAGAGATGCCTCCAACCAATGGAGACCGTGGGACTGATCTAACAGGAGCTCACCAAGGCCAGCTGGACTGGGACTGAACTAGCATGTGATCAAATCGGACTCTTTGAATGTGGCTGACAATGAGGGCTGACTGAGAAGCCAAGGACAATGGCACTGGGTTTTTATTCTACTGCATGGACTGGCTTTGTGGAAGCCTAGTCTGTTTGAATGCTCACCTTCCTAGACCTGGATGGGCAGGTGAGGACCTTGGCCTTACAACAGGGTAGGGAACTCTGACTGCTCTTAGGACAGGAGAGGAAGCAGGAGAGGGAATGGGGGAAGTGGGAGGAAAATGGGAGGAGGGGAGAAGGTGGAAATTTTTAATAAATAAATAAATTTAAAAAAATAAATAACCAGAGTTAACCACCACTGGTAATTAATATCGCTTAATATCAATGGACTCATTTCACCTATAAAATGGCACAGGATAAGAGAATAGATACAAAAACAGGATCCAGCCTTCTGCTGTTTACAAGAAACAGACCTCAACCTCAAAGACAAACACTACTTCAGAATAAAGGGTTGGAAAAAGGTTTTCCAATCAAATGGACCTAAGAAACAAGCAGGTGTGGCTGTCCTAATATCTAACAAAATTGATTTTAAAAAAATCAATCAGAAGAGATGAAGAAGGACACTTTATACTCAAAATAGGAATAATTCATCAAGATGGAGTCTCAGTGCTGAATATCTATACCCCTAATGTAAAAACACCCCATATGTAAAAGAAACATTACTAAAACTCAACTCACACATTAAACACCAAACACCAATAGTAGGAGATTTCAACACTCCTCTCTCACCAATGGACAGGTCACCAGACAGAAATTTAGCAAAGAAATAAGAGAACTAACAGATGTAATGAATCAAATGGACTTAACAAACATCTGTAGAACATTCCACCCAAACAGCAAAAAATATACCTTCTGCTCAGCACCTCATGGTGCCATCTCAAAAATGGATCACATACTCGGTAACAAAGCAAACATCCACAGATACAAAAAAAAAATCTAGTAACCACCTGTGTCTTATCGGATCACCATGTAGCAAAGGTAGAATTTAGCAACAATACTATTCCCAGAATGCCTACATACTCATGGAAACTGTACAGTCAACAACTGAACCAACCCTGGGTCAAGGAAGAAATAAAGAAATTAAAGTCTTCCTTGAATTCAACGAAAATAAAGACACAACATATCCAAACCTATGGGACACTATGAAAGCAGTGCTAAGAGGAAGGTTCATAGCACTAAGTGCACACATAAAGAAAAAGGAGAAGCTCACATTAGCGACATAATAGCACACCTGAAAGCTCTAGAAAAAAAAAGAAGCAGACTCACCCAGGAGGAGTAGAAGACTGGAAATAATCAAACTGAGGGCTGAAATCAACAAAATAGAAACACAGAAAACAATACAAAGAATCAGTGAAATAAAGAGCTTTTTCTTTGAGAAAATCAACAAGATTGACAGACCCTTATCCAAATTAATCAAAAGGCAGAGAGAGAAAACCAAAATTAACAAAATCAGGAATGAAAAGGGGGACATAACAACAGACACTTAGGAAACTGAGAGGATCATTAGGTCCTACTTTAAAAGCCTGTATGTCAGAGAATTGGAAACTATAAAAGGAAGGGACATTGTTTTAGATAAGTACCATATACCACAATTAAATCAAGACCAGGTGATCAATTTAAATAGACCTATAAGTTGCAAGGAAATAGAAGCTGTCATCAAAATCCTCCCAACCAAAAAAAGTTCAGGGCCAGATGGTTTTAGTGCAGAAATCTACCAGAACTTCAAAGAAGAGATAATACCTATACTCCTCAATGTATTCCACATAATAGAAACAGAATAGTCATTGCTAAACTCTTTTCATGAAGCTACAGTGACCCTGATACCAAAACAGTACAGAAACTCAACCAAGGAACAGGATTATAGACCAAACTCACTCTGAACATCGATCCAAAAATTCTTAATAAAACACTGGCAAACCGAATTCAAGAACACATCAAAAAAAAAATCATCCATTATCTTATTCTTGAAAACACCAATGGCGGATGACACCGGTGCCCGTGAGGGCCGGGAGGATTGGCAGCAGTCTGAGGGGGCAGCAGCTGTGGTCTGAGGGGGCCACGGCTGTGGTTGAGACCCTGGCCTAGGCCGCAGGGCTCGCGGAGGTAAAGCTGAAGACAAGGAGTGGATTCCTGTCACCAAGCTGGGACGCCTGGTTATGGATATGAAATTCAAGTCCCTAGAGAAGATATACCTGTTCTTCCTGCCCATTAAGGAGTCCGAGATCATTGGCTTTTTCCTGGGAGCATCCCTAAAGGACGAGGTTCTGAAGATCATGCTGGTGCAGAAGCAGACTAGGGCAGACCAGCGAACCAGGTTCGAGGCTTTCGTCGCTATTGAGGACTACAATGGTCACGTAGGTCTCGGTGTTAAGTGCTCCAAGGAGTTAGCCACTGCTATCCGAGGGGCCATCATCTTGGCCAAGCTTTCCATTGTACCTGTGCGGAGAGGCTACTGGGGGAACAAGATTGGCAAGCCCCACACTGTGCCTTACAAAGTGACAGCCCACTGCGATTCTGTGTTGGTGTGTCTCATTCCTGCCTCCAGAGGCACTGGCATAGTCTCCACTCCTGTGCCCAAGAAGCTACTGATGATGGCTGGCATTGATGACCGCTACACATCAACCAGGGGCTGCACTGCCACCCTGGGAAACTTTGCCAATGCCACCTTTGATGCTATCTCTAAGACCTACAGCTACCTGACCCCCAACCTCTGTAAAGAGACTGTGTTCACCAAGTCTCCTTACCAGGAATTCACTGACCATCTTGTGAAAACCCACACTAGAGCCTCTGTTCAGAGGACCCAGGCTCCAGCTGTGACCACCAAATAAGGGTTTTTATACAAGAAAAATAAAAGTGAATCAAGTCTGTTAAAAAAAAATCATCCATTATGATCAAGTAGGCTTCATCCCATAGATGCAAGCCTGGTTCAACATTTAAAAATCGATCAATGAAGTTCATCATATAAATAAACTGAAAAAAAACATATGATCATTTGATTAGATTCTGAAAAAGCATTTGACAAAATTCAACACCCCTTTATGAAAAAGGTATTGGAGAGATTAGGGATACAAGGATCATATCTAAATATAATAAAAGCAATATACAACAAGCTGACAGCTAACATCAAAATAAGTAAGAGAAACTCAAAGCAATTCAAATCCACTAAAATCAAGAACAAGACAAGGCTGTGCACTCTCTCCATATCTCTTAAGCATAGTGCTTGAAGTTCTAGCAATAGTAATAAGACAACATAAGGAGATAAAGGGGATTCGAACTGGAAAGGAAGAAGTCAAATTTTTGTTATTTGTAGATGATGATAGTATACATAAGTGACCCCAAAACTCTACCAGAGAACTCCCACAGCTGATAAATACCTTCAGTGAGGTGGCAGGATACAAGGATCAACTAAAGAAAATCAATAACCCTCCTATACACAAAGGAAAAAGAAGCTGAGAGAGAAATCAGAGACACATCACCCATCAAAATAGCCACAAATAGCATAAATTATCTTGGGGTAACACTAAACAAGGATGTGAAAGACCTATTTGACAAGAACCTTAAGTCTTTGAAAAAAGAAATTGAAGAGTATACCAGAAAATGGAAGGATCTCTCGTGCTCTTGGATAGGTAGGATTAATATAGTAAAAATGGCAATCCTAACAAAGTCAATCTATAGATTCAATGCAATCCCCATCAAAATCTCAACAAAATTCTTCACAGAACTTGAGAGAACAATAATCAACTTTATATGGAAAAACAAAAAACTGAGGATAGCCAAAACAATCCTATACAATAAAGGAACTTCCGGAGGCAACACCATCCCTGACTTCAAACTCTATTACTGAGCCACAGTAATGAAAACAGCTTGGTATCAGCATAAAAACAGAGATATTGACCAATGAAATCGAATTGAGGACCCGGATATTAATCCACACACCTATGAACACCTGATTTTTGACAAAGAAGCTAAAATTATACAATGAAAGAAAGAAAGCATCATTAACAAATGGTGCTGGCATAACTGGATGTTAACCTGAAGAAAAATAAAAGTAGATCCATATTTATCACCATGCACAAAACTCAAGTCCAAATGGATTAAAACCTCAATATAAATCTGACCATCCTGAACCTGAGAGAAGAGAAAGTGGGAAGTAGCCTGCAATGTATGGGCACAGGAGACTCCTTCCTATGTATAACCCCAGTAGCACAGACAATAAGAGCAACAGTGAATAAATGGGACCTCCTAAAATTGAGAAGCTTCTGTAAAGCTAAGGACATAGTCAAAAAGACAACCTACAAAAGGGAGAAGATCTTCACCAACACCACATTAGACAAAGAACTGATCTCCAAAATATATAAAGAAATAAAAAAACTAGACATCAAAATTCTAAATAACCTGATTAAAAAATGGGGTACTGAACTAAACAGAGAATTCTCAACAGAAGAATTTCAAATGGCCAAAAGATACTTAAGAACAGGTTCAACTTCCTTAGCTATCATGGAAATGCAAATCAAAACAACTTTGAGATACCATCTTACACCTGTCAGAATGGCTAAAATTAAAAACACCAATGATAGTTTATGCTGGAGAGGATTCCCATTGCTGGTGGGAATGCAAACTTGTGTAACCACTTTGCAAATCAGTATGGCGGTTTCTCGGCAAATTGGGAGTCAATCTACCTCAGGATCCAGCAATATCGCTCTTGGGAATATACCCAAAAGATGCCAATCATACTAAAAAAGCATTTGTTCAACTATGTTCATAGCAGCATTATTTGTAATAGCCAGAACCTGGAAACAACCTAGATGCCCCTCAATGGAAGAATGAATAAAGTGTGGCACATCTATATATTAGAGTACTACTCAGTAGTTAAAAAAACAATGACATCTTGTATTTTGCATGCAAATGGATGGAAACAGAAAACACTATCCTGAGAGAAGATAACCCATACCCAAAATATGAATATGGTATGTACTTACTCATTAGTGATTCTAGCCATGAACAAAGGAAATTAAGCCTATAGTTCATGATCCTAGAGAAGCTAAGTAATAAGGTGAACCCAAAGAAAAACATATAGATCCACCTTGAAATTGGACACAGACAAGATCGCCTGGCAAAAGTTGGGAGCATGGGAGTAGGGGTAGAAGGAAGGGTTGAGGGAGAGCTTGGCGGAGTGGGATAGTTGAGATGGGAATTTCAGAAAAAACCCTATCGACTACTCAGAGACTATTTGCAGTTAGACCAGACAGGATTTTGAAACTTAACCATCATTTTAGTTTTACAAGATCCCATAGAAATCACACTGCCCCCATGACAGCTGGAAGTAATTCTAGAAGATAACGTTCCCTCTCCTAACAAAGTTTGTCCTCAGGGTTAGGGATATTAATTAGGGGTTGATCATCACTGCTATAGGGTTGGGGTCAGTGTTTAATTTTATAGGCTCGGGGATCTACTTTGGAAAAAAAGAAAAAGAAAAAAGGGGATATAAATATGATAAATTAGAAAAGTAGATTACTGAATCTATTTTGTAAAAGCAACTATTAGTTTTAAATGTTTTATATTGATTTTACTTTTGTATATTATATACAAATTAGAGAATAATTTTGTAAAAACATATTGTACATACAGTTCTAATCTTTTTTCAAGGTATTGTACCTATACAACTCATTTAACAATTTAATGCAAATTTCTAGTCCTTGAGAATTATTATGGCCAGGAGTCTGACAATTGAGAAGAAATTCCTTCTTGGTTTGTGCTAAGAAAAGGATTTGACCATCTCCCTACTAGAACCCATTGATCCAAAATGACATGACATCAAATAGTCAAAATGGATTGCTGTCAACTCCAACAGACTAGATCCTCTCTATGCACAGGTTTACAGAAATTCACTTTCCCATTATTCTTCAGCAAGGCAAGGCAATGAAATCTTTCCCTCTGTGGAGGGAAAACTGGCACAAGCCAGGTGATGTGTTACTTTTCTACACTTGGGATGTCGCTACAGTAAGGTCAGGCTTCAGAATCTACTCCTCTACCACAGAGATACTTCATAGATTCAAATTTACCATCAAGTCCATAATGTCACAGAATGGGGTGGAGGAAGTGAAATCGAGTCAGACACTATCACCAAAATGCTGTATAGGCTTGTGAGAGATGTTATAATGAAAATGCTAGGGGTAGTAGGTATGCAAAATAACACAAAGAAAATTAAAACCATTTTACAAAAAGACTAAATGAATTTTCAAATAGAAAAATTGGTGATAATGAAAAAGAGAAGATTACATGAATCAAACCTATAATGTAAACCAATGGCATAAATGTAAATATTTAACAGCAAACCTTAACCCATGGAAGAGATACCACATACTGGAACTGAACTCACTCTTGCAAGGTCCAGTATACTGGAGATTCCTAGTCTGTCAGATCAAGTTTTAAGTCCAACTTCTCTGTAGGCAGCCAACAGCTACTCCAAGACTCAAGGACAGAAGCCCAATGCAGGCAGTGCCTAACTTGGACTAGTTGCTAGGATTCTTCATAATGCCTCCTTGTGATGTCACCACAGCAACCAACCAATCATGGCTTGTCAGACCTGACAGAGGTTTTGGTCAGGTTCTGTAGCACAACCACTGCCTTGAATATTATTCTCATTTCTGGGATCAAATCCCAGACCAGAGTTGGAAGAAGGTTGATTTATGTACAGGCTTTCAAGAGGCGCTGAAGCCACCGGGGTGGGAACAGCTTGTTCCCTATAGAGCTGGGTGTTAGGTGGCTGGTGAGCCTACATTAGAAGCTCTCTATCCCCACGTGGAAAGTTCCTCTAGCTGGCTCCACAGCCATGTTACAGAAATTCTCAAACTAGAAATCCAGTGCTCAGCACATTGACATACATTATAAAAATCCCTGTGTTACTTTGAGTTAAAAATACCTCATACACATGGGCCATTTGAACACATGGACACACAGGAGAGTTGGTGGTACATTTTGGGGAACTTTATATGGTGCAGCCTTGGTGTCAGAGTCCACTTCTGGGACTGCCCTTGAGATGAGCAATCCTAGTCTTTATTTGCTGTTTCTGCTCCTGCTTAAGCTTGAGGCTGTGAAACTGTTGTTTTGCCTTCAAGCTTCCAACTAGCTACCAGGCCTATGTTGCACCACCATGGGCTCCTTCCCTCCAAAAATAAGTCAGATATGCGCTTTTTTCTTGAGATTCCCTGTTTAAGAACTTTTTTTAGCTTTTGGTTTTTGATTTTTTTCTTATTTTTAAAATGGATGCAACTATCTTTTTTCATTTTTTTATACCAATCTAAGTTCCCACTCCCTCCCTTCCTCCTACCTTTCACCTACCTCCCTGTCCCACCCCCTATCGATACTCTTCAGAGAGGACAAGTCACATTGCTTTAGGAAAAGTTCAAGGCCCTCCCTACTATATCTAGGCTGAACAAGGTATCCATCCAAAGAGAATAGGCTCCCAGAAAGCCAATAAGAGCAGTAGTGTTAAATCCTGGTACCACTGCCAATGCCCCACAGTCTGTCCCATCCATGCAACTGTAACTCACATTTAGAGGGATTAATTTGGTCCTATGCTAGTTCCTTCCCTGCCCAGCTGGAGTTGGTGAGCCTCCATTAGCTCAGGTAGACTGTTTCAGTGGGTGTACCCATCATGGTGTTAACCTCTTTGCTAATATTCTCACTCCTCCCACTCCTCAACTGGACTCTAGAAGCTCAGTCTATTGCTCCGCAGCAGGTCTCTGCCTCTGTTTCCATTAGTTGCTTTCATAGTGTCCCATAGGTTTGCGTACATTGGTCCTTAACTTTCATTGAATTCTAGGAAGTCTTTTATTTCTTTCTTTATTTCTTCTTGACTCAGGGGTGGTTCAATAGAGCATTTTAATTTCCATGAGTTTGTTGGCTTTCTGTGAGTGTTGTTGTTGTTAATTCTTATTTTAAAACATGGTGATCCGATAAGATACAGGGGGTTACTCCAAATTTTGTATCTTTTAGGGTTTGCTTTTTCTTTGTTTTCTTGGGTTTCTTTGAGATATTTATTAATTTCTTTCAACTTTTGTTTGCCTATTCCTCCATTTTTTAGGGGAGTTCATCATTTCCTCTTTTAAGGTCTCCATCTTCTTCATAAGTTACCTTTAAAATCTTTTTTTTCCTACTTTTTCTGGGTTAGGATGATCAAGTCTTCCTGCTGTATGACCACTGGGTTATGATGTTACCATGTTGCTTTTCATATTGTTGGATGAATTCTTGCATTGGTGCCTACCCATCTCTTCTTTCAATTGATGCCACCAGTGTCTTTGCTTATTGGTCCATTCCTTGCAGTATCTGTCTGCATATTTGGGAACTGTTCCTGGTCTGCTCGGTACTATCACTGTCTGTGTCTCAAGAGTTTTGGAGCAGCCTACCTGCAGGAAACTCACCTGTTGGCTGACTATAGAAGCTGATGGATGTGGGGGAGAGGCCTGCGGTTCTGCTTCAGTATGGAGGGCCTAGAGAGTGGGGTGTCCTGCCGGGTGGCTTTTCCCTCACCTCTTGGTCCTCTCTGAGTAGTAGCAGGCTGTGATTTAGAGTTCCATTGTGATTGCAGGGGGTTGGGATGGGGATAATGGAGCAGCCTACCTGCAGGCTGATTACGAACTTTTACGAAAACAGAATAGTAACCAATAAATATGTGCATTGAAAAAAGTGTTCTCACCAATCCACATCCCACCCGTGTTCCCCAGAAGTCAAGGCAGATTCATTGCTATCATAAGTCACACTGCCCGAATCTCCCCCACCACCTCCACCAGAGAAACAATGACCCCTGCAAGTAGCCTCAATTCCAAATTCTTTCCCCTGTCATGTAGCATAGGCCTCCTATTAAATAAACCTGCTTCCTGATGGTGCAGAACCTCACCTTCACTCAGACACCTTGAAGTCCATGGAGACATACTTTGTCTGATGGGAATGAAAGTGCTTCAGACTCCCACTGAGTGGCCATCATTAATAGAGTCCTTGGGCCTGGATGGAGGATCCTTCCTAGCATTACAGTCCTGCCACAGCCTCCCATCTTTCCCTGTCCCACTAAAGAAATGAACTCATATATAACAAGGAGAGACACAAGAATCAGTGGAAAACTTGAAAGTCTAAATAATAACCTAGGCAACACTATCTGAAAGGACCTTGGGGTTGACAATGTATTGTTACCAGGAAACTTTACTGATGAATCCAACAATCTAAAGACATAACTCTAACGATCCACAAATATTCCAGTAGGCCATAAAACGAGGGAAGGGATACTTTCAAATCTTTTTATAAAACAAACTTTTTTCATAAAGTCCTTACTCTCTAATCAAGTAAATATACCTTGGAAAGAGACAAGTATCTGACAGGGTCATTTACTAAATTCATGGAATATCTGTAAGGAGAGTACTAGATCCTTTACTGTCAATGACACTTGGAAAAGACCATTCTTCATGATCAAGGTGCCTTCACTGGGAACACAAGAATCAATCCACAGACAAAAACTGACAAAGAGCATGGCATAGTCACAGCATCCAGTGAACAAAGTCAGCCATGAAAAGGAATGAAATGCCACAGCCAGGGACAAACAAGGAATTAGAGAACATTTTAATAGAAACACAACTCTACAAACACAGAAATTGTCATTTTGTACCTTTTGTCATATGGAGAAGATGGATTTTGTATAATAAAAGTATTGGTCACTTGACACGGACAGGAAGGTGGCACACGGCTGTTGAATATTCAGCACAGTTCCCTAAATTCCTCACCATACCTACAAACCACCAAAGTTTAAAACAATCCGGGGCACAGCTAACAATGACAAAGAAATGAGGTTTGAAAAAATGGAAACTCTCAATCAGTGTAGCAATAGAAATAACAGCCACATTTAAAACATTAACCAATATGGTAAAAAAAAAAATCAATCAATAAATGCCAAACACCCAAAGTCAAACAGAAAACCAAAAAAACTCACTTCTTCAAGATCCAACCAGTTTGGAATGTTCAAGCCTAGGAGAAATGACTGAATCCAAATGCTCATCCAGCAAACAACTCCTCCTCTGCTGGACAAGGACCAAACCCAGTCCCAGGTAGCACCTTATATGCGCTGGTATCTAGTTTATGTCATAATAAATCCTTGTGATGTCACTTACCTTGGGTCAATCGCGGCTCAGCACCACCCACAGTGTTCAGTTGTTGCTGTTCCTCCCTCTCACTTTCTATTCTGAACAACCACACTAATCCTTCTCATGGCTGTGATCAAATAGTCTTAAACGATTGGGTTATGAAAGGAGAGCTTCTTTAACCTTGGATTCACAAGGTCATAAGACACAGAATGGGGAAATTGTGGGATGGACATCAGCATGTGATGCAGTTAGTTGCTTGGCATTTTCATCCCCCATTCTTCCAATCATCTAAGATATTCTGGTAGGTCCCAGTACAGAGACTGCACAGTGTCCCCAACAGCATAGCCTGGGGGGACCAAGTATACAAACTATGTGACAGTGGTGACGTTCCACATCAAATCCCTTTCACGGACACTTGGCACTTCAATAGTGTTCATAAATGTAACAGAAAACCTTCCTTACAGTGATAGACAGGGAAACTTTGAGCTTCCCATGGGAATGAACACTGATAAATTAACTGCTTCCAGCTGGACGGGTGTGGATTTTTCGTGGAATTTCTCTTTGGCCAACAACTTTTCAAGTAGTTTCTCTTTTCTAGACTGAGCTCACCATAACTGCTTCCAGAGTCAAGGTTTTGATGTTGACGTATAGAGTCGCTAATTTGCAAGGGAGCCACCGAGGTAGGCCTGGATCACCCTTATAAGGCATTAGTAAAGAAATGGGTTCCAATTTCCACGATGATCTTTATTTGTTTTTCTTTGGGTTCACCATGTTATTTGGCTTCTCTAGGCTTGTGAACTATAGGCTCAACATCCTTTATTTATGAATAGAGACCACTAATGAGTGAGTACATACCATATTCATCTTTTTGGGTCTGGGTTATCTCACTCAGTAAAGTGTTTTCTATTTCCATCCATTTGCATGCAAAATTCAAGATGTCATTGTTTTTTTACCGCTGAGTAGTACTCTAATGTGTATATATTCCACACTTTCTTTATCCATTCTTCCATTGAAGGGCATCTAGGTTGTTTCCAGGTTCTGGCTATTACAAATAATGCTGTTATGAACATAGTTGAACAAATGCTTTTGTAGTATGTTAGGGCATCTCTTGTGTATATTCCCAAGAGTGGAATTGCTGGGTCCTGAGGGAGGTTGACTCCCAGTTTCCTGAGAAACCATCACACTGATTTCCAAATTGGTAGCACAAGTTTGCATTCCCACCAACCATGGATGAGTGTTTCCCTTTTCCACATTCTCTCCAGCATAGGCTATCATTGGTGTTTTTGATTTTAGCCATTCTGACAGGTGTAAGATGGTATCTCAAAGTTGTTTGGATTTGCATTTCCTTGATTGTTAAGGAGGTTGAACATGACCTTAGTGACTTTTGGCCATTTGAACTTCTTCCGTTGGGAATTCTCTGTTCAGTTCAATATTTCATTTTTTTTAAATTGGGTTAATTAGAATTTTAATGTCTAGTTTCTTGAGTTCTTTCTATATTTTGGAGATCAGACCTTTGTCTGATGCGGGGTTGGTGAAGAAGTCCCATGTCACATGCTCAGTTGGAAAATTCCTTTCCTGGTTCAACTCCCTCTTGCGGCATAGGCCACAAGTTAAACTAGTTTTTGATGACCATCCCCACAAGTTCTGTGCCACCATTGACCAGGACATCTTACAGGCAGGGTCATCTTTAGGCTGTTACAAATCACATTGTTTTCAGTGGCCATAACAAATGTCTGTTCTTTTGGGAGGTTACTCAGAAGCGAGATTACTTGACCACATGACATGACTGAATGTGGCACAAGCCTTTTTATCCCAGAACTTGGGAGGCAGAGGCAGGAGGATCTCTGTGAGTTCTAGGCCAGTGTGCTCTACAAAGCGAGTTCCAAAACAGCCACAGCTGACACACAGAGATAAGTGTCTCGGAAAAGCCAAACAAAAACAAAACAACAACAACAAAAAACAAACGAAAAACAAGACAAAACAAAACAAAACCAACCCAAACCCTGTCCCCTCCAAAGCCCCTAGAGAAAGGGAAGTCAGCATGTAGGTAGCCTCTATTTGGGGGCAGCAGTGCAGTATCAATCTTGTCTCAGCCTTGTCTCACCTGTCCTTTCTGGGCTATGCTGGGATCACCATGATGACCCTGTGCCTTTGCTGCTTCCCCTCCAGATTCCACTAGGTGATGCTGATGTTCACCCTTTGCCTCCCAAAGCCATTGCAGGGATGCTTCCCATTGCATTACAGTTACATTCCCAGGTTAGTTATTCTGTGGGTTTTCTTGTGATGTCCTTGAACCTTAGAATAAATTAGCCTGGGATCATGGGAGTTCACAGTGTCTGAAGCGACAACTCAGGAGCCTAAATGGGACTGACCTAGGCCTTCTGCATATATGGGATAGGTGTGTAGCTTGGACTTCCTGTGGGTCTCCTGGCAGTATTAACACTCTCTCTAATTCTTTTGCTGGCTTTTGGGATCCTATTCCCCATACTGGGTCACCTTGCCCAGCCTTAAAACTAGGGGAGGTGCTTAGTCTTAATGTAATTTGATACAACATGTTTTGTTGATATCCACGGGCGCCCTGCCATTTTCTGAATAGAAACCGAGGAAGGGTGGGTTGGGAAGGGGGGGGGGGGTTGTTCTGATGTAAGGTGTGAGATGGGAGCACGGATTCCATGGCAGGGGACAAAGATTCCATCAAGCAGAACTTATATGGGAGGGAAGTTGATTGGGGTAAGGAAGAAGAGTGAGGGGAGATGAGAGAGAGAGAGAGAGAGAGAGAGAGAGAGAGAGAGAGAGAGAGAGAGAGAGAGAGAGAGAGAGCTGCCTCCTCAGGGAAATGCTGAACAAGAGAGGGAGTGTGTGGAGCTTGTCTGTTTAGGGACCTTTGCACCTGTGTACAGAGTCAGGACAGTGCCTGCCGTGCATGCAGGGGTGACCACTCTGCCTCTGACAGGTCCCCAAGGGGTGGACAGCCAAGTTTGCATTTGCCTGGATGATAACAGGGGTGAAGGACTGGGAGAAGAGAAGGAGGGGAAAACTGTGATCAGGTTGTAAAATAAATAGCCTTAAAATTGCATTCCCACTGAGCACAATTGCCTCTGGACCAAAGGCTTTGCAGCATCCTCAGCCCTGTAGTGACAGTCGCCCTGGGCGACCAGGTCACTGGGCAACTGAGCCATTCCTAGCACAAAGTCAGGCTATTCAGGTGGGATGGTCTCTGCTTGTGTACATGAAGGTTGTGATCCTTATTTCTCTCTCTCAGCTGGATCTGCAGCTGGGTTCTAAAACCCCAAACGCCACCCCGACTCTATTCAGGAGTGTAGTAAAGCTCCATTTCCTCCACTCCCCTGATCGGTGGGTCTCCATCATGGCAGCCCCACAGCTTTGTGGACATTTTCATGGTTCTGCATCTCACTGTGGTGTCCCCTGACTGTCAAGATAAAGTCACGCAGACGAAAGAGGAAAGAATGAGAACTAGAAAGGCTACAGAAAATATAACATTGAAAAGGAAAGTGTGCTCCCAAGTGTCTACTGTCTGAATATGGATCTTGGCTTGAGTCTTGACTGGTTCCTGAACTGTAATATGAAAGTCATTACATCTCAACACCTGGAAAAAAAATCACAGGCCACCTCCCCACTATCAACAATTATCAATTACAAAGTAATGATTTGATTTTTTAAAAAAATGAGATCTTTAGTTTTTAGGAAATGATTCTAAAATTCCAACCATGAGTAAATGAGTTCCCGGCAGTTGTATGAAGATCCATAGTCACCTGCTTTCCTTCTCTGAGAGGGTGGATGAAGATGGACATCAAACCCCAAGGACATGTTTGGAATGATGCCCACTGTAATAAAAGGTCAGTTGGTCCCTGTGATTCATTCAGCTTTGCGTAAATTTTCCTTCTGCCTGGAGCTATGCCAGGTTAGAGGCAGGAGCTTTGCCCTGGCAATGGACTTTGACCCCAAGTACTTTAGGAGCCGAAAGAGAATGAGGGAGTCTGCCGTGGAGGATGTTGAGGGCGTCTGAGAAGAAACAATGCATGGTGGTTCCAGGTGCAGAACAGGGCTAGAGGCAGAAGTAGCCATGAAAGCAGATATCCAGGTGCCAGACTGCTGAATGCAACCACACTGCTGTCTGCATCCAAGACCCCAAGATGGGGGGCCATGCTGAGGTAGAAGAGGAAGAAATGTTCTGCAGAGAGGGTGAGTGGACAGAGCAGGATCATTTAGGGGGTGATCTATGGAGGGCCCACAATCCGTCATGTCAGATCTTTGTTGTTCAAGCTCACAGAGAAGTCCCATTCAAGATGTTATGGACTGAGAAAGGCTTGGGGTGTCCAGCTAAGGTTGTTCCTTTGTGTGAGTCAGGAAGTAGGGTGGAACTGTGGGTGGTGCCCTAGAGGTGAGCATTCTATTGTGTGGGTCTGACCGTGCTCAGGAAGTTGGTGATTTCGGTTTCGATTGCTGTGTATTAGCTGTGTATTAACCAGCAGAAAGACGAAGCTGCTCCTTATTGGGATACTGTTGCACAGCTAGTGAGCAGATGCACAGGGGAGATTCCAGTGCAACCAGGAGAAGATTTTTCTGGTAAGTTGGGGACCTCTTAATCTCCCCTAACTGCTCCTCCTCCCAGCAGCTCTTGCAGAGAAAAAAAAAATGATCTAGGTCAGACATCAGCCCAGAACACAGTGTGGACTTGCAGTCACGGCCGGCTCTGGTTGTCCCTCTCTGTCATTAACACAAGAAAGGGTGGAAACCCTCAGATGAGATCACCAAGGTTCCCAGAGCCTTGATGAAGTTCCAGTCTGCCCAAGACCTGGAAAACAGGCTTCCAGGCAGGTGGTTGCTGTGGGGCCTCACTCCTTTGGAAATGGAGGAAATGAAGGGTGTAGAGAAAGGCAGGCAGACAACCCAGACCTCATTGGCCCTGGTTGGATGCAGGATCTTGCAGTCAAAGAGGATGTGAACTTTAGGAGAACAGGGCAGCATCCGTGAATTTAACCATTTAAGGGCACAAGCCCTGATGTAGGTGAGAAGCCATTCATAGTTACATGGGGAGGGGATGAAACGCTGATGGGTGCCTTAGAGAGTGGAGAGTCATACCTAAAAGATGGGGGTACCAATAAGAACAACCTGGGGTCAAACCCTGTTCCTCTCCTTCCAGCCTAGACACCTGAAGAGCCTTAAGGAAAATCTGTCAGAAATCCTTGTGCTCAGACCCAGAACATGCTCATGGCGGTATCAGGCAGTCTATTATATAAGTGTGTGCATAAGTGTGCTGGCTTGATTCTATAATATCTCAGAGGCTCATGCATTTTAACACTTGGTCTCCAGTTGGTGTTATGATTTCTGGAGGTTAGGGAAGTCTTAGGATATAGAGGCTTACTGGAGGAAGTCCACCCCTGTGTGTAGGCTTTTAGACATTATTGCCCTGCCTTACTCCTAGAACTTGACAGGATGAAGTAGGTGGATCTCTGTGAACTTGGGGCCAGACTGGTCCTCACAGTGAGTTCTAGATCAGCCAGGAATTTTTGGTGAGGAAAAGGTCAATAGAGCATAATTTTGAGTCTGTGGATGGTTACTAATGGTGACTCCTTATGTAGGCCTACAATGAAAAGAGCAATTGGGACAATAAGAAATGACAAGCATTCAGCATTTCTCATTTGCAGAGAAAAGAGCACTAGAAAGCTCAATGTCACAGGATGACTTGACTGTCAAGGATATAAGGGCACTGAGGGGAGGTTCCTGTTCTGAGGTGGGACAATGGGAGGATGCATTCCATGCAAGGCCCCAGCCAGCAAGCTCCAGCTTGAGGATGGAGAAAGCCCAGAGCGTTCTTGCTCCTGGAACACCATTGCTTCCATGTACAAAGCTGTTTATGGCATGAATGACTGTGACAAGGGCCTATGCCAAGTTGGCAGTCAAACCAGGAAGTGTTGTCTATGTGGTCCTGGCTTTAGAGACAGGAAACATTCAAGAGTCAAGGGCTCGGGGATGTCTTGGTTTCCAGGAGCCCTGAGCTCTCCCATGTTCAGTATACACTGATGTTAATTCCATTTTCTTTGAAAATATCATTATTGTCACAATGAAATTTTGAAGATTCCACTAATGACTTGAAAGTCACATGTGAAGGCACTGGCCCCACAATGTTTGACATGTAAGAGGTTCATGGTGGATGGAACAAGAAACTTCAACTACAGACCCATGATTTCACACAGTCATGGAAAGCAATGTCTATGATGAACATAAGGAAAGTGGGTCCCAGTAAACACCCTCTTGGAGGTGTGCACAGGAAACAGGGTCCTGATGTCTGCACATGGTGTCTCCTTTGTTTTTGTAGAGCAGGATCAGAGTAGAAGTGTTGTAGCAAGTCTTACAGCCAGTGGTTACTGGCCCACTGGGGCATGGCCTCTTATACTATATATGCTGATGTAGAGCATGTGTATGGTCTCTCTCTTTTCCAGCTGTGGGATTTGGTTTCTGATCTCCCTTAAAGCAGAGGATTCTGATTTGTGAGTCTACCCTTCAATTAAATAACCACCTCTTTCTCAATTCTGAGCTAGTGTGGGATTTCTTTTAAGCATCCTTCTTCATAGAAGAGATGCAGAGGAAGAGAGACATAGGCATAGATATGACAGATAACATAATGATGGTAGATGATAGATAATAGATCTCTAGTAATCCTTGTCATGAGGCCTCCAGTCCCACTGAATAGCACTCTATATTTATGGTATCATTTGATCTCATGACTTTACTTCCTTAAAGATTCTGTCACCAAATACAGTTGCTAATCCTAAGAGCTTTTAACATATGAATTTGGGAGATATCATTGAATCACCAAGCCTGGAAATCCCAGTAGGACCATTGGACAAATGCATGAGAACTTGGTATCTCACCAGCTCCTGATACTTGCCCTTAAATCTCTGCCATACTGTCTTCTAACCTCATTCTTTTTCTTGAATAAGTGACAAGACACATCATGGAAGAAGTTGTGGGTTATCTCAAGGACACACTCAGCAGAGTGGATCTGGAGAGTCTGATAACTGAAGACGGAGCCTGGAAGGCATTTGTGGAGACAGCAGAGTTGTCAAGGTTACCTGCATGGTGCACCCAGAATTGCCCACCAACCATGAGGATGAGGGTTTTTTCCCTGGGCAGGCATACCCACTCTAGGAAGTCCCAGGGGGTAGGGTTATGGGTGTTGGGAGCCACCTGGAGGCACAGGTGGTCCTGCAGTTTGGAGGTAGCCACGTGGGGCTGAGCAACCCTGCCTGCACCCTTGCCTGCACATGCTCAGACCAGCAGAATGGCATTAACCAATCAGGACAGCGTTCAAGCTGCTCCACCGTTTAAAAGCAGATGCCTCGGGACCCTACTTCCTCTCTCTAAGCTTTCTCTCGTCCCTGCTCTATCGTCCCTTCCCCCAATTTTCCTCAAGGGAATGCTCCAAATAAAGATGTGACCAGAGAAGGAATTCTCGTTTTTGGTGGCGTTCATTCCTGCGGGACAGGATGGCCCCCCGCAACTGGTGCTCGAAACCCCGGACGCTGAGGGACCCTGACAACTACGCCGGGGGACCCTGAGAAAGCCCGGGAGAAAAAGCCAAGATCAGACACCAGCACAGAGAGCCTTGAATTTCAGAACTCTGAGAACATGGAGCGGTGAGTGACGTCGGTTGAAATCCCCAGAAAGGGGAGGAAAAGAAATGTAAAAAGGAATTTCAAAGGATAGGCCTAAATAGAAAAAAAAATACAAAAAAAATCAAAGTTAAGGTATCTGAAAGAAGGTACAAAAAGCAACGGGGAAGAAAAATCCCTTAAGTTCAGTGCAGGTGGAGCTGAGAAAAAGCGAGGTTTACGGTTGGGAGATCCGCGGCTTCCTCCGTGCATACTCGCTGATAGAGACTGGAGGCAACAGTCTCGTAGGGAGGCGAGCTTGATCACTGCCTTCCCTATTCTTAAAGAGCCACAGAGCTTTTGGAGGTGATTTTCGCCTAATTTTGTTAAGAGAGCTCAGTCTCTGGCTCTCACGTACAAAAAACTTTAATTTTTGACTGAGAAAGACAAGCTGCTTGATCGTGCTGAGAGTGCTGGCGGCAGCCGGCCCGCCTTTGAGCGGTAATGCCTGATTAAAAACACGGAAGTGGGCCAGGCACGGTGGTGCACACCTGTAATCCCAGCTACTCAGGAGGGAGACGCAAAATTGCACTCTCCAGTGCTGGCTCGTTCGGGAGGCGTGGCCATGCTAACCAGTTGCTGGCGGGAAATTTGCTGGAGTCCTCAGAGGCCTGCGAATAGCCAGGTCGCGGGCGGGCTAAAGTCCGTGTGACATCAGAGGCCTTCTGGCGGGGCTATGGTTTTTGGAGGACTTTTTCAGCACCTGAGCGGACTCGCCTGACTGAGGCGGAAGCTGCGTGGTGAGCAGCGGCGCCATAGAAGGCAAAGAGGAGCTGAATCGGCTCTGCGGAAAAACTGTGTTTCCATAGCAACATGGGCGAGCGGGGAGGTGAGTTCCCAGAGAACGGGGCTCTGCGCGCGGGCGGACCGGGCAGGAGAAGCCCCTCCACGGGTGGGCGGATGCCCCCCCTCGCCGGAGCTTGGAAAAGGCTCACAGCCGGCGGTGCGAGTTCATTGCCTGAGGTGAAACGGCGAGCCCGCGCACGGCCCGGGGCGGAGCCATGCCTTTGGGCCATGCGGAGCGCGCCATTATGGGCTTCAGAGGCGGAGCTGTGGCAGCCGCTGCTGTCCGCTGCTGCCGCCGCCCTCAGTCAAGGTCGCCAAGAATTTAGTCAGATAAAAACATTTGTCGCCAAAAATTCAGTCAGATAAAAACATTTATCCCCTGAACAACGTCCCTTCGTCAGCAGGAAGTAGCCAGATCGATGCTACGCCCATTCTCCCTTAAAGAACTGGTCATGATTATCATAATAAAGGCATGTTTACCTGGTTACCGTATCCTAGGTAACAAAGAAAGGCGGACCTTTTGCCTGAGGCACCTGGTGAGATAAACAATGCTACCTAGAGGTTTTTCCATCTGAATAGGGGAGCTGGAGAGATGGCTCAGAGGTTAAGAGCACTGACTGCTCTTCCAAAGGTTATGAGTTCAATTCCCAATGACAACTGCTTTGGTTTTTAGACATAAGAGGGGGAATACACTACCAGTGACAGCTTCCCCCAGAGAAAGGATTTCTCTTGCATTCTTTACACTTAATTTTTAATTCAAAATTTTGCTGGTACAGGCAAACAAGATTTGCTTTGTGATACAGAGACCTGCAGATCTCTAAGTTCAAAACCAGCCTACTTCCAGTACTGATTGTGCTGAATTTTTACACTGAGAGTTTTTAATACTCTTAAATGTTAATTTGGGAGGAGAGTTTTGTTTATGTTTTTCTAGGAATGCTGACATACATCTGGATGCCAGCGAGACCGACCAGAGAGATAAAGAAGACGACCCAGTGGATGCTGAGTGTCCTGCTGTGGAAGATTCATGCGGAGACAGCAGAGATGACCTTCTGGGCGGTGCCAAGAGCAGCTGTTTCACACCATCGACTTGAGCAACACCCTGTGCAACCTCTTATTTCTTACTCTACTTTGCCTTTTCCTTCCTTAGGAATGGGTGGGAGCAGAGATATCCTTGGCATGCTGCGTCTAGGTGGGGACCAGATTGGAAAATAGTTTTGCCTTATTGCTCTTAAAGACAATAATTAGGGGGAGATGTTGGGAGCCACCTGGAGGCACAGGTGGTCCTGCAGTTTGGAGGTAGCCACGTGGGGCTGAGCAACCCTGCCTGCACCCTTGCCTGCACATGCTCAGACCAGCAGAATGGCATTAACCAATCAGGACAGCGTTCAAGCTGCTCCACCGTTTAAAAGCAGATGCCTCGGGACCCTACTTCCTCTCTCTAAGCTTTCTCTCGTCCCTGCTCTATCGTCCCTTCCCCCAATTTTCCTCAAGGGAATGCTCCAAATAAAGATGTGACCAGAGAAGGAATTCTCGTTTTTGGTGGCGTTCATTCCTGCGGGACAGGATGGCCCCCCGCATATGGGTCCTCCTTCTCAACCTTCTCAACCATCCAAGAGCTTCCTTGATGGAAAGCCAAGGTGATTTCTTGGTGGACATCACCTCAGGTTGACTGAAGATGTTGCCCAAGGTGCCAGGACCGTTGCTGCCATCTATTAGTTATGCAACCTTAGCAAATCAGTTACTACTTCCGGAGTTTCACCACCATAAAACTGTAGTATGAGAAAATAAGATCACGTGTGTGAAGTTCTCAGCATGTGATTAGTACACAGTGGTGCCCCTGAAAGTTAGCATTGAAAGCCAAATATAAAATTGGGAGAAATCAAGGCCGGAGAACTCCTGTAGGACTGAGAACTCAAAAGCTTATCTTGAGACAAGTCAGAAAAGTCTAGACATGATCAGCCCTGTCCTCAGGTTCTGTCTCAGTCACTCACCTTCCACCTGAGGAGCTGTAACAACAGCAGGATCCTCCTGTCAGCTGAGGTGGCAGAGAGCCCACAGTGCAGCGGCACAGAGCTGAGTGACAGCCTGGGAGGAACAACAGGTCAGGAAAAGAAAAACAAGTGCCACCGTCCTTCCCTAAGAGTGTAGCCTGTGTTAGTGGCTTCTCTTCTGCTCTCAGGCACTACCTTGTGACTCCAGCTATAGAGGGAAAGGACTTTGGGCATCTGCAGAGCAGAAAGTAGGAAAAAGGATCTTGGGGGGGTCTCATGGCTCTGGCAGTTTTTATTTGTTTTGATTTACTTTTAAATTATCAAATATAGCTAAATAGTAAAGTCTGAGGAAAGGGTCCCAGTGAGTCTTCTTTCCTTTTGACACCAGCTGTTGATAAAAGACTCTGCTAAACCAACTATAGGATTAGGAATCATCTAGAATGACCCATAGAACTCAAATGTCAGGTGGGTAGTACAGCTGACTACCGAACCAGAAGGTTTACATCAGCCAATGCAAACACACAGAAGCCAAATCAAGGAGACATTCAATCTCTGAAGTTTCTCATCCTCAGGACATAGCGTTGTCCTTCATTGAGTGTACAAAAGAATCACATGACTACTCTACACCAGGCAGCCCACGCTAGGAAAGAATCTTCATCCTGAACCAGAGTCCAGCAGACAAAGGACACTGATCAAGACTGTTGCCCTAGGGGAACAGAGGTGTAGCCACTCTACACACAGGGAGCTGAGGACTTACAGACACTTGTCAGAAGGGCAGGACGGCAGATCCTTTACAGGGAAACCAACAACAGATCATTTCAGTGACACAGGCCTCATGGGAATCTTCCTAATGTCAATGCCTTTGGACTCCAGTGCCTCCAGGGGTCAGAAATGGCTCCAAAGTCCCCACCACACCCCCACATTTTTCAGGTTGAGCATTTTTACAGGTAATTCTTGAGAACAGGAATATCTTAGATCCTGCAGCTTCCCACTTAGACGTATTTGCAGATAATGGGTGAAGGTTCTTACAGATGGGCCCCAAATCTACCATTACTGCTGACACTGTACTGGAGATGGGGGAGTTTTATGCAAAGCTTCTGCAGCGACTGTGCTGTCACCGTGACTGTCCCATGAGGCCAGAGGGTGCTTTTGACTGTTCAGGTTTGGGAGCCTTTTTAAGATTGAGGAATCCACTCTTGGCTTGCACTGTGTGTCCCTTGCAGAACTCCCCAGGCCAGCACAGGCATTCCTGCAGGCTGGGTACTGCATGGGCTGCAGATGACTTCCCAGCAGCTGAGTGCAGAGAGGCGACTCCTGGGAAACAGGGCTCCCTCACAACACACACAGTTCTCTGAGTTAAAGTGTATTTGCTCTAACCTCACTTCCCTGTGCTCATCTACATAGTCCCTACAGGTAGCAATGACAGTGACCTTGAAGGGAGGCATTTTAAAGAGTCTGTCGCTACAGTGCCATGGTTCAACTTTACACTGACCTGTAGACTAAAGTTCATGAATATACAAATTGTACCCAAGGCTCATGGCAGATATTATGGACTCTGTAAAATCATTTCCTATTGGGTTTGTAGTATGAAAGTACATTTTGAACAAGAGTTTAGTTTTTTTTAAAAAAAAAATACAAAGCCTGCTTCCCTCATGTTCTTTTCCTCTTCTGTCACAGCGAGGAGGAAGCTGCCCTGCATGATGCGCTGAAGAAGCATTTAGCTCAGAATTCCACAGATAAAAATGAGAGGGCTGAAGAGGAACTGAAGAAAAAGAGATTTTTGAAAGAATTTCCTCAGTTGAAAATCAAACTTGAAGAGCACATCCAGAAGCTTCACTCCCTGGCTGACCATCTTGATAAAGTTCACAGTGGCTGCACCATCTCCAATGTGGTGGCCGAATCCACCAGCACTGTCTCTGGAGTCCTGAGCATCCTGGGTCTAGTTCTGACACCCATTACAGGAGGAACCAGCCTGATGCTCTCAGCAACTTCCTTGGGGCTGGTAGCAAGTATGGCTAGCCTCATCACCACCATCGTGGAAGAGTCAAACCGGCTCTCAGATGAATTCGAAGCCAGTCGTCTGGTTGGAACCAGCATGGATATACTGCATGAGATTATGAAAATCATGCCTAAGATCAAAGTCAAACTTTGTAATGTGGGTGTGGATTTAATCAGTTTCCGTAAAACCCTCAAGGAACACATCAGGGCCATCAAGATTGCCAGTGAAGGTTATCGCCCACTAGTAGAGGCCACAGAGAGTTCAATGAGGGTGGGGAAAGCCTTAAGAGCCAGTATTAAAGGAATAAGCGTTACCAGTCTCTTTCTTGCATTGGATGTGTATTACCTCGTGACAGAATCAATAGATTTGTACAATGGGGCAACAACAGAGTCGGCTGCAGCGCTGAGGAAACTGGCTTTCATGCTGGAGAGAAAGTTGCAGGAATTTGAGAAGATTCACAAGGCTCTACAGTGAGATCTGCCTCAGTGACAGCTCTCCCAAAAAGCTAAAAGTGCAGGAAAGATGGCATCAATTGTGGGTGGGGTGGGAAGGGTGGAGGTATGCTTTACAAGGGAAAGCACTAGAAATAAATTCTTTGGAACTGAGCATTGAAGTGTTTGTATTTCTGTGATTGGGCACAGTGACTCAATAGAAGACAGAAATTGGAGTCTAAACAAGGGCCCTCAGTCTTTCCAACCTAAAGAGTGGGAATGGGACTTAAACATGGTGGGTGTGATTAGGGAGGGCTACACAAGAACAAGCAATGAGAAGGCAGGAAACCAGGAGAGCAGATAATGGGAGAAAGTCAGAGTTAGAATTCTATATATGGAGAAGTCATAATGGTGGCCAGGATCCCCTCTCCCGAGGGAAGTATCCTATGACCCTGGATTATTCCTCTCAGCAGCAGTAGGATCAGCTCACCCATGTGTCCTCCAGGCAGTGACCTTTCAACAGATGGTGATGAAGATGATATTGAGATGGGGTGGTGATAAAAAAGTTGTCCAATTTCTTGACAAGGAATCAGGCCTCAAAGGGAATGTGGTCACTTGAGAGACCAATGACATCAAAGTGAATGTCTGTGTGCTGTGATGTTTCAGTGGTGGGTTTGGGCATAGAGAATCAAGGTAGATTTGCATGGGAAGTCAAGCAACTTATGGTTTGGGGATGAAGTTCACAGTTTGTGACAAGAGACTCAGCTGGTGACCCTCAGTTTCTTCTCACTCTAGGGGGGAGAGTCCTGGACAAGATGGTATCTCAGATCAACAGGCTCTTGTTCTCTTATATTTATAGATTTGTGCTCAGTACATATTAACCTCCTGGTCGAGAAAATCTGAGTAAAAAGCAGTAAATTACAACAAAAGAAGATGGCATGGGAACAAAGAAAAGGGCAGGGTCAAGATAATATGCTGTTATCATTAGTGGAGAGCTATACTCAATGCCAAGCAGAGGGAAGATGAAAGCCTGGTATGCTGCCAAGGCCTCAGAGAGATGAGTTATGTATGGTAAACAAGATACTGGTGACATACATTAGTGACAACTCTGACCTCAGCTAACATCAAGGATGCTAGGTGTGTCTCTAACAGACAGCCATGCAGTCCCCTTGAAAGCCCACATGCCACTGCAATGACAGGCCATGTAGGGGCAGCAGCTTAGAGTTTCTCATGGCCTCTCTTGATGCTTAGACTCACATGGCTGTAGTCAGGCCAAGCTGGATCTAACACATTGAGCCTGTCTAATGTTGGCCCACTGGTTCCTCTAGGCATTGGTCTCCTGACTTCAATTTGCCTTTGGGCAACAATCTCATGGATCTGAAGTGTCATGACTCAACTCAGAGACACAAGAATAAGAAACACATATTTAGAACCTTTGATAGCTTGAGGATTTTTCTTCTACTGATGATCTGAACTGGTTCAGAATGACTGTCAGCACAGCATGCAGTTTCCTTCCCTGTGATTTGCAGCTCTTGGAGGTTTTGTCTCTTGTGTTTGCTCAGATGTCCAGCTTAGAAACGCCCCTTCTCTAGATTGTTGGCTATGCTAAAGCAACCATGGTGACCTGGCCCCTTGGTGCTGACCTCTCGACCCTCCACTTGGTAAAGTTAATAGTAACTTGAAGCAGAATTAGAAGAGCAGCCACTGGATTGGGATCACATTCCCATTGGTTGACATTTCCTTTGACCAAAGACATTGGCAGACTCATCAACTCTGAAGTAGCAGATATTTGCATGATGTTCTTGAGGTATCACCGCTCATGCTGAGCAGTTCCCTAGAAGATTCCCAGAACTCTGGGAGGCATGGACTCTTCTCGTGTCCTTGGAGTTAGAGAAGGAAGGATGGGGGTGTCCTAACACCGGTTGTAGCCCCATCCTGACTGTTAGATTTCTGTGAATGTTCCAGCCCATTCCTCAGTCTGATCAAGGGATCTGCACCATGGTTGGCCTGTGGCTCAGGGGACATTTACATGCTCCTGCATCTCGCTGTGTTTTTCTATTCCAAGCTAGAGTCATGCTGATGAAAGAGGAGGAATCAAGAGTAAGAAAAAGATCTTTTTATTGACCACAAATAACATTTTACCTGGAAGCATGTTCACGTGAGTCTCAAAGGCTCCATCTTGGCTCGACTCTGGGCTCAGGCTCTGAGATGTGGAATGAAAGTTTGTTCCTCAACGTAGTCTCCCCTTCTGCAAAATCACAGCATAACCTCATAGAACATGTGAGAGTTACACAGTGATTTGAAAATATGAGATAAGATTGGTATCTTAAGGAATGATTATAAAACTCCAAATGATGAATAAATGTGTTGCGAACTGTAGTGTATGTTTCCTGGGTAGTCACCTGTTCTCTCTCCTCAAGCTGTGAGAACATGGCCATCCAGCCCCAGTGACATTTGCCTGTGATGAAACAGGCCCAAGAGACCTGGCACCTGGTGTCCAGGTCCTCTCAGTCCCCTTTTCTGTAACAAAGCCGAGATGCTCCACAACCTTCCAGTTGACGGTTTCCGATAGAGCAGAGGACTTTGGTCTGCCCATCAAAGATGCCATGAGTGCAAGACATGAGGTAGAGGACCCTGCCATAGAGGATGCTGAGATATTCTAGGACGAAGCAATGCAGGAGGCTCTATGTAAATTACAGATTCCAAGCGCCCTGTTCACCAACTTCAGCAGACACTGTCAGCACCATTCACTCCAGAGCCCAGGACCACGTGAGGACTGAGCAGAGGCTGGTGTCCTTGGGGAGAGGATGGACTAATCAGAACCCAGGAGCTGTGGAGAGTGATCTCTGGAAGGTCCCTGGGCCTGAAGTGGCAGATTTTCTATCTTAAGTACCTTGGAGTACATACAAACAACATGGGTGTGCATAGAAGAACCTAGGAAGTCAGCCTGAGGTTGGTCCTCTGAGAGGGTGAACAAGGATGTGGGTGGATGCAGGGCTCAGGACCTGAGTCTGGGGTCTCAGGTGAATCTGAGCTGCTCAGAGGAGGTGGCTTTCCCTTTCCCTTTGAATTCTGACCTTTGTCAGGTTTTCACAGACACAACCAGGGATGGCACCCAACCTCCTGAGACCTGGGTCCTGCTCAAATCCAGCCAGAAGACTCCTCAGTAAGTTGGGGATAATGTTTAGTTCCTCCACTTGCTCATCTTCAGCATAGCCCTAGAAGAGGGTATGGACCCATTTTATGTCCACACTCTGTGACAAGAGACTGGAATTTCAAGCTGTGGTTGGTGAGGTGGATCTTCTGAAGGATGAGAAAGACTCACTCTCACTGGGATCACCAAGCTGCTCAGCCTAGATGACAGGATTCTTCTGACATGACCGGGGATCCTAGAGGGGAGGAGTCTGGTATGGGTGCCCACTCCACTGGGAAATGGAGGAAATAAAGAGATGGAGGAGGGCAGGAGCCTAAGCCTGTCCTTGGTGCCTAGTCAGTAAAGCTGGCTCTGGGGTGCTGCTACTAAAGTGGACAGGGGACAAAGGCTGCCTGCTCAGATACAAAGAGCCAAGGGGTTGGGGCCTCCCACAACCTGGCACTGAGGCCCTATTCTATGTCAGACTCTGTGTGGAATCTGAGGCTGCAGAAGACAGGGGATTGTCAAGGAGAGGAGGCAGAGCACTGGGTGGCAGGCTTGTGCCCTCTGGGCCGCACCTGGTGTCTGTTCAGCGTGTGGTGGATGGGAACTATGGCAGCTCTGTCTCCTGTATCTAGGTGAAGAAGACAGACACGGACATACACCCACTTTCTGGGGCCAAACCAACCAGCTCCAGGAAGCAATGCATCTCAGCCTCTTTCCCACAGGTATCCATGGTTACTAACTATCTGGCTACTTTTTCCCTTTGTTATGTCTCTGGGCAGCAGAGCCTTTCCCGGTGCTTGTAGTCTCTGCGTTGTCTGTCATTTCCCTTATGGCCCGACAGTCAGTTCTTTCCAACTTGGATGATTCAAGGTTCTCTGGTCCCCACAGTGTCTCCATGGACAGCCTCTGTGGTCTCCCTGCTGTAGAAGTGGGGTACCTGTGGGACCCTCATTGGTCCCCAGAGAAAGAGGCTGCACAGCTAGCCCTAGTTACCATCTTTAGGCTGCTACAAGTTTGTGCCAAGTCCCATGGTGGTGTGAAAGACCTGGGTATGGGGGACATTTGTAGTAGAGAGACACACACACTAGGAAATAGGACATGGCTCTAAGGACTGGGCAAGCCAGCAGAAAGGATGTGGTGTGTAATGATCTCAAAAGGGAGGGAAAGGGATAAATTTTATGGGGTGGGTGGAGCCCACTGGAGGCCAGGAATCCTGGAAAGTTCCTCTATTGGGAGGGGTTGATGAGGGAGCTGCTGCAGCAGGGAGAAGGGTTTGTGTGATGTGTGGGAGCCCTTGAACCTGACACGGGAAGAATCATGTAGTCCTGACACCTGTGTTCCCTCCTAAAGCAGAGGCAAGGATTCCCACTGCCCTGGGAAGGCTGTGCAGACAGCCTCAGTTCTGCCTCATCTGGAGATCTCAGCACAGCAGGGGAAGAAGGCTCCATGCTTGGGCTTCCAGCTCACCAGTAACAGGACAGGGCAGACATCACCAGGTATCCCTCAAAGAACATACAGAGGGTATGCATATCCAAGAAGTCCAGAAGGGCTAGGTCCAAGGCAGGTTCAGAGCTGACAAAGAGAGAATTTCTCCACCCCAATGCTGAGGACCCAGAGTGTCCTACATCTAGGGAAGTGTTCTAGCACTGAGCCACATCCCCAGCACCATAGGATCATGGAAGAATGAGACCCACAGTGCAGACGTTGTTAGCAATAGTTGCTGTCATCCAGGACTCAGTGTTGTCATGCCTTCCCACATTCCCAGGTATGATCCCTGACTTGCTCACCTTAACCATATCTCCAGAAGAGCATGTGGACCTTTTTTATGAGTGGTCATCATGTTTCTGAAGTCCAGCAGTCTGTAGGGCAGGAAGAAAAAGAAAGGGAAGCCAGCCCTGCTGACACACCTCTATCTGCAGCAAGAGTCCCAGAAATCCTTTTGCAGGCTTTCCTTGTTTTTTGACCTGAGTCACAGATTCACTGTCAGTTTGAACATAACCCATGATCAGAGTCCTGGATGTCTAGTGCCCAAGAGAAGAGGAAGGCATAAGGGAGGGGCAGAGGAGTGGATTCTGCACTGGTGGGAGCACACGTGTGACCTCAGGAGCCACTGCACCGCTGAGATGAGGTCAATGAGCAAAAATCAACTGCTGAAGAGAGGAACCTCTGGAAGCCATGATCACCTCTGACAGGCTGCACAGGGACACCTTACAGGGGCCTTGATTTACTCACTCCTCCCTGTCACACTAGCAACATGTGTCTGATCAGCCAAAGGTCGCAGGGACAGTACTGCCATTATCCGGTAAATCAGTCATGTGTTCTCAATGGTGGAGAAGGCTCATCTCGGCATCATGGTATTAGTGAAGGTTATGGGAAAAGCCACTGCAGGAGCTGGGCTGTGGTGAGCCTTGTTGGAGGAATATCTCCAGTGTCTGCTGAGAAAAGTGAGGACAGATCCGTCTACAGGGGTCTCCATAAAGCCTATCTCTGCAGAGAGACAGCCAGAGAGGGGACGTCTTGAAAATGTCAGTCAGTCCTAGAGGCCAATCTGTTCTGAGACTATGACTACACCAAAGCCTGTGACAGGTAATACCATTCTTGGGAATATACCCAAAAGATGCCCAATCATACTACAAAAGCATTTGTTCAACTATGTTCATAGCAGCATTATTGGTAATAGCCAGAACCTGGAAACAACCTAGATGCCCCTCAATGGAAGAATGGATAAAGTGTGGCATATCTACACATTAAGTACCACTCAGAGGTTAAAAAAAAAACAGTGACATCTTGAATTTTGCATGCAAATGAATGGAAGTAGAAAACACTATCCTGAGAGAGATAACCCATACCCAAAAATATGAATATGGTATATACTCACTCTTTAGTGGAATCTAGCCATAAACAAAGGACATTGAGCCTACAGTTCACGATCCTAGAGAAGCTAAGTAACAAGGTGAACTCAAAGAAAAACATATAAAGATCCACCTGGAAATTGGACACAGACAAGATCGCCTGGCAAAAGTTGGGAGCATGGGAGTAGGGGGTAGAGGGAAGGGTAGAGGGAGAGGGAAAGGGTACAAGGAGAGGGTTGTGGAGAGCTTTGGGGAGTGGGATGGGTGAGATGGAGGAAGAACGGATACGGGAGTAGGGAAGGAGATATCTTAATTGAGGGAGCATTTTGGGGTTGGCAAGAGGCTTGACTTTAGAGGGGTTCCCAGGATTTCACGGGGATGACCCCAGATAGGACTCTGGGCAGTGGAGAAGAAGGTGCCTGAACTGGCCTTGTCTTGGGTTCAGACAGATGACTATCTTGACTATCACCATAGAACCTTCATCTGGGAATGGATGGAGACAGATACAGAGACCCACATCAGGGCACTGGACTGAGCTCCCAAGGTCCAGTTGAAGAGTTGAAGGAGGGAGAATATGACCAAAAAAGTCAGGAACACGAGGGGTTCACACACTGAGACAATGTGCCTGAACTAATGGGAGGTCACAAAATCCAGCTGGACTTGGACTGAATGAGTATGGGATCATAGTGATTCCTCTGAATGTGGCTGATAGTTGGGGCAGAATGTGGGGCCAACGGCACTGGCACAGGGATTTGTCTCTACTGCACGTACTGGATATTTGGGATCCTATTCTCTTTGGATGCATACCTTACTCAACCTGGGTATAGTAGGGGAGGGCCTTGAACTTTCCACAGGGCAGGGTGCCTTGCCCTCTCTTAGGACTGGATAGGATAGGGGGTAGGGTGTGTGGGGTAGTGGGAGGGAAGTGGAAGGAAGAATTGGGAATTTTGATTGGTATAATTTTTAAAGTGATAAAAATAAAATAATAAAATAAAAGTGTAAATCACTTAAAAAATCAAAGCTGGCTTTGGAGCTGGAGAATGGCTATTCTTCTGTAAATCCAAGCATGTTGTTAAAAGAAAAAATCAAACTTTCTATCTCATATCAGGAACAAGCTGGTATGTGACACAAAGAAGAAAGAATTGAGGAAAAATTTTACTTTTCCCCATAAATGTTTTTCTCTCTATTGTACCTTTTACTGAATATATGTTTATGAATGATGTTTAAGATCAGTTTTGCATACCACCTGCTCAAAATGATTCCAACATGATTAGCTGAAGTGGTGCCCCTTCTTACATTATTCTGGTCATAACTACAAATAAGAACTTCAGAAAAACCCTACTGACTGCTCAGACTATTTGCAGTTGAACCAGACAGGATTTTGAAACTTAACCATCATTTTAGTATTACAGGATCCCATAGAAATCACATTGCCCCCATGACAGCAGGAAGTAATTCTAGAAGACAGCATCCCCTCTCCTAACAAAGTTTTTCCTCAGGGTTAGGGACATTAATTAGGGGTTGATCATCACTGCTATAGGGTTGGGTTTGGGGTGTAAATTGTATAGGCTCAGGGATCTAATTTGGAAGAAAAAGAAAAAGGAATATAAATATGATAAATTAGAAAGATAGATTACTGAATTTAAAACTAAGCAACTATTAGTTTTAAATGTTTTACATTGGTTTACTTTTGTATATTATGCACAAATTTTGTATATTGATACAAATTTGAGATTAATTTTGTTAAAACATATTGTACATACATCTCTAATCTTTTTTAAGGTATTGTACATATACAACTCATTTAACAATTTCTAGTCCTTGAAAATTATTATGGCCAGGAGTCTGACTATTGAGAAGAAATTCCTTCTTGGTTTGTGTTAAGAAAAGAATTTGGCCATCTCCCTACTAAAACCCATTGATCCAAAATGACATGACATCAAATTGTCAAAATGGATAGCTGTCAACTCCAACAGACTAGATCCTCTCTATGCACAGGTTTGCAGAAACTCACTTTCCCCTTATTCTTCAGCAAGCCAAGGCAATGATATCTTTTCCTCTGTGGAGGGAAAACTGGCACAAGCCAAGTGATGTGTTACTTTTCTACACTTGGTATGTCGCTACAGTAAGGCCAGGCTTCAGAATCTACAAGTGTAGAACACAATAACACATGGAAATCACATAAAAAATACTAAACCAATTAGCAAAAAGACTAAATGAATTTTCAAATAGGAAAATTGGTGATAACGAAGAAAAAGAAGATTACATAAATCAAACCTATAATGTAAACCAATGGCATAAATGTAAATATTTAACAGCAAACCTTAACCCATGGAAGAGATATCACATACTGGAACTGAACTCACTCTTGAAAGGTCCAGTATACTGGAAGTTCCTAGTCTGTCAGAGCAAGTTTTAAGTTCAACTTCTCTGTAGGCAGCCAACAGCTACTACAAGATTCAAGGGCAGAAGCCCAATACAGGCAGTGCCTAACATGGACTAGTTGCTAGGATTCTTCATAATGCCTCCTTGTGATGTCACCACAGCAACCGACCAATCATGACTTGTCAGACCTGACAGTGGTTTTGATCAGGTTCTGTAGCACAACCACTGCCTTGAATATTATTCTCATTTCTGGGACCAAATCCCAGACCAGAATCAACTCTAGGGAAGAAGGCTGATTTGCGCACAGGATTTCAAGAGACACTGAAACAACGGGGGTGTGAGAAACGTGTTCCCTATAGTGCTGGGTGTTAGTTGGCTGGTGACCCTGCTTTAGAAGTTCTCTATCCCCAAGTGGAAAGTTCCTCTAGTTGGCTCCACAAGAATGTTACAGAAATTCCCAAACTAGAAACCCAGTGCTAAACACATTGACATACATTTTAAAAATTTCCTGTTACTTTGAATTAAAACTGCCTCATACAAATGGGGCATTTGGACACATGGACACACAGGAGAGTTGGTGGTACATTTTGGCGAACTTTATTTTGTGCATGCTTGGTGTCAGAGTCCATTCCTGAGACTGCCCTTGAGATGAGCAATCCTAGTCTTTATTTGCTGCTTCTGCCTCCTGCTTAAGTTTGAGGCAGTGACTCAGTCTCTTGTTTTGTCTTCAAGCTTCCAACTAGCTGCCAGGCCTATGTCGCACCACCATGGGCTCCTTTCCTCCAAAAATAAGTCAGATATGTGCTTTCTCTCTTCAGATAACCTGTTTATGAACTGTCTTTAGCCTTTGGGTTTATTATTATTATTATTTATTAAAAGGAAAAGCTATCTTTTTTTTCATTTTACATACCAATCCCAGTTCCAACTCCCTTCCTTCACCTACCTCCCCATCCAACCCTCTATCCACTCCTCAGAGAGAGTAAGGCACATTACTTTGGGAAATTTCCAAGGCCCTCCGTGCTATATCTACGCTGAGCAAGGTATCCATCCAAAGAAACAGGTTCCCAGAAAGTCAATACAAGCAGTAGTGATAAATGTTGGTGCCACTGCCAGTGGCCACACAGTCTGTCACATCCATGCAACTGTAACTCACATTTAGAGGTCTGGTTTGGTCCTATGCTAGTTGCTTCCCTGCCTGGCTGGAGTTGGTGAGCCTCCATTAGCTCAGGTAGACTGTTTCAGTGGGTGTACCCTGAAACACCCACTGTTTAGGACTGCTAATATTCTCACTCCTCCCACTCCTCAACTGGACTCTGGAAGCTTAGTCTATTGCTCCACTGCAGGTCTCTGCCTTGGTTTCCATCAGTTGCTGGATGAAGATTCTATGGTGATATTTAAGACATTCATCAGTCTAAGTACAAGGCAAAACCAATTTGGGCACGCTCTACTTTATTGCTTAGGGTCTTAGCCAGGGTTATCCTCGTGGATTCCTGGGAATTTCTCTAGTGCCGGGTTTCTTGCTAGCCCCATAATGGCTCCCTCAATCAAAATATCTCTTTCCTTGCTCTCATCTCTGTCCTTCCTCCATCTCAACTACCCTGTTTCCTCAGGATCTCCTGCCCCTCCCCTTCTCCCTTCATCCTCCCTTTCTGCCCTCCCTACTTCCCTGCCCCCATGCTCCCAGTTTCGTCAGGTAATTTTGTTTATTTCCCCATTTTCAAGTGGATCTATGCATGGTTTTCTTAGGGTGCACCTTGTTACTTAGCTTCTCTAGGATCATGAACTATAGACTCAATGTCTGTTGCTTTACAGCAAGTATCCATTTATAAGTGAGTACATGCCTTGTTCATCTTTCTGGATCTGAGTTACCTTACTCAGGATAGTGTCATCTAGTTCCATCCATCTGCATGCAAATTTCAAGATGCTATTGTTTTTCTCTGCTTAATACTCTAATGTGTAAAAGTTCCTTTTTTTATCCATTCTTTGGTTGAGGGGCATCTAGGTTATTTCCATGTTCTGGCTATTACAAATAATGCTGCTAAAAACATAGTTGAATAAATGTTCGTGTAGTATGATTGAGCATCTTTTTGGTATATGCCCAACAGTGGTATTGCTGGGTCCTTAGGTAGGTTGATTCTCAATTTTCTGAAAAACCATCATACCAATTTTGAAAGTGGTTGGACAAGTTTGTATTCCCACCAGCAATTGAGGAGTGTTCCCTTCACTCCACATCCTCTCCAACAGAAGTTTTCGTTGGTGTTTTGGATCTTAACCATTCTTAAAGGTGTAAGATATCTCAGAATTATTTTGATTTGCATTTTCCTGATCACTAAGGATATTGAACATTTTCTTAAGTTTCTTTCAGCTATTTGAGATTCTTCTGTTGAGAATTCTCTGTTTAGTTCTGTACCCCTATTTTAATTGGGTTATTTGGAATTTTCATGTCTAATTTCTTGAGTTAAACACACACACACACACACACACACACACACACACACATATATATATATATATATGTATGTATGTGGAGATATATATATAGTGGGTCCATCTATATCAAAGCTCCTGGGTCTATGATTAGGTACCAATATGGAATCAAGGTTGTGATGGCTAGAATACTAGAGAGTTAGCTCTGAAATAGTTTTTTCTACTAATGGCTATATAAAGAACAGAGAGACAATGGTGGTATGGATGAACACGAAACAAAGAAGGCTCACCTGTTAGCAAAGGACCACAGGCAACTAATGACTGCCGAGACAGTTAGCCTCTCCCAGAGTTGAACCCACTTATTTATTTAACAGACTAATAAGGCCTGAAACCATATACACACAAACAGCAAAAATGTATTCCACACGTTGTGGGTGCATATATATTATATAATGTCTTAGGGTTTCTATTGCTATGAAGAGACACCATGACCATGACAACTCTTACTAAGGAAAACATTTCAATTGGTGACTTCACAGTTTCAAAAGTTCAGGCACTTAACATCATGGTGGGACATGGCTTGCAGGTGTACAGTGTTGTTGAGGTAGCTGGGGGTTCTACACCTTGTGCAGGCAACAGGAAGTGAACTGTCTCACTGGTGTAGCTTGAGCATATATGAGACCTCGAAGCCCACCCACCTCCACAGTAACACACTTCCTTCAACAAAGCCACACCTATTCCAACAAAGCACACCTCCTGATAGTGCCATTCTCTGGAAGCTTATGGGAGCCATAAAAATTCAGTCATGAGAACCTGCAAGGGAAGAAATGGGGCACATAGGAAACTCCCACCTGTGATTCTGACAAAACAGGAACATGTAGGTACACTAAGATAATAACTGAGGTGCTGTCCTGCCACCTGGGAAGAAATGAGTTCTCTGTGTCCTTGTTCCCTGTTCTTGCTTTGAGGGAGCACAGCAGACATCTGGCTTCTGTGTGCAGAGGACAAGGGTACTTTCTTGGGTTGGGAAAGGACATTCCTGTAATCCTGGGGAAAAATTAGTGATCAGGGAAGTGACTTTTGTGTCCTTTTCTATTTAGTGTCCTGGTATGCCTCTTGTCTGGAGTATATTTCTCTCTCATTTCTGTTACGACAGGTTTTCTCTGTAGCTTTGGAGACTGTTTAAGCACCTGTACTGTAGACTAGGCTGGCCTTGAACTCACACATACTGCCTATGTCTGCCTCCCGAGTGCTGGGATTAAAGGTGTGGGCCACCACCACCCAAGTGGGATATATACCTCTCTCCCATATGTGTGGAAATTGTCTTCTGTGATTTTTGCTGAATGTATTTTGCATATTTTCGCAGGAAGGATTCTTCTCATTCTTCTACTCCCGTAATTCATAGTTGCATATTTTTTTGGTTTCCCAAAAATTCATGTTTATTTCATAATAAAACATAATTAAATTATCACCGAGCTTGTATTTGTATAATTAAATTTCTCTTGTCTTGTAACCCAGTATTCACACAACATCTGTTAAGTTTACTGCTTCCAGTGTGCTTTTGGTTAGACTTATGTATTTCTCAATTTGAGGATTATTTAATTCCTTAAGATCTAAGATAGTTTTTTACATGTGTCTCTATTAAGGTCTATTTTCAAATCTTGAATTTCTCTCTGATTTAATTTTTTGTTTTCTGAATTAATTCAGGAAATTATTTGTACCCTGATAAATCCAATGGTGAACTCATCTGAACATAATCAAAATCATTCTTTGGAATACTGTCTTTTGAATCTTATTTATGTCACTTTTCCTGTTTGCCACTTCTATGGGATTGGCCATTTGGGGGAGAGCAATGTTGTCCTGGGTTTTTTATGTAACTTCTCTTTTTGTAACAAGGTGTGCTCTTCTGAACTGAGTTTGTTGGTCAAGTGTTTCTGATGCCTTTGTGTGCAGGGAGTGTTTGGATTGGTGTTTGCTGTTCCTCATTAGGTTTTGCTTGGCTTCTCTGTGTTTTTCCTGAGCTCAGGTGTGGAGACACATGGTGTTGGCTGGACTGTAGATGGGATAGGTGACTGGTGCTGGATGAAGTAACAGTGGTGTCCCTTCTGACCTCACAATCCAGCCTTCAGGAACTGTAATGGGATGTGTGCTGGGCAGGGTTCAGAATGTCCCATACCCTCTGATTACATGAACCAGGTTATGTGTATTACAAGGGTTGTCTTCTGTGCCCTATGTATTCACATATATTCTGACCTCATGACCAACTATGCACACGGTGCCATGGGTAATTCGCTAAGGCATTGATCTAGGGATTGAACCATCCTTGATGTTGGCACAGTTCTGCTGGCCTGCTAAATTGATGTTCCTGCAATCACTGATGCTGCTCTCATGTCCCCTATTTAACTTGCTCAGGTCAGATAAAGTCAGCTGATTGTACTCTTCTGTTTGTATCCTCTGATGAGGCCTCAACATGTTAAAATAAATGCAGATTCCTTTCAACATGCTTGTATACATCCATGGACACATTTATTTTCTTCTTGTTGTTGTTTTTCCTACTCTCATTTAGTATGATTTCAAAAATCCACCTGCTCGAGATACTTTTTCCAATTAGAATCATTAAAATTATCCTCACCCATGGAAGTGTATTTTCCTGGGCCTTGATTGGTTTTTCTCCATGCATCTACCCACTCTGAAAACTGCTGTTTGTTCCTATAGTGTTACGGTGTGCACAAGTATCCCAACACTCAGGTGGTACAGCCAGGAAGTCCCCAGGTCTGAGAACAAGTCCTGGGATACAGTCCAAGTATACAATATGGTATGAATAATAAAAATCCAGTCAGGTGGTGGCAGTGCATGCCTTTAATCCGAGCACTCGGGAGGCAGAGGCAGGTGGATCTCTGTGAGTTTGAGGCCAACCTGGTCTACTAGAGCTAGTTTCAGGACAGGCTCCAAAGCCACAGAGAAACCCTGTCCACTGGAGAGATCTTACCTCTACCAAGGGCCAGACAAACAAAGGGGGATCCTGCAACGCTCTCCACCAACCTCAGACTCCACACTCCACTGAGTTCTGGTCTCTTCCCCTTTATATTCCTTTCCCATCCATATTGCTTCTGTCTCCACCTCCCTAGTGTTGGGATTAAAGGAGTGTGAGCCCAAGCACTGGGATGACCTATGTGTTAGCTCTCTCTGTCTCTCTGTCTCTCTGTCTCTCTGTCTCTCTGTCTCTCTGTCTCTCTCTCTCTCTCCTCTCTCTCTCTCTCTCTCTCTCTCTCTCTCAAACAATTTCAATCTTATGTAGCCCAGGGTGGTCTTGAAATCACAGAGATTCTTCGGACTCTGTCTCCCATCTCCTGGGACTAAAGACTAAAGGTGTGGAACACCACTGCCTGGCTTATATCGCTAACGACTGTGGCTGCTTTGCCCTCTAATCTTCAGGTAAGCATTATTTATTAAAACACAAATAATATACCACTATAGTATTCTCTATTGCTGATAGAAATCATGACAAAACCCACTGGTAGGGAAGGTTTTTTTTCCTCTTGTGTCCTGCTCAAGGCCATCATTAGGGAAGTTAGGGTAGGAACTCACTCAAGAGCAGATGACAGATGGTTACTGGCTCACTCTTCATGGCTGCCTCAGTTTGTTTTCTTACATAATTCAAGACAACTTACAGGGGAGGAGACACCCACAGTGGGCCTGAATCTCCAATAGCAGTCATTACTAAGAAATGGTGCTGTAATCTGCCAGCAGCTTCAAAACCCCAAACCCAGTTTCAAATGCTCAGCAATTAACCCTCTGTGTTTTAAAGTCATCTATCTGTGTAAATGGATCTCTGTGGGAAAGATATCAAGTGACAGATGCTAAATCCCGAGAGAGTTATGGCAGGAACTTTCTCCATCTGGTGTTTCTGTTTCAAAAACTTCTAAAGTGAGAATAAAACAGAAGATCAAAGAGCAGCGGGGAAGGAAGGGAGGCCAACAGGAAGTGACATCTATCTTCCATGTGTAGCTTTGGCTGTGGACAAGATCATAATCACCAGGAGTTGAAACATAGCCCTGTGTGTGCATTAGAGGCTTTGCTGTGGGGAGGCAATGTCTAGAAGAACCGGACATTTAGTTGTTTATGTGTATGAGATAGTTTGCCTAGAGGGTGTGTGTTACCTAGCAGGGCTTTATGTGTAAGAGGTGTCTGCCTTTGGGTATATGGTACAGAATTAACAAAGGGACCAGGGTCCTAGAGAGAGAAAGAGAGAGAGAAAGAGAGAGAGAGAGAGAGAGAGAGAGAGAGAGAGAGAGAGAGAGAGAGAGGAAGGAGAGAAGAGAAGAGAAGAGAAGAGAAGAGAAGAGAAGAGAAGAGAAGAGAGAGAAGAGAAGAGAAGAGAAGAGAAGAGAAGAGAAGAGAAGAGAAGAGAAGAGAAGAGAAGAGAAGAGAAGAGAAGAGAAGAAGGTAGAGAGTTGGTTTTGAGTACAAGGTCAGGGACAGCAATCACAGCCTATGTGTATCTGTGACAGTGGATGTAGGGGCAGAGACACCTAGTATGATGTGATGCCTGTCTTACATGCATGTTTGGAGATTTGCTTTACACGAAGAATAAATGAGGTGGACATGACCTAGGCATGTATGGAAGCCATAGACTGTAGGAGGCATGCCTAGGTGTAGCACTCCAAGGAGGAGTATTTTAGCAGGACCTGACAACTAGCCACGTAAGCGTACAAGGGGCTTTAGCTGTACGGTAGGTGTTAAGAACTGCTATTTTCGGTACCCTATAGGTAAAGCACCCCTGTCCTTATCCACACACACAGTTATGTGTCAGGTCCTGATATATTTCTCATTCCCTTAGAACCCAAACTCTGCACACGGTTAGGCAGCAGGTGTAGCAATGTAGTCCCACACTTAGAGCCTAAGCAATCACACATACATGGATTCTCAGGAGTCAGGCCTGAGAGAATCTACTCTTCTAGAGTCACACACCCATTGCCAGGTGTCTAGTCCTTCCAGGTACCCCAGACCTCAAGAGTAAGACTACACCAAAGGAGAAATTATTAGATTTATTATTAAATTATTAGAAATTATTAGAAATAGATTAGGAGAAATCTATTGGCACCTCGAAGCATGGATAAGGTTCATTCAGACCTGAATGCATGATTACTTGCTAGTTCACATGTGTACATACATGTGTCTATGTGTTTGTGTGTGTGAACCTGGCATTTTGCTGTTGGAAGGAGTTACATAGCAGGACCTGACCTAACCATGTATGTATATGTAGTTGTATGTAAACAGATAATACAGGAACCTGACCTTGGACTATATGAATGAATACGGGGGTGCTGTGTATGGTAAGTTTGGCTGTGACATAGTATATGAAAGACCTAGCCCTGTGCATGTGGCTTTATCTGTAAAGTAGGGCTCTAATGGAGGACATGCTACACAGCTGTGTCAGAGGAGGGTTGGTTGCGGGGGAGGGAGGACTTAGCAGGACCTGACATCTAGCCCTGTACATTTGGCATTGGCTATAGTAGTAAGGATTCATAGAAGGACCTGACGTATATCCATGTGTTTATATTTTGGGAGTGATATTTCAATTTAACTATGGGGATACCTACCATGTGGTGATGGCACACACCTTTAGTCCTAGCACTCAGAAGGCAGAGGTAGGCAGATCTGTGTGAATTCGAGGCCAGGACAGGCTCCAAAGCTACAGAGAAACCCTGTCTTGAAAATCAAAAATGGATGGTGATACATTTCAGGCAATGACACTTAGACACGATGGTGTGTGTGTGTGTGTGTGTGTGTGTGTGTGTGTGTGTGTGTGCGTGTGTGTGTGTATGGGGATTTGGCTATGGAGGAGTTGATACGTAGAAAGCCTACATGAAAAGACGAGTCTGTGGATTTGACTGAAGGGACTAGAAGGATGTAAGATATAGCCATGGGTGGATTGGTGAGGCTTCATCTGTTCCTGAGTGAACAAGATAGACAACCTGCTACATAGCCAAGCACACATGTGTGCATGTATGTGTTTGTGTGTCTTGGAATTTTGATTGTAAGTTAGTGCACATCTAGCATGATCTAAGATCAATGTGCAGATGGAGCAAAGGCTGTGACAGAAGGAACAGCTGGCGTGACATGACACCCACCCTGTGTTCTGTCATTGACTGTAGACGTCAGCATTACTATCAGGACAAGAAAGCATACGTGGGTGGGACTTTTGAGGTAAGTGTGGGGATACCATCAAGGACTTGAGCCTAGTTTTGTTTCTATCGCTGTCTCTCTCTCTCTTCCCCTCTTACTGTTCTCTCACCTCTCCTTTCTCCTTCTCTCTCTAAATCTCTTTTTTGTGTGTGTTTCAGAGAGAGAGAGAGAGAGAGAGAGAGAGAGAGAGAGAGAGAGAGAGAGAGAGTAGGGTTTACATGTAAGGGAGGTTAAGGTAGGTGCCAGCTATCAAACACCATCCTTATGTTTATGGGTGTAATTGGCTATAGGGGAGGAGACTCTTAGCATGACAGGACACCTTGCCATGCATGTGTATTTGAAGTTTTCCTTTAGTGGAGGTCTTTCGGAGGACCTGACACACAGTCATGTGCATGAGACTCTATTAGGAGGTATACCTAGCAGATCCTGACACTAACTGTACATCAGGGGACTTCGATGTTAACAGAGGGAATCAAAGAACATGACGCGTAGTCCTATGTATATCAGTTTATATGTAGGGTGTTTGACTATACTTAAGGGAGTCCCTGGCAGGACCTAACAAGTAATCCCCATTGGAGGGGGTTAACTGTAGGTGGGGGATTCCTAGGGAGACCTGATATCCAGCTTTGTTAGAAGAATGTTGTCTGTCAGGTAGGGTTTACCTAGCAGGACCTGAAACCTTGCCCTGTGTCTTTGGCATTGTGGTGGTAGGGTGTCCAAGAGGCCTGAAGAATAAGAATGCATATCAGTGAGGAGCAGTAGAACGGGGTCTCTAGCAGCTCCCCATACCTGGTAAATATGTTTCCTGATGGGGTGAATTAGTGTCCTTCCAGGCCTGTTAATATACTAGATTGGCAGTGGATGGTCTGATATCCAGGGGTACTAGGGATATAGACCTAGAAATACATTTGAGGCTGCTGCAGGGTGATGTGTGTGTTTCAAGGGCCTTCAGCTACCATTATAGGAGTTATCATATCATGGCCTGAGTGTTTGGAAACCAAGGTTTGATATCCTAAAATTTGTATGAGTTGATGTCATGAGATATCACAGGGCCTGATAATTAACCCTGGAGAATGTCACTTGTGTGGTGTGATGGTTTCCTGTGGGTACCAAACAATAGCAGTGTGTTTTGGACAGAGTGGGAGATCATCAGCCATGGCCCAATAACTAGCACTTAGTGGGGTTAAATGAGTGTCATTCAAGGTCCATGCCTTGTATAAATATGAGGTGTGGAGACTCAATTGCTCAGCAGGACCTGATACCTAGCAGCTAGTATGTGGTTGAGTGGGAGCTTCTTCATGGACCAATATTTAGGAATGTATTTGAGGTTGTGTTGGGGGGGGAGGGTTTTTCAGCAGGATCTGACAGCTGGCAGAGCTCCCTTCTTGGGAGATCCAGTCAGAAAGAGAAACACATTCATTACTCAAAGCCCTTCTGAGATCCTTTCTTAGCCTGCTCACACAGGTTTTCTGGGTTATCTGACAGGACAAAGAGGCACAAGTCACTTTGCACTATCAAAATGCAGAGGGGTCTAAGTTGGGCAGGGATACAACAATATCTAAACACTGGGAGACTTTCCCAAGGGGCCCTTCTGATAGATTCCCCAGATCTTGTCAGTAATTTGGGTGATTGTCTGTAGTTGGAAGGTAGAAGAGCAACCATTTCTTTGTCCTCCAGAGTGTCCTCACAACGTCCAGTGGAGCCTCTAAGATCCTCAAGAGCTCAGCAATGGCATGTTCATCTTCCAGGAGACGTAGAGGTGAAGACAGACTCCACATTCAAGGTCACTAATGTGTGCACATCCTCAGTCAGGAATTTAGGGGTCCGTGATTCAGTTTGTGGCCCGGCACCTATGAGAGAAGCCTTATTTTAGACTAATGATGAGGCAGGCAGAAAGATTCATTCACCAGTCCTTATCCTGTGGCCTTTGGGAAAGTGCAGCTTTCTTTTTGGTGGTATTTGGGACCTAAGGTGACAGGGTCAATGTCCATTTTCTTATGTGACCTTCCTAAAGGAGAACTCAGTACGGACTCCTCAGGAAGCTCTGCTTGCAGGGATTGGTTTCTTCTGGCTTCCCTGCTCCTGTCCTGTGAAAAGGCTCTAGGGTCAGGGAGGAGAACAGGTTCCCACCAACACATCTGTATCTGGGCACTGTGCTAACTGCACCCCATCTCATTCAACACTTGCCTAGACAACACAGGATGCACATACGGTGACAGTGAGCTTTGTCCCAGAGCATGTCCAACAGAACCTGGAAATCTGAGGAGAGAAGGGTGGTCAATGAGAGTTCTGGGGTTGACCTCTGAGACTACAAGGGACCCAGGCTGCTACCACAATGGTCATCGTATCTGGGAACAAGGAATTTAAACAGGGATCCAACCAGTCATGCTCTGTTCAAAGAGCAAGCTTTCTGAGCATCTCTGGGACTCAGTTTTCCCCCACTGCGAGGGAAACAGTACTGAGCAACGTTGGGGTAGTGTGTGTAGAGATCTGGGTACAAATAGCTGGTGTTGACTGCACCTCTTTCTGCTGCCTCCATCAGGGAGACAGTGAGGAAGGAGGATGTTAAATGTGTGAGCCTGATCAGAAGCTGACTGAGCTCAGGTAAACAGTCTAAAGGCCACAACAGGCTCCCTCTAGTGGCCAGCGATAAAATGTGCACATTACACTCACTGGGCCTCTTGGATATCGTATCTGCATTCTGAGATTCACATTGTTAGAGACTATCACATGAGCTTGGGGCCCCTGGTCCACTTGGGTTGTCTCTTCTGAGATTCCATGACCTGGTCACAGTCCCCAAGTGTCCCTTGCCTAGGCACTGGTGACAGTAGAGTACATCAGGACTGACTTGCCTTAGTGGTCACTCACTGATCAGCCAACCGCAGAGGAGGAAGCAGCTCCATTTCATCATGCTCCTGGCTGTGGAGCCCAACATAGACAAAGTCACTGGGGAGTAGCAGAGTGAATGCCATCTGTATCGTGTGCTGTAGTTATTATAATCTCCTTGTGTGAGAAGATGTTCACCTTCTTTGTTTCAAACTGTCCCTCCCCAGTGATGTTAAGATCAGAGGGGAGAGATGTGCTACCTACACCAAGTTTTCTCAACATCCCTCTGAAACCATGCCTTGAGTCTTGTTTCTCATTCTCTTTCTCGTCCTCTGTAACACAAGTTCAATGACCACTTTCCCTTCGGATTGAGGGAAGCCCACCTGGCCAGCCTCAAGCTTCCTAACCCATAAGGCAGAGTCAAGTTTAGACCAGAAACCAAACACATCTCAACTACCACAGGCTGGTCTATCGTGGTCTCTGTGATGCCTTCAGCCATGTGCTGCCCACAGATGAGCCTTGGCACTCAACCCCATCAGAATGGCCATCCTTCAGTGCATGGATCAGCGATCTGCCTGCCACATGCACCCGACAACACTTAAACAATTAGCCCAGCAGGACAGCCAAGCAGACAGCTGAGCTCAAAGTCCTACCTCTGTGGTTTTCAAGGCTGTCTAGGCCTGATTCCTGTGACCAGTGGGACCTGGGTGTAAAATAGGTGTAAGAACGCTTGTCCCACCTATGGCCCCTATATCCTAGGCTAGATAAGCCCAACTCACTTCCAAAGCAGAACAAAGTTACAACATTTCAAAGTGATGCCCATTTCCCTCCAGGTGGCTGTCACTTTCCTGTCAGGAGAAAAGTACAGTTCTGATAAAACTCCCTACAGTGAGGCCCCTTCAGAGACACAGTAACCAGAGCCGCACACAGTGTGAATGTGTCTTCTCTGATGGGCAGGACACAGGGATAAAAAGGAGGAAAATAAAACCTCAGGGAGCAGAGGTAGATGAAGAAGGAGAAGGAGCTCCCTTGCTTTTATCTGGGGAAACATTTCACTAGAACCAGAAACCTGAAGGAGCACACTGATATATGAGTTCTGTTGAAATATTTCTCTGTAGACTGCTCCACAGGGTCTGTACATTCATGGGCAACTTGGACATGGTATTGACTAAAGACCACCTCAGACAAGGATGCTGGGAAAGGCCAGCCCTGTACCATATTCCCTTGAAAACCATGGTGTCCTGGGAAGTAACCTGTGGTAGATGGCTGACCTCCTCTTCTGCTGGACAGAGACCATTTCTGCTGGGTAAGTGGGCACCCTGTCATCTGGAATTCCCACAGAGCTCCTACTTCTGCTGTCTCAGGCCACATTTGCAATCTCCACCCGGTGTCTCCTGATGTACAGAGCTCATCACTTTAAACAGGAAGGACCCGTGGGAGGGGCTCTGAGGGAATCTGAAACGAGCAGCACTCAGTCTCCACTCTCCTTACCCACTGAGCTTCCCTCTCCCCTTGGCTCCTTCCCTCTGTCTCTTCCACCCCATCCACATTCTTCCCTCTGCAACCTTTTCCTGCTCTCTCTGCAACCTCTGTCTCTCATCCTCTGGTCACCTTCTCCAGCTCAACTATGTCACTTTACTTAGGAGCAGGGAGAACTGTGGGACTGGAGATTTTGATGTCAGATTTGGAAATTTACATATCGACATAGGTAATCGAGTTAATGAGCCAATTGCAAAAGACAGATGACAGTTTCAAGTATGAAAAATTGATGAAATAAAAAAATTCAAGACGTAACTATCTGAAGATATGGGGAAAGAGCATAGCAAGAGTGAAATTTTGACATTTTCCAGAATTGATGTGTGTCTTAATATGACTGTATTATGTGTAAAAAGCAAGTCCCAAATGCCAAAGAGGTCTCTCCTCTGTCATATGGAAAATCTGGAGGTCTGCAGGAGCCAAAACATGAATGACAGAACACTGAGGAAATGGAGCAGGACAGTGGTCCCCAGGGATGGTCCACAGTGTCCTGGGGAGGGGAATGATCACCTCTACCCTCACGGAGAGTCCAGCGTGTGCTGCAGAGTCCTAGTTGGTTCAGTATCAGGACTCCGGCAGCTCTGGGAACCCCACTAGCCAGCAAGTGTGAAGAAGGTTCAATGCCCAAAAACAACACAAACCCAGTAAATAAATCACTGAGGCATCCATGAGCAAGTCTAGCCATGGCAACCAGCAGCCAAGTGGACTCTGTGTGTTTGATGAGGAGGGCTGGAAGCTCCTACCTAGAAATTGTGGCTTCGTGTGCTGCCTCTAGCACTGGTGTCCTTAGAGTGAAAGCTCTGACTTCAAATCCCAAGACAGGAGCCCAGTGTCTCAGTGACAAACCTTGAGTCCTCAGCCTTCTTCTCATGGCACAAATGGAAAGAACTCAGTCAATCACACCAGGAAACCTATCTGGACTCTGCTGATTGGTCAGTATGAAGTCAAATGACTTGTGCTAAGATTTCAGGTGGGGATTCTGTGAAAACACGGTTGGTGCATAGGCTTTAATACTCTGTGCCTTGATTCCAAGGATGTGTCAGCAATGGCAGATGTCCCCAGCCCACTGCCTTGTGTCCACACAAGAACTCCTGACGGCACTCCTTACCTCCAAGTTTCTGTTCATGCTGGACATAAACTTCTATTCTGAAGGTTAGGTTTGGACTTTGCCCCCTGTTCCTAGTCCATCCTGAATGAAAGTACATTCAGTTCAGTCCTGACCCTGTCAAGATGAAAAAAGCACAGAACTGTTACGATTCTGCATGAACTGTTTGGAGGAACTTACCATTGACGCCATACAGCTGATGAAGCCAGGCATGGCAGTGTACATCTGTAATTGCAGCACTCAGGATGCAGGGGTGCATGGTCAATCTCTATGGGTTTGAGATCTGTATGCTCTACAGAGAGAGTCTCAGTTAGACAGGGCTATAAGTGAGATCCAGTCGCAAAACATAAAATATAAAATGTGGATTCAGGAAATTTCCCTATCTAATTTTCAGAATTCAACAGAACACTCAACCATTTCGCAGTCCTGGCTTCACTGATAAGCAACAGAAACAACACCTGACCCCAGTTGTTGCTCAGAAACTAAAAGTAGCTATCACTCCCTAAGCAAGGGGTTTCTTGTTCTGTGTATGTGGGACTCACCAGATGGTCAGGGTTCTAGAAAGTATGTGACCGCACAAGCTGGCTGTTGTCCTTCTGGATGAAGATCAGGTCAAACCTTCAATATGTACCAGTGTTAGATAAAAGTTCAGATGGTCAGGATGGAAGCCGAATGCCAAGTACAAAAGAGAAGATGGTTCCTCCCTTGCCACACCTCCGCAGTCTCTCAGCCTCCCATTGCTCTTCAGTCAAGAGAGTCACTGGTAACTTTCCCTCTGTGTTGGGTCTGGCAGAGGCCAATTCATGGGATTCTTTTCTTCACGACATCAGGACCAGGCTTCAGAAACTCCTCTTCTACCACACACAGATACTCACTGCACTCAGTCTTACCTTCAGGGGATGATGTGCACAGGTAGGGCCCTGGATTACCTGTTGAGTTCGGTTCCCCTTGGCAACCCAGTGAGCTGCTCCCTACCTGGAAGGTGTCCTGGAAAACAGTTCAAACCCCACACTCACCAGTGTTCACACTGCACCGCTGGCTGTCACCAGGAGCTCCATGACGACCAAGGTTTCCTTGTACACATGGCCGTATGGTGGGCATTGGTCATAGAGAAGACCCCAGGCTGCTGGCCTTGTGTAGGCAGAACTCAACATCAGGCCTGGGAAGACATACTTACATTCCCACGTTGGAGCAGAACAACGGTAATGTGAGGTCTAATGTAAGTTATAAATCCCTGTGAGAAGGGAAAATGATGCCAGATTCTTGGATCAGACGATGGGAGGCAACATTGAAAGCCTGGATGAAGGAGCCTGTGAGGACAAAGACACAGATGTCATCAGAACTGCCATAGGCCATGTCAGACAGGACCGGGGGAGGACTCCAATTATGATGGAGCACTCTTCTGTCCCGAGAAACCCTTCATCAGTAGACCCAGTCAAGAAGGCCTTTCCAAGATCATCTCACACTTATCAACCTTGACACAAGCCAGAAACCTTCAGAGCAGAGACTTTCTCATCATCACTGGCAAGAAACCAGAGTTCCCACTCTGCTCTGCAGGAGACATTTGTTCCTGGTCTCACTTCTTCAAGACCCCTGCCCAGCAAAACCTCCTTTTCTCCTGATTCATTTCCAGGTCAGCTCCTCAGGACAGACTCTAGCCCTCTCTCTACAGGTCCTCTCATTTCCTCTTTATCTCTCCACCTCCCTTTCCCCTGGTCCTCCCCCATTACTCCCTTCCCCCACTGTTTTTATGCTTCCTGCAGTTCTTCCTAAGACAGTCAGAAAGCAGTTTGGAGACAATGGAGAGATCACAGTGGACTGAGCCTGAATCCTGTGTGCAAGTCTGTCCTGTTGACAGAGGCCGGCTTTGAGATGCTGGGGAAGCCTTGTCTGACAGGATCCATGATACAAGGGCATCATCTGGGGCATCTGGTACTGCACTGGCCTTTGGAAAATTTGGATATTGGCCATCTAGCTGCTGTGTCTGTTTTCCTCTGAAACTTCATTGCCATTTCTACTACTGCAGTAGTAAAATCCAGTCTTGCAGAGTTGACTTTAGTTTGTTTTTCCCCCCCAGCACTGCCTCCCACAGGCTCAGATGCTCCACAGGAGGAGGCCAGCATGCAAAGGCCTGGATTGGCGAGACAACAGCAGGACCTGCCACCCCCAATTCCTACTACTCCATCCATTCCCCCTGCTCAACAGATACCCCAAGCCCCACCTCCCTCAGCCTCAGCCTACTTCTCCCAGCACCATGTCACCCTACTGTCCCAGGACTCAAACTACTGACCCTGGGTCCCAGGGTAAGTCACACACCAAGTGTTGCACCAACCCCATCTCAGTATGCTCAGCCTCTCCCCTTTAGGGACTCCATATGCAAAAGAAATGCTTTTAAAAAAATAAAAGAAAATAAACGAAGAAAAACAGAACAGAGAAGTATCTATTTTTTAAAGGTTTGTTATCTTGCTCAGGTTGGGAGCCAGAGGAATTGTGTTTTAGAGACAATCATCCCTATCCGTGACCTTCATTCACACGCACTAACCATCATTTTGTTCTCAGTTGATGTTTTTAAGTATCTTCCCCTCTGGGCAAGAGCAGCACACGTGATGAGCATGAAGACGTGCTGTGTGTCAGAGCCGACCTAGCACAGACTCATGGTCTATGAGGTCCAGAGAGGGTCCAGCCGCCATGTTGTTCTGCTCCCCTTGGCCATCCGGGTTCAGAGTAGATGTGCCTTTTTCAGACTTGACTTCTGCCAGCCTTTGAACAAGGAGGCACTCACAGGGCAGGTGTTCCTTGAAACTGCATGGCGGTGGGTCGTATGATCCAGAGGGCAGTGCTGTTGCAGGTAAGGAGACTCCAGAGGTGGTTGGTGGGGAGTTCAGGGTCAAAGTACGGATGCTCACTTCTGCCACAAAAACACATATGACTCAAAACTATTCTTAATTTCTAATGAATATTTCTGCAGAAATAGCTAAAGCTCTCTTTTAAATTCTGTAGAATTGAAGGCAAAGAAAGAACTCTGCGATCTTCTACAATGAGCACAGCTATAAAATTTATATTTTCTGATTTCATGTGATTCTACAAGACAGTGAACACCGTGGAGTGCCGTCATGAGAGCAGACACACAGATGAGAGAGAGTGCAGAGAAAGACTCTGTCATCCACTATAATATTTGGGAATAATTTTCAATGTAACTTTTCATCATTCCAAGTAAAGATCTCGGTAAACCTCATTTTAGGACTGAATTCCTCCATGCCTTAGATTTCCCACATGTCCCAATGCTTCATTCTGGATTACCTTGTTCACTGTCTTCTGCCTCTCCCATGTTCACATTTTTCCAGGGTCTTTTGCTTTGATGAAGAGAGTTGAATGAGTCTTTCCTTGACACTGAAAGACCTGCATGTTGGAAGAGACATATGAATGGCCATATCTCGGGATAATAGTAAAATACAGAGTTTCTAATACACCACATCACTGAGTATTTAATAAGATGTATAAGGTAAGATTCCAAACACAATTTCTTAACTGCCATCTAGAGCAGAACTGTAAGCTGTTAAGCTTGCTGTGACCTGCGCTATTCCTTGACTTCCCACAGGGGAAGGTGTTTGTAACACCGTTTTGTTTTGTTTGGGCTTTTTGAGACAGTGTTTCTGTGTGAAACAGTTCTGTCTGTCCTGGAACCAGCTCTCCTAGACCATGCTGGCCTTAAAAAAGCATGGAGATCTGCATGACTCTGTCTCCTGAGTGCTGGGATTAAAGGGGTGTGCCACTATCACCCAGCATAAAGTATGTCTTTTTAAAATAAATATAAATGCTGGGCGGTGGAAGCACACACCATTAATCCCAGCACTTGGGAGGCAGAGCAGGCAGATCTGTGAGTTTAAGGCCAGCTTATTCTACAGAGATTGTTCTGGAATAATTAAGGATACACAGAGAAACCCTATCAAAAAATATAAAAAACAAATATATATATATATATATATATATATATATATATATATATATATATATATATACCTGAAACATCATCTACGTCATCCAGGAGGCCGAGGACCATGGTACACAACTTTAATCCCTTACTCAGTGGTAAACACATCACGTTGATTTGAGGCCCATCAGGTATACACAGCAAGTTTCAGGTCAGCCAGGACTACACAGTAGATTATCCCCTGCCCCTGCCCTGCTTTTTAAAAGGCAGACGTTCTCTGTGTATCCCTGGCAGGCCTGGAAATCACTCAGAGATTGATCTACCTTGGCTTTCTGAGGACAAGGATTAAAGGCCTATGCCAACACTGCCCAAACTTCTCTTAAAAGAAAGGAAAAGACCCTGGGGGGGGGGTGGCACATGCCTTTAATTCCAGAATTTGGGAAGCAGAGGCAGGAAGATCTGCCAGTTCGAGGCCAGCCTGGTCTACAGAGTAGATTCTAGGACAGGCTCCAAGGTAACACAGAGAAATCTTGTCTCAAAAAAAATTCCTCTAGGGACTGCATGGCTAACTGCAAGCTGTGGTTGGTGTACGCCTCTGCCCACCAAGACCTCTCATATGGGGAGGTTGGGCATAGAGCAAACTTCATAGAACAATGTCCACTGAATCGATATTGTTCCTACACCACTACAAAGTCAACAAATGTGCCAGCGAGCAGAGCTCCATATAATCCTGCTGTCGGGGGAGGGCTAAAGAGACGGCTCGGCTCACTGGCTAAGAGCACTCACTGCTCGCCCAGGTTCAATTCCAGCACCCATGTGGCAGCTCACAACTCTCTGTAACTTCACTTCCAGGGAATCCAACACTCTTACACAGACTAACATGCAGGAAAACACAAATGCACATAAAATAAATACATAAGTCTTAAAAGCAATATAAAATTAATACTAATTTTATTTAAGTGAACTTTGAATTAAAAGAGTAATGTGGAACTAACCCAAGCACCTCAAAAGAACTTGCTGGGAAGAAGGCATTTAAGATCCATTCCTCCCTGTTAGTGTATGCACACCCAAATGATTTTAATTCAACAACCTTTTTTTTTTTTTTTTTTTTTTTTTTTTTTTTTTTTTTTTTTGAGACAAAGTCTCTGTGAGCTCCGGCTGTCGGGAACTCGCTCTGAAGAACAGACTGGTCTTGAACACAGATCACCTGCCTTTTCCTCGTGAGCTCTGGGAGTAAGGTGTGAGCCACCACCACCTGGCTCAATAACAAATGTGAGCCTGGCTGCTGTGGTGCTCCTGTCACTGCCTAGCCCATTGTCCCCTGCAAGTGCATTCAGTGACCTCTTTTCTTGCTGGGCAGTGGTGGAACACGCCTTTAATCCCAGTACTTGGGAGGTAAAGACAGGCAGATCTCTGAGTTCGATGCCAGCTTGGTCTACAAGAGCTAGTTCCAGATAGGGTCCAAAGCTACAAAGAAACCCTGTCTTGAGAAAACCAAAAACAAATCAAAACAACAAACCCATTTTCTTCCTAATAGAGGCAAAGGCAGATAAAAGGTGAGACCCAGACTGTCTCAGGGAGGCTCTGAGCGGATGCCACAGACAGTAATCACATGGTGGTATGGACCTCAGCTTACACTTCAGCTCGGATCTTAATCAGCCACTGATCCTCGGGTCATTTACCTTCTGAGAACCTCAGTCTTCTCACCTTGACAGAACGTGCTGGCTCACAGATGTGATACTAAAAAACCCAGGGTTCAAATACCACCTCTACTGTTTCCTAGCTGAATAATCAACAGCAAGCCAACTTCCAGTGTCGCAGCTTCCAAAAAACAAGGATAACACTTTATAATATTTTGGGAAGAAGGGTTAACAAAAGTAAACCATGACAAAAGAGCTCCGTAAACGTTGGCCATTATTACTGTGTGGAAAAGGGAAGAGACTTCAAATGGAAGGGGTGGTGGGCAACCGGTTACCATGCCATGGAAGACATGACAAGGTTTTGGAAAGTGACACACGTAGTGGCAACCTCTTGCCCGCTGCAGGTGTGTCAGCTTCTGGGGGACACCAACAAGCTCTTTTAAGCCCTCCCTAATGAAGATGATTGTGCCTATACTGGCAGACAGACACGTGAACGACCCAGCATGGAATAAAAGGCAACTTACATTTCACTTTACTTCCCTCATGGAAGTGATAGACCACACAATCCCTAAGGATGGGACCATGAAACCAGGAAGACAAAGAAGAGGTGTCACAGTCTAAAGCCCCATTTCTTTGGCCCTGGATGGGGAGGTGTTTCCTTTTACCTTCTTTCATGGACCTGAGCCTCAGAATAAAAAGGAACCCGGGTGGTCTCTGGTCAGGACTAAGCTCCTTATCTCAGTTTACCAATCCTGCAACTCTCAACCACCAAGTCTTTGCTAAAACGATGCTGTGGCACACCTCCAAGTGAGGCCTTCGGGGTCCCCTTTCCCGGCAGGGCTGAGCCCTTTCCCTCTTACCTCAGTGTCCTGCTGTCTCCATGATGCCAAACTCAACTCCCTCGACCGCAACCAGTGCAAGAAAGATTCACAGCTCAGATGGAAAGGGATCCTGGCAGTCGGGGGGGGGGGAGGAAATACCCAAAATCACAGCTTGGGAGAAGAGAATTCCAACGGTTGGGAGCCAAGGATTAGCACAGGGCACAGTAAATGTAGCAGCTTACAGCCCTGCTCTAGGAAAAGGCTTCACTGCCAGGGAGAGTTCTCCTGCTCGCACAGCTCTCTGGACCAGAAGACCCAGCCCCAGGCAGTGGCAAGAAGCACCTGCCACTTGGAGCAATTATTTGTTCAAATTCAGGTAGAAGTCAAGGCCGACAAAGAGCCACAAGCCACTCTGGATCCAGAAGACCCAGGGGAGCAAAACAACAACAGTTGAGACCCAGTCTGGATGCCTCAGTGGATCAGTCTCTGCTGGGTCTGCTCTGAAACACAGCAGGCCCTCGTTATCTCATCCAGCCTGCTGCTCTTGCCCACAAGACCCTGACAGAAAACACCAAGTGAGGCCAAAGTGATCCCCAGGTTGTGTGCATGGAGACCATGGAGAGGAACGATCTGTCTCTGACACAATTCCTCTGGCTCCTGACCTGAGCAAATTAAACATGATAAGCCCTAAAAAAGAAAAAGAAAAAATACAAAGATGATGCTCCCCTATTTTCTTCATATTTTTTTACATTTTTATTGCTGCAGGTGGAGGCCCTGCCAGGGAGGGTTGAGCACTCTGACTCATGAGGGTCACATGGCTGCCTTACCCTAGGACACAGGGCCAGTAGTTGGAGTCCTGGCGTGTCTGTGGGGTGGCTGGCTGTTGGTCAGTGGGGGTGGTTGGAGCAGCAGGAGTTGCGGGGGGCAGTCTCTTTCATGCAGGCCATCCTCCTGCACCGCAATGAACTTCTAGGAGCCACTGCTACACCTACGGCTGTTGAAGTTTTTGATTGATGATGATAACACCAGGAAATCCTTCTCTTGGCAGTGCTTGGCCTGGTACCAGCAGAGGGCAAAAAGCTGTCTGCAGATGAGGTGTCCACCATTGGGTTCCTGTTTGCAGCCTTTGTTGTCCTGCATCGTCTTCATCTTCGGGCAGGAACACTCGGCGTGGAGGCACAGGCAGGCCTGTACCAGAGCCTGTTTGCAGCGTGGATGCTCAGGAGGTGAGAGCCAGCTGGGCTCTGTGTGACTGCTGTGAGCTGGTTGTTGCTCTCATCATCCAAGCCAAGGTCTGGTTTCTCCAATTCGTGGTCGTGGGTTTTAGTGTTATAACACGTGATACACAGGTCATAATCCTGGAGGGGGAAACAAGATGAAGGTCAACTCTGCAGCACTAAAGGAATTCAAAAGCATTTTATATATTTTGCCTGTGCTAAAAAATTCCTTTTGTAAAAAGACAAAAGCATTCTCTTCAGCCCTGTCACTTCCCACAAAGGCAGGCATTTTTATACATATTTTTTTCTGAGAAAGGGTTTCTGTGTAGCTAAACTAGGCTGTCCTGGAACTAGCTCCTGTAGACCAGGCTGATCTTGAAATTACTGAGATCTGCCTGCCTCTGCCTCCCGAAAGCTGGGATTAAATTCATGCACCATCAACACCCATTTTCTTTTCTTTAAGAGAAGGTTGGCCAGTGGTGTCACGTGCCTTTAATCCCTGCACTCAGGAAGCCAAGGTAGGCTGATGTCTGAGTTCAAGACCAACCTGGTTTACAGAGTGAGTGACGGGTGAGCTAGGGATACACAGAGAAAGTCTGCCTTTAAAGAGAGTGTGGGATATATACTGAGTAGTCATGAGTGACTGGTTTGTACATGCTTCTGCCTACCAAAGACCTCTCTTGTAGGTAGCTGTGCACAGAGCAGACTTCAAAATACAAAATCCATTGAATAAACACTGTTTTTACACCACTATAAAGTCAAAACATGATGTCAGGTTTCAGGGGTCTATACAATAGTGTGGTAGAGAAAGGGCTGGAGAGAAGGCCCAGTAGTTAAGAGCACTGGCTGCTCTTCCAGAAAATCCAGAGTCAATTCCAGCTCCTACATGGTAGTTCACCAGTTAACTCCAGTTTCAGGGAACAGGACACACTCACACAGACATACATGCAGGAAAATATCAAAGCACATAAAATAAATATTAAAACAACAGTAATACGAAATTTTAATTTCACTTTGATCAACTGAACATCAAATTTAAAAAATGTGGAATTACCACAAGCACTCAGAAGAACTTCCTGGGCAGAAGGCATTTGAGATCCATTTTTCCCTGTTCCGTATATGCATACCCAAACGATTTTATTTTATTTTTTTTTATATTTTTTATGGTTTATTTAACTTTATTTTGTGTGCATTGGTGTGAAGGTGTCAGATCCCCTGAAACTGGATCTTCAGACAGTTGTGAGCTGCCATGTGGGTGCTGGGAATCGAACCCGGGTCCTCTGCAAGAGCAGTCAGTACTCTTAACCACTGAGCCATCTCTCCAGCCCACCCAAATGATTTTAATTCAACAACTTTCTTTTTGAGACTGAGTCTCTCTATGCAGCCCTTGCTGTCCTGGAAATTACTCTGGAGATCAGACTGACCTGGAGCACAGAGAGAACCACCTGCCTCTGCCTCCTGAGTGCTGGAATTAAAGCGTGAACCACCACCACCTGACTCAAAGACAAATTTCAGTCTGGGAGCTGTTGTACACCTGTTATTGTCCCTTGCAAGTGTATTCAATAAAACTATTTTCTTCCTAAAATGGGGAGGAGGGAAATCCAGACATGAATTGAGACCCAGACTGTCTCAAGGAGGATTAGAGTAAGATGCCAAATAGTAATGCCACAGAAAAACACAGGATTCAAATACCACCTCTAGTGTTCTTAGCTGTAGAACCCACAGCGAGTCACCTCCATTGTCTCAGCTTCCATAAAACAAGGACGATATCAGTCTAAAGTACTTTGAGAAGAAGGGTTTATAAAAGCAAATCACTCAGAAGAGTGCTACATAAATGCGTTATTACTGCTGAGAGAGAGACAGAGAGAGAGAGAGAGAGAGAGAGAGAGAGAGTTCAAACGTGAGGTGTGGTTGATACCCAGGTGCTGTGCCACGGGCAAAACATAACAAGACTTTGGAAGCTGACATACTTAGTGGCAACTTCTTGTCCTTTCCAGCTTTGTCAATTTCCTGGGGAATACTCGGAGAAAGGCATGAGAACGCCTCAATGTGGGGGACTAATCAATGTTGTTTCCCTTCACTTCCTGCATTGAAGTAAATCCCTAAAGCACATGACCGAGAAACCAAGAAGACAAAGAAGTGGAGTCAGTTACAGCCCCTTTTCCAAGCCCCTGAATGGGAAGGCGTTTCCTTCCTCCTTCTTCCACAGACCTGAGGCCACAGAATAAAAATGAACCTCAGTAGTCTCTAGTCGTGACTAAGCTCCTTTCCTCAGTTTACCAATCCTGCAACTCTCCACCCGCAAGGCATAACTAAAATGGTTTTGCAGTGCACTTCTGAGCGAGGCCCTTTTCCTCTTACCTCAGTTGCCTGTGATTTCTCCATGATGCCAAATTCAATATCCTCAGTCATCACCAGGTGCTACAAAGTATCACAGCCCAGGTTGAAAGGGATCCTGGCAGTCGGGAGCCAAGGAATCCTGAGTGCTCCATCTGGGATGGAAAAGTATTCTGGCATTCAGGGGCCAGGAAATACCAAGGGCTACAGCTCAGGTGGAAGAGTATTCAGGTAGTCGGGAGCAGGGAGTAGCATAGGTCACACACAATAAGCTTAGCAGCTCACAGCCCTGCTCTAGGAGGAGAGGCTTCACCAGCGAAGGTCTTACACTTTGGGTCCAGTGCTCCTGAGTTTAACAGCTCTGCTCTGCTCGGGGAAGGTTTCCCAGCCAAAGTGTTAGAGCCCTGCTCCACTCCTCTGTCTCCAGCTCCTGTCCTCTGGAGAAAGAAGGTCTTCACCTAACCTCATTCAAGAGATTTACTGGGAGGGAAGAATCCAGGAGAACAGCTGCCCCTGCCAGGGTGGAAGAAGAGCAGCTGTTAACTCAGCAGGCACAGGGCTTATCTAGGGTTTCCTCGGGGTGGAGTTTTTTCCAGAAAGAAGGTTTACAGGGTGGGAATTGGTCAGATTTCATTCCCTTCAGCTTGGATTGGCTAAATTTCTTATCAGGGATTGGTTTGTTTCCCTGCACAGGGATTGGATGGTTTTCTGCTTAGCTGGTAAGGGGCAGATTGAGCTCTGGTTACAGGGCCAAAGTGTGTTTTCTTCACTGGCCCCTTTGAACCTTTTGGCTCTGATGTTAAAGCCAGGGCATATTTCTTTGATTGACTCTGATTCTAGGGCCAATGTGTGTTTCTTTGGCACTGGTTTCAGAGTCAGGGTATGTTTATTTTGTTCTGGGCTAAGGGCAAAAGTATTTCTTTCACTGACCCAAGTCTCTGAGAGAAGATTTCTTTCACTGGCTCAGGTCTCTGAGTCAGGGTATGTTTCCTTTACTGGCTCTGATTTCAGGTTCAGAGTGTTTTTTTGTTTTTTTTTTTTTTTTTGCTTGTCCTTTTACCCCACAATATTGCCCTCTCCTCTCACCAAGAGTGTGCTCACTGAAAACTACACCTGAACTGCAGACCAATCACACCCTAGGAAATAGGAAAACCCAGTTCATGCTTGCCCAAGCCCTGCCTCCATTAAGGAGGCCCTTAGTAGGGAGGCTTATGGGAGTTGTAGTTTTCTTTGGCGTGCATGAGCCGTGGCATTGTCTTAGTAAAGCATAAAACTCCTGGAAGGTGCTTCTCTCATCATCCTGGGCATGTCAACTTTAAACCCTCCCCAGCACCTAGGATGGATGTGTCCAGGCACCAAGCAAACCTGTGCACCCTTCCCAGGTAGGAAGCAAAAGTTCCCTTCTACTTGGATGCTTAGAAAATATGCCTAGTCCCTTTGTCAACTCAGGCAGAGACTGGAATGTTCTTAATCCCTATGTCTGCTCTAATGTTCTGCTTGCTCAAAATTCTCAGAACTGGCCTGGTGAAATGGTTTAGCATGGAAAAGAGCTTGGCACACAAATTACCTGAGTGCTACCTGAGTTCAAATCTCCATCCCAGATGCAAACTTGGAAGGAGAGAACAGACTCCATGAAGTTGTCCTGATTGCCACATGCACACCTCCCCACACACAAATCAAACAAATGCACACACACACACTAAATAAATAAATAAATAAATAAATGTGATTTTTTAAAAAAGGCAAGGACTGGAGAAATGGTTCAGTGGTTAGTGGCTGTTTTTCAGAGGACCCAGGTTTGATTCCCATCACCCACAGCACAACTCACACATGTCAGTGACTCCAGCTGTATTGGCTCCTTCTCTCTCTTCTGACCTCTGAGGATGCCAGACACTAACTTTGAAGCCAGGAGGCGGGGAGGGTAAGAAGAGAGGGTGAGTGTAACATGTATATATGACCAGCCATGGTGACACAAGACTTTAATCCCTAAATTTAGGGGGCAGAGTCAGGCAGATCTCTGTGAGTTCAAGGCCAGCCTGGTCTACAGAGAGAGTTCCAGGACAGCCAAGAATACGATGAGAAACCCTGTCTTGAAAAAACCAAAAGAAATACCTATATGTAGGAGCCAGCCATGGTAAGCTAAATATGAACAGATCACCCAAAGGAAGTTCTTAACTCCAAACCATTATCCCCTGCCAGAGTAAGACTCAACCATTGATAAGTTTAATGGAGGCCTGAGTCTCAGTAGTTTACCCTGAAGCCATACCTGGTTGCAGGATTGACCACGAACTGAGATTACCCAGGCACAACCCAGGAACAGACCATCCAAAGGAAATGCCTAATATTTATTTTAACCATTGTAGATAGGATCACCTGCCAGTACACTCACCAGGACACCCCTAGACAAATGTCAGTCAACCATGTGTCTTGAACCTCAGTAACCCCTCACCCCTACCCTTACTACTATAAAAACTCAACTCTAACTGAACTCGAAGCTCTCACTTTATTCTAATATGTTGGCCATGTGGAGAAACCAAGTTTGCAAACATGCATAAAGTCAAGGTTCTTTGCTTTTATATACAGGACTTAGTCTCCTTGTCGGCTTTTGGGGGACTGTGCAGATTTGGGCATAATGCCATATACATAAAAATTCTACTGATATATGTTCTAACCCTCAGTCAGTAAAGTGATGGCAGCTAAAGCATGTGACCCTAGTTCCATCCCTGCACATGATGGAGTACGTCTGTAACCCCAGCACCGGATAAGCAGGGACAGGAGGATCCCCATGTCTTGCTGGCCAGACAGCATAGCTCAGTGAGTGGCAAGAGATTGAGGAAGACACCTGCGGTCAAGTTCTAGCCAATTTGTGTACACACATGGAGTCCCCACAACTTCCTTCTACATCCTAGGTTTTCAGGGATCATTGCACAGCCTCACAAACATCTGAAATCCAGAGAAATGGAGTCTGCATCTTACTTCTCCCAGATCCCAGCTCCCATCTCCTTGTTGTTGTTGCCCTTTATTTTTAAATTTGAAACTACTTATTTATGTGTAATATTAGAGTTTTGCCTTCATGTATGCCTGCACATGCCTTTAATCCCAGCACTCAAGAGACTGAAGCAGGTAAATCTTTGAGTTCATGGTCGGGGTAGTCTACAGAGCAAGTTCCAGGACAGCCAGGGCTACACAGGTAAACCCTCTTGAAAAAGGAAAACAAAAACAAAAAATTTGTCATCTCCTCTTCCATGAGGATCCCTGAGACCCAGGGGCAGAGGCTGTGCACCATCCCATTTGTGGTTGAGCCTTCACTGACACTCATTCTCTGGAATGTGACTGCTTTTGAGTTTCTGCAAACAGGACTGAATTTTAGTGAGGGTTTTTGTTTTTTTGCCTGTTTGTTTCTTTTATTAGGCTGTTGTTTCAGAGACACATTATGTACCCCTGGTAGGCCTGGAAGTTTTTGTTTGAGGTAGTGGCTCTGACTGGACATGGACATCACAAATTGGTGAGACTCTGTGGTCAGTCAGTCTGAGGGTTTGTCAGTCTCCACCTCCCAGCACCTGCATGACAGGACTATGTTGTAGTACAGATTTACAAGGGTGCAGAGAATCCATCTCAGGTCCTTTTGTTTGCACTGAAAGGGTTGTATTGACTGAGCCATCATCCTCACACTGAATCTTCACCTTTAATCCACACAAATGATTTTTTTTCCTTTTACTTCTAGGGCAAGAATACAGAGCCTCAGACATGCTAGGAAAGTGTCCAACTTTGAGTTACATTCAAAACCTTACAGAAGTGGCACAGTCATTTTCCTGCCTCAGATTCCTAGCAGCCAGGCTGGAGAGCCAGCTCAGTGGTTGAGAACCCTGGAGATTCTGGCAGAGGAGCCAAGTTTGTTTCACGGAACCCATGTAAAATTGATCACAACCACCCCAAACTCCAGCTCCAGAAGATCCCAAACCTCTGGACTCTGCAGGCACCCACACTTATAAACACGCACACATACACAAAACAGCCCCTACACCCTGTGCAGGAACATAATTTATACACAATAAATTTAAAACAAAGCCAACCAGGGCTAAAGAGACGGCTCAATGGTTAAGAGCACTGCCTACTCTTCCAGATAAACCTTGAGTTCAATTCCCTACACCCACGTGGCAGCTCACAGCTGTCTGTAATTCCAGATCCAGGGGGTCTGACACCAATACACTAAAATAAAATAAAATAAAATAAAATAAAATAAAAGTTAAATAAACTCCTGTGAGGTCCTTGAATCCCCGCAAGGGGCCCCACTCTGTGCTGAGGAGATAAAAAGTGGTGAGTGGCCACCCAGCAGGACAGTCCCAGGGAACAGAATCCAGGCCCCCTCCAGTGCCCTAAACTTATCTGGCCATCCAGTGCAGCATGTTCCCAGCTATTGGCTTCCTTTTCCCCTTCCATCTTGTGCCCAAGCACTCCATTTCACTTGCGGGGTCCTTGGATCTCCAAACTCAGCCTGCTTTGGGGCCTAGAGGTCCGGGGAGCCAGCAGGGAATGGTCCTGCATCTGGGCCTTCTTTGAACCATACTACTCTGCCCCCCAACCCTGCTGTTTTGTCTGCAAGGTCCTTGGAGCCCAGCAAGAAGCCCTGCTCCCATGCTGAGGAGAAACGGAGTGGAAGAGATGGGCAGACGCCGATGCAGGAATTTCTCCAACAACCTGAAAAGCAACATAACACCAGAATCTAGTGAACATGCAACACAAGACTTGAACACCCTAACCCATAAGAATTAGAAGAAATTGACTTTTAAAGTAACCTTATGCAAATGATGGAGACCCTTAAACAGGAAGTGAAAAACTCCCTTAAAGAAATGGAAGAGAAGACAAACAGTTAGAAGAAATTAATAAATCCCTCAAAGATACCCAAAAAAACGCAATCAAACAGGTAAAGGAAACAATTCAAGACTTAAAGATCAAAATGGAGGTAATAATAAAAACACAAACTGAGGGATGTTTGGATATGGTAAAAGAACAGGAACTACAGAGACAAGTATAACCAACAGAATAGAAGAGATAGAAGAAAGAATTTCAGGCACTGAAGATACTATAGAGGAAATAGACTCATTGATTTAAAAAAACAATAAATCCAACAAATTCTTAACTCAAAACATCCAGGAAATCAGGGAAACCATGAAAAGACCAAACCTAAGAATAATGGGTGTAGATGAAGGAGAAGAATTCCAGCTCAAAGACCCAGAAAATATATTCAAAAAAATTATAGAAAAAAAACTTTCCCAACCCGAAGAAGGATATTCCTATGAAGGTACAAGAAGCTTACAGAACACCAAATACACTGGATCAAAAAAAAATCCCCTCGCCATATAAATATCAAAGCACAATCATGCAGAGTAAAAAAAAATATTAAGGACTGCAAAGGGAAAAGGTCAAGTAACAAATAAAGGTAAACCAATCAGAATTACACCTGACTTCTCTATGGAAACCATGAAAGCCAGAAGGTCTTGGATAGATGTGCTGAAGACACTAAAAGACCATGGATGTAAGCCCAGACTACTATACCCAGCAAAGTTTTCTTTCACCATCAATGGAGAAAACAAGATACTCCAGGACAAAAACAGATTTAAACAATATGTAGCCACAAACTCAGCCTTACAGAAAGTACTAGAAGGAAAACCTCAACTCAAGGAAGCCAACAACACCCACAATAGCCAGACATCTGACAACCCTCCACCAGCACAACTCAAAGAAGGGAAACACACAAACACTACCACCGAAATAATAATCGGAGTTAACAAGCACTGTTATTAATATCACTTAATATCAATGGACTCAATTCACCTATAAAAAGGCACAGGTTAAGAGAATGGATAAGAAAACAGGATCCAGCATTCTGCTGTTTACAAGAAACACACATCAACCTAAAAGACAAACACTTCCTCAGAGTAAAGGGTTGGGAAAAGGTTTTCAATCAAATGGAGCAAAGAAACAAGTGGGTGTGGCTATCCTCATATCTAACAAAATTGATTTCAACCTAAAATCAATCAGAAGAGATGGAGAAGAACACTTTATACTGATAATAGGAACAATTCATCAGAATGAATTAGTCTCAACCCTAAATATTTGTGAGCCTAATATAAAAGAACACACATATGTAAAAGAATCATTACTAGAACTCAAATCACACATCAGATCCCACACACTAATAGTAGGAGATTTCAACACTCCTCTCTCACCAATGGACAGGTCAACCAGACAGAAAATTAACAGAGAAATAGGAGACTAACAGATGTAATAAGTCAAATGGATTTAACAGACAGCTATAGAACATTCCACCCAAACAGGAAAGAATATACTTTCTTCTCAGCACCTCATGGAACCTTCTCGAAAATTGATCACATACTCGGTAACAAAGCAAACATCCACAGGTACAAAAAAATTCTAGTAATCATGTGTGTCTTATCAAATCACCAGGGACCAGGGATTAAAAGTTAAAATTTAACAATTCCACCCCCAAAAAGCCTACAACGTCATGGAAACTGAACAGTCAACTACTGAACCACCCCTGGGTCAAGGAAGAAATAAAGAAAGAAATTAATGTCTTCCTTGAATTCAGAGAGAGAGAGAGAGAGAGAGAGAGAGAGAGAGAGAGAGAGAGAAAGAGAGAGAGAGAGAGAGAGAGAGAGAGAGAGAGAGAGAGAGAGAAACAACATACCCAAACCTATGGGACACTCTGAAAGCAGTGCTAAGAAGAAAGTTCTTAGCACTAAGTGCCTACAGAGAGAAACCGGACAAAGCTCCCATTAGAGACATAACAGCACACCTGAAAGCTCTAGAAAAAAAGAAGCAGACTCACCCAGGAGGAGTAGAAGACTGGAAATAATCTGAGGCCTGAAATCAACAAAATAAAACACAGAAAATAATCCACAAAATCAATAAAACAAAGAACTGGTTCTTTGAGAAAATCAACAAGATTGACAAACCCCTATCCAAACTAATCAAAAGGCAAAGAGAGAACACGCAAATTAACAAGATCAGAAATGAAAAAGGGGACATAACAATAGACACTGAGGAAATTCAGACAATCATTATGTCTTACTACAAAAGCCTGAATGCCACAAAACTGGAAAATGTAAAAGAAATGGACATTTTTAAGATAAGTACAATATACCAAAATTAAATCAAGACCAGGTGAACAATTTAAATAGACCTATAAGTCACGAGGAAATAGAAGCTGTCATCAGAAACCTCCCAACCCCCCCCCCCAAAAAAAGCCCAGGACCAGATGGTTTTAATGCAGAATTCTAACAGAACTTCCAAGAAGAGCTAGTACCTATACTCCTTAATGTATTTCACATAATAGAAACAGAAGAGTCATTGCCAAACGCTTTTTATGAAGCTACATTTACCCTGATACCAAAACCACACAAAGACTCAACCAAAAAAGAGAATTACAGACCAATCTCACTCATGAACATCGATGCAAAAATTCTTTTAAAAAAAATACTGTCAAACCGAGTCCAAGAACACATAAAAAAAAAAAACATCCATTATGATCAAGTAGGCTTCATCCCTGAGATGCAGGACTGTTTCAACATACAAAAGTCTATCAATGTAATCCATCATATAAATAAACTGAAAGAAAAAACATATGATCATTTCATTAGATGCTGAAAAAGCATTTGACAAAATTCAACACCCCTTTATGATAAAGGTCTTAGAAAGATTAGGGATACAAGGATTATATCTAAGTATAAGAAAAAGCAATATACAGCAAGCCGACAGCTAACATCAAATTAAATGGAGAGAAACTTAAAGCCATGCCACTAACATCAGGAACACGACAAGGCTGTCCACTCTCTCCATATCTCTTCAATATGGTGCTTGATGTTCTAGCAATAGCAATAGGACAACATAAGGAGATAAAGGGGATTAGAATTGGAAAGGATGAAGTCAAACTTTTGTTATTTGCAGATGATATGATAATGTACATAAGTGACACCCAAAACTCTGCCAAAGAACTCCTACAGCTGAAAAATACCTTCAGTGATGTGGAAGGATACAAGATCAACTCAAACAAAAATCAGTAGCCCTCCTATACACAAAGGATAAAGAAGCAGAGAGGAAAATCAGAGAAACATCACCTTTCACAATAGCCACAAACAGCACAAAGTATCTTGGGATAACACTAACCAAGGAAGTGAAAGATCTATTTGACAAGAACTTTAAGGCTTTGAAGAAAGAAATTGAAGAGAATACCAGAAAATGGAAGGATCTCCTATGATCTTGGATTGGTAAGTTCAACATAGTAAAACTGGCAATTCTACCAAAGCCAATCTATAGATTCAATGCAATCCCCATCAAAATCCCAACAAAATTCTTCACAGACCTTGAGAGAACAACAATCAACTTTATATGGAAAAGCAAAAAACCCAGGATAGCCAAAACAATCCTATAAAATAAAGGAACTTCCAGAGGTATTACCATCGTGACTTCAAACTCTATTATAGAGATACAGTAATGAAAATAGCTTGCTACTGGCATAAAAACAGAGAAGTCGACCAATGGAATCGAAATGAGGACTCGGATATTAGTTCACAAACTTATGAACACATGATTTTTGACAAAAATGCTAAAATTATACAACAGAAGAAAGAAAGCATCTTTAAATAGTGCTGGCATAACTGGATGTCAACCTGTAGAAGAATGAAAATAGATCCATATCTATCACCGTGCACAAAACTCAAGTCCAAATGGATTAAAGACCTCAATATAAATCTGGCCAAACTGAACCTGATAGAAGAGAAAGTTGGAAGTAGTCTACAACACATGCACGCAGGAGAAGACTTTCTATGTATTGCCCAGTAGCACTGACAATAAGAGCAACAATGAATAAATGGGTCCTCCTGAAACTGAGAAGCTTCTGAAAAGCAAAGGACACTGTCATTAAGACAAAAAGGCAACCTACTGAATGGGAGAAGATCTTCACCAACCCCACATCAGACAAAGGCCTGATATTCAAAACATATAAAGAACTCAAGAAACTAGACATTAAAATCTGATGTCTTAAAAAATGGGGCACTGAACTAAACAGAAAATTCTCAACTGAAGAAGTTCAAATGACCAAGAGACACATTTGGTCATGTTCAACTTCCTTAGCAATCAGGGAAATGCAAATCAAAACAACTTTGAGATACCATCTTATACCTGTCAGAATGGCTAAAATCAAAAACACCGATGATAACCTATGCTGGAGAGGATGTGGAGTGAGGGGAACACTCATCCATTGTTGGTGGGAATGCAAACTTGTGCAACCACTTTGGAAATCAGTGTGGCAGTTTCTCAGGAAACTGGGAGTCAACCTACCTCAGGATCCAGAAATGCCAATCTTGGGAATATACCCAAGAGATGCCCAATCATACTACAAAGGCATTTGTTCAACTATGTTCATAGCAGCATTATTTGTAATAGAGAGAACCTGGAAATAGCCTAGATGCCCCTCAATGGAAGAATGCATAAAGAAAGTGTGGTGCATATACACATTTGAGTACTACTCAGCGGTAAAAAACAATGACATCCTAAATTTTGCATGCAAATGGATGAAAAAGAAAATACTATACTTAATGAGATAACCCAGACCTAAAAAATGAATATGGTATGTACTCACTCATTAGTGGATTCTAGCCATAAACAAAGAACATTGAGCCTATAGTTAGTGATCCTAGAGAAGCTAAATAATAAGATGAACCCAAAGAAAAACATATATAGATCCTCCTGGAAATTGGAAGCAGACAAGATAACTGGGCAAAAGTTGGGAGCATGGGGGTGGGGGTGAGGTGGAGGGAAGGTGAGAGGGGGAGAAAGAAGGGAGGGTGGAAGATTGGGGAGACCTTGAGAGAGTGGGATGGTTGAGATGGAGGAAGAACAGATAGGGGAGCAGGGAAGAAGATAGCTTAATTAAGGGAGTCATTTTAGGGTTGGATAGAGACTTGGTTCTAGAAGGGTTCCCAGGTATCCAAGGGGAGGTCCCCAGGTAGGCCCTTCACTATCTATTAAGTCTGGAGATCTTAAACCATTATACGACGTTTCACCTGGGGATACTGACCCCTCATCCCCCGAATGCTTATTCTTGAAGCCAAAGGAGCTCTAAAATTGCTCATGCAAAGTATAGAACAGGTACATTTACAAAGGGTAGATTATGATAAGCCCATACAAATATTAGTGTGAACCTCTCATTTTGCACCAACTGGAGTTTTTTGGCAAATGGGACTCATCATGTGGTTTCACATGCCTGCCTCTCCTTCCAGAGTGGTCACTCCGTATTATGATTCAGTATTACAACTATCATGGAAAGATAGAAATTTGAGCACTCAAACTTTTGGCAAGCAACCTGATAGAGTAGTTGTTCCATATGATAAAGATCAGTTGATACATTTACAACAATAGAATGATGATTGGACTCTGTTCTACTATCCCCAAAAGCTTAGATTGATAGTCATTATCCTCAACATGCTTTACTTAATTTGTTTAAAAACCATCCCGTTATTTTTCCTCGTGTGGTGCATACTGTCCCTCTTGCTGGAGTGCGTACCTTTTGGCTCCCCTAAAGGATATGCAGTTGTGGGATTGAACGGACAGATGTTTCAACAGCCAGTGGGAGATGTTTCTGCTCAAGCGACAGAATTAACTGCTTGTTCTAGCAGTGCAAATATATAATGAAGAACCTATTAATTTGTATACAGATAGTGTTTATCTTTCTCAAATTATTTCTCCTTTAGAAACAGCATCCTATATTCCTCCCACTTCCCATATTCAACAGCAGCCATGCTGTTTACAATATTTGCTATGATGTAGGCATGATCCTATTTAAGGAAGTCACATTAAAGGACATACCTTGCTTCCTGGACCATTGGATGAGGGTAATCATCTTGCAGATCAACATACCCGGATGCTCTTTAGTAGTCCTGAGGAAAAGAATCTGAAACTTCATAAAAAAATTATCATTTAAATGCTTGTTATTTGCAGCATCATATTGGATGCTCTAAGGACATCGCCTTGCAAGTTTCCACTCAATGCCCAGACTGTGCCCGTATCATAATACACCACACCTTGGAGTTAATCCTCGGGGGCTAAAGCCTAATGACATTTGACAGATGGATGTCACTCACCTTCCCTCTGCTGGCTCATTGAAATATTTGCATGTTTCTCTAGATACTTATTCTAAAGTAGTTTTTGCTTCCTTACATACTGGGGAATACATTAAGAATGTTTTGGCCCATTACTTACTCACTTTTGCATATATGGGGATCCCCTAATATATACAAAACAGATAATTGACCAGCTATTACTAGTGCCAGATTTCGAATGTTTTGTAAAGACTGTGACATCATACACAAAACTGGGATTCCCTATAATCCTGCAGAACAAGCTATTGTGGAACGGGTAAATATGACTCTAAAACAATATTTTGCAAAAATAAAAAGAGGGGAGTATATATCCTCCTCTACAACTCAATTAGCCTCTATTTTATTTATTCTAAAATTTTTAACAATTGATAGTCAAGGACTAGCAATGGAATGGCACTGGCAACAAAAATCACAATTGTTAGGCCTGGTGCAATGGAAAGATCTAGTCACAGGCCAGTGGGAGGGGCTAACTCCCTTTTTGGCCAGGATGAGGGAGCGGTGGGTGTTTTCTCTCTAGGATCCGACAAACCTATCTGAATACCAGAGAGGTGTGTCTGTCCAGAGAATATCCTTTGGGTATTCTTCATGATGATCATTTGCCTACCAACTCTCAGTTGTACCAAGCACACGGATTGGAACCTGGTAAAGAACCTGCCCATACTGATGCCAGTGAGTAAGTCTAGCCCATTACTTCCATCCTTTTAGGCCACCAGCTTTTCCACAGGCACTGCCTCTGGTAATGTGAATCATTGTGTAGTGTTAGCAATGCATCCATAGCTGATTTTCCGAATAATGCCACACCCAGTAAAATGGTGGGACTAAAAGAGATATGGTACCCATTATTTTAATTTAAAAGAAGGATTGCTTTGGGGCGAGTGCATCACACAAAATCTGGATTTGCTTAGAGGTAGTAATGATATGTGGTGGTACCGCCACCGACCTGAAGAAAAGAATTCTCATACCTCTAATGCTACAGAAAGGTCTTGCTTTTAATGCTACTACAAAATATAATCAAACTGATATATTTGAAACATCCTTAAAGGTTAATTATACTTCGGGTCGTAATTTCACCATTCAGTCTCAGGCCTGCGTATAGCTCCATTTTTTTTCATTTTATGGAACAGTACTATTGGGGAGAAGGATTTGCTAAATTGTTCTTCCAGAAAATGCAGTCTTAGCAATTGTTGGGATGAATCCGCAGCAGCACTTTTAGTTCGAGTACTGGCGTTGATCCCATTGCCAATAGAGGAAGATCGATCCCGGACAGAAATCACCTTGTATCAAGAGAAACCGGACTTTGGGATAACTGCCGCCATGGTGGCCATTTTCGCCGTCTTGGCTACTGCTGCCACTGTTGCTGGACTGGCCATGTCGCAGACATCGGTGGTGGCTGAAACTGTGGACAAGTTGGTGGGTCAAGTTAGCGAGGAGCTACAAACTCAAAATGGTCTTAATGTTCAAATAAAGCTAGGCATGCTAAATTCAAATCAGCAAACTGCCGTACTGCAGGAATAAATTGATGCCCCCTTTGGTTGACACAACAAATGTCTTGTTATCATAGTGTGTGTGTTACACCTTCTATTGTATAGAATGTTTCTGCCATGGTATTGCAACTTAATCGACTATTCAACTGTCACATCAAATTTATGACTTGAACAGTACTAGAGCACCTCCTGTATCTGCAGAGGGATGGCGGAATGCTATGGCCCAGATAGGGGGTTGGGTACAGCAATGATCGGGAATACTCTCCTTGGATCTATTTGGTCTTTTGGGCTTGGGCCTTTGTTTTTGGGTACTATGCAAATTCATGCGGTCCATTCAGACCTAGAAGATGGTCACCCAGCAGGTGTTACTTGGTCTATCCTCTGGTAATCCTGAAGTACCTCAAGTCTGGCTACAAATGCTGCAGAAACACTGAAAATTTTCCCATAACGGGCAACTTCTACAGGTAGACGCCCACCTAAGACTGGGAAGAGGCCTCCCAATGATGGGTAAGGGTCTCCTATCCTGAGATGGCCTAAGACAGGAAGTCTTCATTTTATTTTACAGTTATGGGGGAGATGTTGGGATCTCTTAGTCTGGCCTCTGCCCTCCTCCTCCCCCACTGGTGACCTTTTGCTCTTTTGTACCAAGCTTCCGAAAACAGCCCTAGTTCCATGTTTTGAGTTGTTTACCCAGGCCTAGCTTCCTGGAAACATGTTGCCCCTGCCCTGACCTCCTGGTCCTATGATGAGTCTACCACCTGGCTGGACCTGATATCTCTTTTGGGTCGGTTATAAAAACCTCCCTTATGCTGTAAATAAAGGGCTTTGAGTTCCAGGACTTCAGGTTCTAGCTTCATTCAGTTGGTGTGATGTCTCTTGAATCCTGACATCTCTTGGTTCCAGGCTGTGCAGGCATGGCACTCAGTGATGCCTTCATCCATGTGTAGTCCTCAGATGAGCTTTGTCATTCAACCCCATCCTTCACTGCATGGAGCTGCGATCTGCCTGTCAGGTGCACCCGGCAACACTTAAACAATTAGCCCAGCAGGACAGCCAAGCAGACAGCTGAGCTGAAAGTCCTAACTCTATAGTAAATAAGGCCTGGCCCCTAGACCAATGGAACCTGGGTATAGAGTAGGTGTAAGAGTGCTGGTCCCACCTCTGGACACTGTGTCCAAGGCTAGGTAAGCCCAACTCACTTTCAAGGTGGTGCGAAGTCCCAGAATTCCAAAGTGATGCCCATTTTCCTCCAGCCGACAGTCACTTGCCTGTTAGGAGAAAAGTACAGTTCTAATAAAACTCCCTATAGTGAGGCCTCTTCACAAACACAGTAACCAGAGCTAGACCCAGTGTGACTGTGTCTTTTCTGATGGGAAGAATCCCGGGATAAATGAAAGCGGCAAACACAACCACAGGGAGCAGAGGGAGATGAAGGATGGGAAGAAGCTCTCTTGTCTTCACATGGAGAAATATTTCACTAGGACCAGAAACATAAAGAAATAGAGAGATAAATGAGTTCTGCTGAGATATTTCCCTGCAGACTGGTCCACAGGGTCTGCACATTCATAGGCAGCTTGGACATGGAATTGGCTCATGATCACCTCAGACGAGGATGCCGGGAAAGACCAGCCCTGGACCATATTCCCTTGAAAACTATAGTTTCCTGGGGGAGAAACCTGTGGGAGATGGCTTACCTCCTCTTCTGCTGGACAGAGACCCTATATGCTGGGTAAGTGGGCACCCTGCCATCTGGAATTCCCACAGAGCTCCTGCTTCTGAGTCTCAGGCCACACTTGCAATCTCCACCCGGTGTCTCCTGATGTACAGAGCTCATCACTTTAAATAGGAAGGACCCGTGAGAGGGGCTCTAAGGGAATCTGGAACGAGCAACACTCAGTCTCCACTCTCCTTACCCACTGAGCTACCCTCTCCCCATGGCTCCTTCTCCCCAGTCTCTTCCACCCCATCCACATTCCTCCCTCTGCAAACTCTTTCCTGCTGCCTCTGCAGCCTCTGTCTCTCATCCTCTGGTCACCATCTCCAGCTCAACTATGTCACTTTACTTAGAAGCCGGGAGAAGTGTTGGTCTGGAGATTTAGATGTCAGACTTGGAAATTTACTAACACAGATAGGTAAACAAATTAATGCACCAGTTGCAAAAGACAAATGACAGTTTCAAGTACAAAAAAAAAGGATGAAATAAAAAAATTGATGACATAACTTAGTGAAGATATGGGACAAAGAGCACATGCTCAGCAGCAAGAGAAAATTTGATATTTTCCAGAATTGATGTCTGTCTTAATATTTCTGCATTATGTGTGACAAACAAGTCCCAAAAGCCAAAGAGGTCTGTTTTCTCTCATATGGAAAGTCTGGAGGTCTGTAGGGGCCAGAACATGAATGACAGAACACTGAGGACATGGAGTAGGACAGTAGTCCCCAAGAGATGGTCCACAATGTTAAGAAGGGGAATGATCATCTCTACCCTCACGGAGAATCCAGTGTGTGCTTCAGAGTCCTAGTTGGTTCAGTATCAGGACTCCGGCAGCTCTGGGATCCCCATTAGCCAGCAAGAATGAAGATGGTTCAATGGCCAAAAAACCAACCCAAACTGGTTTTGACACGCAAAGAAATCAATGGGACATCCATGAGCAAGTCCAGCCGTGGAAACCAGCAGCCAAGTGGACTCTCTCTGTGTGTTTGATGAGTAGGGCTGGAAGCTCCTATCTAGAAATTGTGGCTTCATGCGCTGCCTCTAGCACTGGTGTCCTTAGAGTGAAAGCTCTGACTTCAAATCACAAGACAGGAGCCCAGTGTCTCAGTGACAAACCTTGAGTCCTCAGCCTTGTTCTCAAGGCCCAAATGGAGAGAACTCAGTCAATCACACCAGGAAACTGATCCGGATTCTGCTGATTGGTCAGTATGAAGTCATATGACTTGTTCTGAGATTTCAGTTGTAGATTCTGTAAAAACATGGTTGGTGCATAGAATTTAATATTCTGTGCCTTGATTCCAAGGATGTATCAGCAATGGCACATGTCCCCAGCCTACTGCCTTGTGTCCACACAAGAACTCCTGATGACACTCCTTACCTCCAAGATTCCGTTCATGCTGGACATAGACTTCTATTCTGAAGGTTAGGCTTGGAGTTTGCCCCCTGTTCCTAGTCCATCCTAGATGAAAGTACCTTCAGTTCAGTCCTGACCCTGTCAAGATGAAAAAAGCACAGAACTGTTACGATTCTGCATGAACTGTTTGGAGGAACTTACCATTGACGCCATACAGCTGATGAAGCCAGGCATGGCAGTGTACATCTGTAATCACAGCACTCAGGATGCAGGGGTGCATGGTCAGTCTCTATGGGTTTGAGATCTGTGTGCTCTACAGAAAGAGTCTCAGTTAGCCAGGGCTATAAGTGAAATTCAGTCGCAAAACATAAAATATAAAATGCGGATTCAGGAAATTTCCCTATCTCATTTGCAGAATTCAACAGAACACTCAACTATTTCACAGTCCTGGCTTCACTGATAAGCAACAGAAACAAGTCCTGACCCCAGTTGATGCCCATAAATTAAAGTAGCTCTCACCCCCTAATCAAGCTGCTTTTTGTTCTCTGAATGTTTTGTTCTGGGACTCACCAGATGGTCAGGGTTCTAGAAAGTATGTGACCGCACAAGCTGGCTGTTGTCCTGCTGGATGAAGATCAGGTCAAACCTTCAATATTCACCAGTGTTAGCTAAAAGTTCAGATGGTCAGAATGGAAGCCGGATGCCAAGTACAACAGAGAAGATGGTTCCTACCTTGCCACACCTCCAGTTTCTCAGCCTCCCATTGCTCTTCCGTCAAGTGAGTCAATGATAACTTTCCCTCTGTGTTAGGGGTCTGGCAGAGGCCACCTCATGGGATCCTTTTCTTCATGACATCAGGACCAGGCTTCAGAAACTCCTCTTCTACCACACACAGATACTCACTGCACTCAGTCTTACATTCAGGGGATGATGCGCACAGATAGGTCCCTGGATTACCCACTGAGTTCGGTTCCACTTGGCATCTCAGCAAGCTGCTCCCTACCTGGAAGGTGTCCTGGAAAACAGTTCAGATCCCACACTCACCAGTGTTCACACTGCACCACTGGCTGTCACCAGGAGCTCCATGACGACCAAGGTTTCCTTGTACACATGCTCCTATGGTGGGCATTGTTCATAGAGAAGTCCCCTTGAGGGGACAGAACTCAAAGTCAGGCTTGACATGACGTACTTACATTCCCACGCTGGAGCAGAACAATGGTAATGTGAGGTCTAATGCAAGTTATAAATCCCTCTGTGAGAAGGGAAAATGATGCCAGATTCTTGGATCAGTCGATCAGAGGCAACATGGAAAGCCTGGATGAAGGAGCCTGTGAGGACAAAGACACAGATGTCATCAGACCTGCCGTAGGCCATGTCAGATAGGACCGGGGGAGGACTCCAATTATGATGGAGCACCCTTCTGTCCTGAGAAACCCTCCATCAGTAGCCCCGGTCAAAAGGCCTTTCCAAGACCGCCTCACACTTTTCTACCTTGACAAAGCCAGAAACCTTCAGAGCAGAGACTTTCCTCCTCATGGCTGGGAAGAAACCACAGTTCCCACTCTGCTCTGCGGGAGACATTTGTTCCTGGTCTTACTTCTTCAAGACCCCTGCCCAGCAAAACCTTCTTTTCTCCTGATTCATATCCAGGTCAGCTCCTCAGGACAGACTCTAGCCCTCTCTCTACAGGTCCTCTCATTTCCTCTTTGCCTCTCCACCTCCCTTTCCCCTGGTCCTCCCCATTACTCCCTTCCCCCACTGTGTTTATGCTTCCTGCAGTTCTTCCTAAACACAGTCAGAAAGCAGTTTGGAGGAGATGGAGAGATCACAGGGGACTGAGCCTGAATCCTGTGTGCAACTCTCTCCTGTCGACAGAGGCCGGGTATTAGATGCTGGGGAAGCTTGGTCCCACAGGATCCATGAAACAAGGGAGGGAGGCCTTTAGTGTTGATGCTGCATGTGACTACTCAGGGATGTCCCAAAACAGTGCAGGGCAGCAGTGAGTTGGAACTGAGACTCTATAATGGGAAGATGGACATCAGAACCTGTAGCCCTGACATATCATCACACAGGACACAGAATTCTGACCAGATCCTTCCAGTTACATATCAAGCAGTATTTCAAATAGGTCATCTCACTCTCCTGGTGTGGGAGAATTGTCTGTATTCTGTCAATCATATTTTAATAAAACGCTGATTGGCCAGGCAGGCAGTATAGGCGGAAAAGCCAGACAGGAAGTAGAGGTGGAGCAAAGAGACTGGGAGTATTCTGGCAAACAGGAAGCTCCCTCCACAGTTCTTCCCAGACCACCAGAGAGGAAAGATGTAAGCTGCCCTGCTGGAAAAGGTACTGAGTCATGTGGCTAACATAGATAATGATAATGGGTTAATATAAGTTACAAGGACTAATAAGAAGCCTGACCTAATGGGCCAAATAGCTTTAAAATCTTATGGAGTCCTGTGTGTGATTTTCCTTGGGGTATGTGGCTGTGGGGTACTGGGCAGGACAGATACCCAAGCCAACCAGCCCTCATGTTACACTCTCCCTCAATAAAAACCAAGGGAATAATCAAAGTCCCTCTCAAGTGACTTTGCAGACAGGACTTGCTCTGCACTGAAGAAGATGGAAATCCACTGACCAATAGGCCTCCCTTTTCTTCTGCCACATCCTAGCTCACTAGGAAAGATCAGGATGAAATTTCCAAGGCAGCATCCTACATGTAAGCCTTGACACATGCTGGACCCATCAGGGGAGGCCCTCTTGTGCTCATTGCTGGCTGTTCCTAGACCCTCCCTATATGCTCTTCAGGGGAGGCTTCTTCCTGCTCTAGCATGTCCAGAGACACTGTAACACTGTAACAGGTGTAAAGAGAGTACACCCATCTCATTCATGTTATTTGTTGACAGGAAGTTCCTCAGGACAGACTGTATTCCTTGTCCTACACCACCTCTCATTTCCCCTTTTCCTGTCTCAATCCAGTTTTCCAGTTAGTCCCTTTATCTCCTTTCACCCGTCTCCCTCCTCCAGAGACTCACACAGGTCTCGCCGTCCTTTCCAGAAGACAGTCACAGATTAAGTTGGAGAGATTAGAGTTATCAAGATGAGAGCAGCCCAGATTGGTATAAAGGCATTCCTGGTTGTAGAGTCAGCTGTGTTACATGCAGTGTGAGTCGTCCTGCAAGCACAACCAGAGCTAGGGAAGTAGAGGGTCCTTGGGAAGCTGTGCCTATGACCACCTCTTCCTACAACAGCAGTGCTGGAGCTGGAAGAAGCTGAAGGAGAAGCAAACTCGCAGCTGATTCCCAATAACTGGAGGATGGATGCAGGAGTCTGTTGCCCTGGGTTGGAGGGACCTGGCACTCTGGAGACCTGTCCTGGCCCCCTTCATTGGCAGTCACTCCTCACCAGGGCTGGAATTCTATTAGGCCATCTCAACTTCCACACTTCAAAGCAGAAAGAAACATTAAAGCATTCCTGTTAGTAACTGACAGAGAAATGTTTGTTGCTATAGATACCTACCAATTCCTCCATTCTGAGAAATTCCTCCAAAATCCCCTCCCTTCCTTCCCACCCTGTGGTCCACATGCTATGCTATCTGTTTTTGGCTCAGCATTGCAGGTATTTACATGAACAGGAAACTGTGAAACTGTATCATCTAACGTACTAGACATCTTAGTATCTGTGCCTTCTATGTGGGTTCACCTTGTCGTTAATAAATGATATTGAAACAACATTGTGAAAATACAAGTGAGGAATCCTTCTGGGTGACCAAACCAACTGCACTCCACGTAGGTCTCCACTGTCCTCTCTTTTCTGTGAAGCCCCTGACACAAGGATTCAGGACTCACCGTGGTGTGGACAGGCGACGGCGGCAGCAGCAGCAGCAGCACAGTGCTCTCAGTGCCTGGGAAATTCGTTTCCTCACCAGTTTCCAGCCTCGGAATGGCCTGGATCCAGATGTTGTGGGTGCCACCTGGGACTGGTCACTGGGAATTGCTTCACCCGTGGATGGTTCCTCTGTGAAGCCCATGTTCACAAACCCGGTGAAAGTTCCATCCAGAGTTGATTCCGGGTAGCAGAGATTGCCAGGCAGACCGACAACTGAATTCCTGTTGACTGCAGTGTTCTCTGGAGTAGAGTTGATGACATCAGCCATAAAGGCATCTTTTTCTGGGACTGTGTTACCTGAACATGGCATCACCTCCAGGCTGCAGGATCTCTTGAGTGTGGTACAGCTTCTGCACCTCTTGACACTTTCATCCAAACCCTCCTTGTGAAAGTGACTCTTCCCAGCAGGAAGAGCTGGTTCACTAGCACTTCTCTTCAAGGTTACAGGTAGGCTAAGGGGAGCTGCATGGGTCACATTTAACCAGGTCTTATTTTGCATATGGCTATCTCCACAGCTCAGTTTGTATTTGATTATATTCATGGTGGCTGTTAAGTTATTTGGCTGCCTGTGCTTTAGGGATGAAACAATCTCTTCACAGGTATAGCCGATAGTACACATAGTCTCCACGACCCTGGGAAGGAGTTCCTTAGTGGCAGGTGGCACATGCTCTTGAATGGGGCCCAGCCATGGTCGTTCCACAAGCTGGCATACTGTTATTCTGTACCAGGTGGGGACCATGAGTAATCTCGCAATTATAATATGGCAGGGTTTTGATAAATGGTAAGGAATGGGACACATTGTGGTGGTGATGAGCCTGTGCATAGCCTCCAGGGTGGTTTCTACATATGGAAAATGCCCTGTGACCAGGGTGTATAGGACAATGCCCAGGCTCCACATATCACCTGCCAGTCCATCATACGGTTTCTTTGCCAAGATCTCCGGAGCCCAATAGAGCAAGGAGCCACAGATCTCCTTCAACATCTGCCCCTCTGTGATTTCAATCGCCATACCAAAGTCACAAAGCTTTGCATTGCCTGCTGCATCGACTAGGATGTTTTCTAATTTAATGTCTCGATGTGCGATGCGTCTCTGGTGAAGGAAGTGAACTGCTGATACAACCTGCCGGAAAATCGCTCTGGCCTCCTCCTCCTTTAGACAGCCCAGTGCCCTGAGGCAGCTCTCCAGGTCTTCTCCTGCCACATACTCCATGATCACATACGTGGTTGTCAGGGTGTCGATCATGTGAAAAAATCGAACAATGTTCCTGTGTTCTAAAGACTGAAGGATGTTTATTTCAGTGCTGATGTCAGCCACACTGTTGGTGTTTTTCTCAAGGACCTTGACAGCCACTCGTGTTTGAGTGGGCAGGTGGCAGGCCAGCTTCACCTCCCCGAATGCACCACAACCTAGGGATAGTAAGATCTTGAAATCCTGTTCAAGATTATCCTCTTCTATGCTGCTGGCCATGGTGTTTTGATCAATTTCAACCACTTTATCTTATGGTAAATTTCAGAGTCACACAATGCTTAAAAAAAAATCAATGCAGTTTTAGATAGGAAGTTTATAGCTTTCAGTTCTCTGTCCTGAAATCTGACATCCCCAATGAGCTAACGATTCTCTTCAAGAATATAAACACACCAGAGGAACCCAAATCCACAGCAGTAGATGAGGAGTCATAGGAAAGTTCAGAGTAGGAATCAGTGAAGTGGGCGTCAAAGGAAAACCCTGAGATCCCTGAAGGGGAGGGGGAGATATTTTCAAGACTATGTCACAGTGCAAACCCCTCCTAACACCAATCAGGAGAGAGCAGACACAAATTACTTTATAGAAAATCGATCTTGTAACCTATAGAACTACTGTTCATAGGGTCTTTCAGGGATGCTACAGTTTTGTACATCAGGATTTTAGAAAATATGAAAGACATTCCTAGGCTTGTGTGACTATTGAATTAAGATAAAATAAAGCACAAACCCATGCCTTGTAAGCAACAAGTCTGACTGGCAATGAAAACAGCTCCAAACAAGGCAGAGACCAATCTCATGGATTCCCTAAATCATTCAAAACTTTCCGGAAGAATGAAGACCAGGGTCACAGAACATACTTCCAGAAAGAGAAAACAAAGGAAGACATCAGAACTCATTCCTGTGTCAGTGTTACCCCAATCCCACCACCAAATGAGCTCAATGAATAGAGCAAGTGTAGGCTCCTTTCCTTGATGAACATAGATGTGAAATCCGTAATGACAGTCCTTGATACTGCACTTCCATCTCAGCAAGACACTATAGAGTCAGAATGGCCTCACCCAGGAGTGAAGTAACATTTGTAACAAACTAATTAATCAACAGCACAGCACAGCAAGAGACTGTGGGGAAAGGTCCACACCCAGCACAGGGACTACTGAACGGTTGTGTTATAACCAAAGAGCTAACACTAGATATAGTTTTCCCTGGAACAATGCAGGTCCGCAAACAGAAGTAGGATCTACTTTGTCTCCTCTATCTCTTCTGGATCATGAGGAAGGTAGGGGCTGAGCTTTTTTAAAGTCACAGAATCAGACACAATGATGTAGCGAGGCACTGAAACAGTGCAGGGAAATATGAACAAAGTACAGTACAGGCATGTATGGAATCTGTAGCATGCAATTGCTTCTTTGTAATGTGTATAAATTATATGTGTATCAGTAAAATATATATAATATGTGACTATTATAAGTATATAATATAATAGATTCTTAAAATAAACTAGTATAGTTCTATATTATAATACTACAATTGGCTTATAGTATTATATGCCTAGTGTTTATAAGTAATAGAATATGTAGCATATATCATAAATAATATATTCCATACTATATATTATATAATTATAATAACAAAATTATATGTTAAATATTGCATAACATATAACATATATTTATGTATATAGCATACAGTATGTAATATAAAGTATACAATTGTTGTCTCTAATAAATAGGAAAATGTGTTTTACATAAGAAAAAAGAAACCAATGGAAATAAAAGACTGACTTTTCAAAACTGAGAATTGGGTAATATTCAATGATGAATGAGATAATATAAGCACAATATACCCCTGGAACAAAGGCAAATATTTTAATATAATCTTAATTTTTTGTGCCACAGTCAGTTGAGATTGCTAGGGAGCCTGCCCTTTTCTTTAGGGAAACAGAGGAACAGTGAATCGGGAAGACAGAGAAGGTGTGGGGCAAATGGGAGAAGTGGAGTGACAGAAAGATGCAGTCAGGATATAATGCAGGAAAGAAGAATAAATGAAAAGCAAAAGTAAAAAGTTTAGATATATATATATATATATATATAAAGCAGCAAACCTAAAGCCCAGGATGTAAACCAGCAAACTGGAAATCATCTTCTACAATTTCAACAACAGCAACAATGATCTGCACGTAGTTCATAAAACCCAGGAAGTGACACTTTCACACTCTTTCCATAAAGGAAGGATTACCCTAATTCTCAAACCATATAAGACATTTTTTAAAGACCCTAGTATCAGGCAATGTCCTTGTTAACAGACTAAAAAATCCCGAATGAGAGTAATAGATAGTTCACATCAGTTCAACACTGTATTAATAAGACTGTACTTCATGATCAATATGTCTTTAACCAGGAACACTAAGGATTAGTCCACAGGTACAAATTGTCAAAGAGCATAACATACTAAGCCCTATGATCAGACATCAATGGAATGAAATGTCTGTTTCTGGAAATAACTTGGAACTAGAGAAAGTTACTGCAAATATATCAATTCCACAAACAAAAGTTTCCCATAGATTTTGTTTCCCACAGATCATGAGCAGGCAGGGGGAGAGCCTTTTTTATAATGGGAGGTACTTGTCAAATTCAATGGGTGGTAAAGTGAAATATAGCCGATAAATATGATCAAAATAGACCATAGCCAGATATCAAAATTATGATCATATTCCTCATCCTATACAGTTAATGTATAGCACTAAATTTATAAAATGCAGGAGAACACAGCCAAAAATGACAAAGAAAAGAAGTTGATAATAGAAAAATAATTTGAAATGAAGAAAAAGGAGGTAAAGGAAAATATTAAAACCAAACTAATAATGTAAATATATAAATAAATGACAAATACCAAGAGCCCAAACTGAAAATTGGGAGACAAACTCACTATGTCCAGTTACAACAGGTTTTGAAATAGACCAACTATATGAGAAAAAAATGGAGTCCAACTGCTCTCCCACCAACCAACTGCTTCTCTGCAGTACAGACACAACCAGTACAGGCAGTGAGTTATTATTGGCTAATATCAAGAACTCCATGTGATGTCACATGCAATGGACCAATCAAAGCTCAGTTTTAAAAAAAAATGCAGTTGTTTTTGAAATATATTTTTCAGTTCACATTTTTACCCCCAAGGACAAATGCCTGAGCAGAGAGGGCTGCTATCCATCCCCAACCCACCGGTTACTTTCCCAGAAGTCAAGATAGAGTCATTGCTGACATAGTCACACACTGACCATATTGCTCTCACCCACCCCTGAATAAAATCAATGAACTTTTCAAGTAGCCTAAATTCTAGATCCCATCCTCTGTCATGTAGCTTAGGTCTCATATTAACCCATGCTGATTGTGGGTGTTGCAGCAACTCTCTTTCTCATAAAAACCTTGAAATTCATGGAGACTTCCATTGTTGGATTTGAATAAAACTTCAGATACCCACTGAGTGTCAATCATTACTAACAATGTTTTGTCTCAAGGGAAGATATGCCCTAGCTACACTGTACTTCTCTAACCTCTGGCCATTCCCTCTCTCACCTGCTATAAAAAGAAAATAAATCCAGGAAGGAGTGGAATAATAAATCAAACAAAAAAATAAGTCTAGGAAATAAAACTAGACAAAACACTATGAAATTATTGAGCATCAAGAAAGATTTTAGAGTGACCAAGACAATTCACTGATGGATTCTATAATCTTAACTTTGAATAGCAATGTTCTCCAAATATTTCAGTAGCCTATCAACATGAGGGAAGGAATATTTTCAAATTTTTGATAAAAGATGCATTACCCTTATTCTCAAACCAAGTAAATAAAACTTAAAAAGAACCCAGTATGAGGCAATGCAATTGACTAACACATATTAGAACACATTTAATGAAAAATAATTCTTAATGAGAGGTAGCTCACACCAAGTTCACCACCACATTAATAAGACCATACTTTATGTTCATGATGTCTTCACTCAGGAACATTAGGATTCATCCACACACACAATCTCATGGCACAGGATACGTACAATGTTATAGGTAAGTCCTATAATCAGACATCAAAAGAATGAAGTGCCTTTTCAGGAAAAACTTGGGAAAAGAGAAAGTGTTACTTCAAATATTCCAGTTCCACAAACACAAGTGTCACATTTTGTTTCCTAGGGGTCATGAACAAGCAGGGGGAACAACCTTTCTTCATTTGGAAGTTCTTGTCACACTCAAATGGTGGGTAAGTGAACTGGGGCAGGTAAATATGATCAAAATGCAATACAGGCAGATACAGGAAGTCATCAAAACCAATTAATATGTACCACTAAATATGTAAATCACACAAGAACATAGGAAAAATGATAAAGAAAAGAAGTTAATAAAAAGAAAACTGGTTGAAATGAGAAAAAGAACTTAAAGACAAAATCAAACTCAAAACCAATGAGGTAAGGATAGATAGATAGATAGATAGATAGATAGATAGATAGATAGATAGACAGACAGACACCAGATAACTAAAGCCTAGACTGGAACCTGGGAAATATACTCACTGTGTCAAGATCCTCCAGGTTTTGGAAAGTCCAAATCTAGGAGAAACAACTGAATCCAACTGCTCACCCCGTAGCACCCAACTGCTTCTCTGAAGAACAGGGACAAATCCCAATCTTAGGTGGCACCCTTCTATTGGCTGATGCCTAGCTTACCTCACGTAGAATCCATGTGATGTCACATGCAATGGTCCAATCAGGGCTTGGCAAAAATACATAGTGACTTTTAAATATTTTTTTCTCTTATATTCTTTTCTCCAGTCACTATACTGTGAGTTTGAGGCCAGACTGGTCTAAAAGAGCTAGTTCTAAACAGGTTCTAAACTACAGCAAAACCCTGACTCGAAAAATTAAAAAAAAAAGGAAGTAGGGATTGTGTAATCTTAGATTTATAGAAAATTAAGTCAACATAATGGGAGCAACGAATGGCATGGACATCATCAAGAAAGTACAGTCAGTTCTATGGCCTAGTAATCTCAATATTCTCCTGACATGCCCCTGTCCTCTCCAAGTTCATTAGTGCAAACTAAAGCATGTTTCTATAGTTAAGCAGTGTCCACTTACATTTTAGGTGACATGACAGATAGAGTTAAAAAGTGACTCAATCTATTTCCACATCCCAAGCCCGTCTCAATCCACGACACGTTAGTTGTGTGTTCTCAGTGGATTTTAACAAGAAAGACCTGATATGACAGATTGTGGGACCATAGATCATCCCCTAAATGACCCTGCTCTGTCCACTCACTCTCTCCAGCAGAACATTTCTTTCTCCTCTTCCTCCATCTCTGCACAGTCCCTCATCCTGGAGTTTGTTTATGCAGATAGCTGTGCTGTTGCGTTCACCAAGTCTGGCACCCGGATATCTACCTACATGGTTTCTTACGCCTCCAGCCCCTGATGCAACCTGGAACCATCAGCATTGCTTCCTCTCAGAAGCACCAGCATTCTCCACAGCAGACTCCCCTGCTCTCTTCTTGGTTCCCAACAGTACTTGGGGTCAAAGTCTACTGCCTGGACAAATCTCTTGTCTCTAAGCTCAATGACTGTTGAATGGTTCTCCTTTTCTGCTAACAGAAAGAACGGCAAGCAAGGCTGGGTTCTAGGGACCAACTGAACATTCCATGCAGAATGGCATCATCCCACACATCTGTCTTTGGGACTTGACGGCCATCCCTGTTACATGCCACAACATTATACAGTACCTAACTGCTCAGCCACCATTTTCTAGTGACTTATCAGACCCAAGGGCTCTGATAAAAGTTAAACTAAAGGTCAAGACTTTTATCATTATTGCTGTGTGAATAAAGTGGCTGTCATTTTTCTGTAGATTTTCTCTGTACCTGACTCCTTTTCTCTTACATATTTGGGAATTAATTCCCACGGTTCAGAATTGTTTCATGAAAAAAATTTCCTACTGCCAGGCCTTCATTCCTCTCTCTTAGGTAAACACAGATCTGCGTTCCTACAATTATCTTTATCAGCAGGAACTTGGTCAGTGCTTAGGGTTCAGGAAAAGCATTCCATTTAAGATATTCACAGATCTCAAAAAAAAAAAAAGAAAAAAAAAGAATCACTACCTGTCCAAGCTGCTGTTCTTGTTTTTCACAATTTAAAAGATTCCTAACTCCTGATTCTCACTTTCACCTCAGTTTACTGGTGATTTTAATTCACAAAATTTACTGCTTGTGTTTTACTCCTAAGCCCTATTCAAAATTTTACTGAAAATAAAACTTTTAGCTCTTTACTAACCACTTAAAAACATGGTGTAGTGCACTAACCTTTCCCTCTAGAATTCCCTGATGATTTAATTCCTTTCTTAACCAACACTCTCCACTAAGGAGCCACGTCTACCTTTGAGCTGCCAGCCACAGATCTCTCAGTCTAACACTCTCTCTGTCTCTCTTTCTCTGTGTCTGTCTGTCTGTTTGTCTGTCTATCTGTCTATCTGTCTCTCTCTCTCTCTCTCTCTCTCTCTCTCTCTCTCTCTGTGTGTGTGTGTGTGTGTGTGTGTGTGTGTGTGTGTGTGTGAGAAAACTCTTCTCTGATTTTTTATGAGCAACATAATTCCAGTCCTGGAACCTGATATGCCTGAAAATTGCTGGTTATAAGGGTACATATGACTGGGAATGTTTGTAATGGTTAAAACAAGGATGAAGAGGGATGGGAAAAAGGAAGAATAAAAAAAAAAACATGGACTGACATCCTGTTGTGAGTAAATTTCTTACCCTTTATATTTCTACACACCCTTTAGCTTATTGTGGTATCTTTAATGAACCCTGAAGAGGGATTCCTAGGAGCTGAACCCAGAAGAAGTAGAAGAAAATGACTTTAAACGTAACCTTATGAAAAAGATGGAGACCTTTAAACGGGAAGTGAAAACTCCATTAAAGAAATGGAAGATGGGCTGGAGAGATGGCTCAGAGGTTAAGAGCATTGCCTGCTCCTCAAAAGGTCCTGAGTTCAATTCCCAGCAACCACATGGTAGCTCACAACCATCTGTAATGGGGTCTGGTGCCCTCTTCTGGCCTGCAGGCATACACACAGACAGAATATTGTATACATAAAAAAATAAATAAATTTTAAAAAAAAGATTTCATAAAAAAAAGAAAGAAATGGAAGAGAAGAAAAACAAAAAATTGGAAGAAATTAATAAATTTCTCAAAGATACCCAAAAATCAAGAAAAAGCAATCAAACAGATAAAGGAAACAGTTGAAGATTTAAAGACCAAAATGGAAGTAAAAAAGAAAACACAAACTGAGGGAAGGCTGGATATGGAAAATCTGGGTAAACAAACAGGAATTACAGAGACAAGTATAACCAACAGAATACAATAAATAGAAGAATCTCAAACACTGAAGATACTGTAGAGGAAATAGACTCATTGATTAAAGAAAACAGCAAACCCAACAAATTCTTAACACAAAACATCCAGAAAATCTGGGACACCATGAAAAGACCAAACTTAAGAATAATAGGGGTAGAAGAAGGAGAAGACCTCCAGTTCCAAAGCCCAGAAAATATATTCAACAAAATTATAGAAGAAAACTTTCCCAACTTAAGGATATCCCTATGAAGGTACAAGAAGCTTACAGAACAACAAATATACTAGATCAAAAAAAATACCATTCCCTCACCATATAATAATAAAAACACAAAACATATAGAACAAAGAAAGAAAATTAAGAGATGCAAAGGAAAAAGGTCAAGCAATATAGAAAAATAAACCTGTCAGAATTACACCTGACTAATCAGTGGAAACCCTGAAAACCAGAAGGTCTTGGATAGATGTGCTGGAGACAATAAGAGACCATGAATGAATGACCATACTACTATAGCCAGCAAAACTTTCTTTCACCATCAATAGAGAAAACAAGATATTCCATGACAAAAACAGATTTAAACAATATGTATCAATATGTACAAATTCAGTCTTACATAAAGTACTAGAAGGACAACCTCAACACAAGGATGCTAACAACACCCATAATAACACAGACATCTGATAACCCTCCATCAATACAACTCAAGAAGGAAAACACACAAACACTACAACAAACAATGGAAGAAAGAAAGCATCTTTAACAAATGGTGCTGGCATAACTGGATGTCAACCTCTAGAAGAAGGGAAATAGATCCATATCTATCACCATGCACAAAACTCAAGTCCAAATGGACTAAAGAACTCAATATTAATTTGACCACACTGAACCTGATAGAAGAGAAAGTGGAAAGTAGTCTGCAACACATAGGCACAAGAGACCATTTCCTACGTAGAACCCCAGTAGAACAGACAATAAGAGAAACAATGAATAAATGGGACATCATAAAACTGAGAAGTTTCAGGAAAGCAAAGGACACTGTCATTAAGACAAAAAGGCAACCTACTGAATGGGAGAAGATCTTCACCAACCCCACATCAGACAAAGGTCTGAAATCCAAAATATATAAAGAAATCAAGAAACTAGACATTAAAACTCTAATTAACACCTTTAAAAAATGGGGTACTGAACTGAACAGAGATTTCTCAACAGAAGTTCAAATGGCCAAGAGACACTTAAGGTCATGCTCAACCTCCTTAGAGATTAGGGAAATGCAAATTAAAACAACTTTGAGATACCATCTTACACCTGTCAGAATGGCTAAAATCAAAAATACCAATGATAGCCTATGCTGGAGAGGTTGTGGAGTAAGGAGAACACTCATCCATCGTTGGTGGGAATGCAAACTTATGCAACCACTTTGGAAATCAGTGTGATGGTTTCTCAGGAAACTGGGAGTCTACCTACCTCAGGATCCCGCAATTCCACTCTTGGAAATATACCCAGGAGATGCCCTATAATACTACAAAAGAATTTGTTCAACTATGTTCATAGTAGCATTATTTGTAATAGCCAGAACCTGGAAACAACCTAGGTGCCCCTCAATAAAAGAATGTATAAAGGTGTGGCAATATACACTTTAGAGTTCTACTCAGCAGTAAAAAAACAATGACATCTTGAATTTTGCATGAAAATGGATGGAAATAGAAAACACTTTACTGAGTGAGATAACCCAGACCCAAAAAGAGGAATATGGTATGTACTCACTCATAAGTGGATTCTAGCCATAAACAAAGGACAGTGAGCCTATAGTTTATGACCCTAGAGAAGCTAAATAAGAAGGTGAACCCAAAGAAAAACATATATTTACCCTCCTGGATATTGGAAGTAGACAAGACCGCCGGGCAAAAGTTGGGAGCAGGGGGGTGGGGGTGGGGGTGGGTTGGGGGAATGGGAGATGGGGAGAAAGAAGTGAGAAGGGGAGGATTGGGGAGAGCTTGGGGTAATGGGATGGTGAGATGGAGGAAGGGCAGATATGGGAGCAGGGAAGAAGGTATCTTAACTAAAGGAGCCATTTTAGGGTTGGCAAGAGACTTGGCTCTAGAGCGGTTCCCAGGTGTCCAAGGCGATTTCCCCAACTAGGTCCATGGGCAGCAGAGGAGAGGGTGCCTGAACTGGCCTTGTCCCATAGCCACACTGATGAATATTTTGCATATCACCATAGAATCTTCATCTGGTGTTGGATGGAAATAGAGACAGAAACTCACACTGGAGCACTGGAATGAGCTCCCAAGGCCCAGATGAAGAGCAGAAGGAGAAAGAACATGAGCAAGGAAGTCAGGACCACGAGGGGTGCATCCACCCATGGAGACCGTGGGACTAATCTAATAACAGCTCACCAAGGCCAGCTGGACTGGGACTGAACTAGCATGTGATCAAATCGGACTCTCTGAATGTGGCTGACAATGAGGGCTGACTGAGAAGCCAAGGACAATGGCACTGGGTTTTGATTCTACTGCATGAACTGGCTTTGTGGGAGCCTAGTTTGTTTGGATGCTCACCTTCCTAGACCTGGATGGGCAGGCAAGAACCTTGGACTTCCCACAGGGGAGGGAATCCTGACTGCTCTTAGGACTGGAGAGGGAGCAGGAGAGGGAATGGGGAGAGTGGAGGGAAAATGGGAGGAGGGGAGAAGGGGAGAAGAGGAAGAGGTGAAATTTTTTAATAAATAAATAAATTTAAAAAATAAATATCCAGAGTTAGCCACCACTGGTATCTAATATTGCTTAATATCAATGGACTCATTTCACCTATAAATGGCACAGGTTAAGAGAATAGACACAAAAACAGGATCCAGCCTTCTATTGTTTACAAGAAACAGACCTCAACCTCAAAGACAAACACTACTTCAGAATAAAGGGTTGGAAAAATGTTTTCCAATCAAATGGACCTAAGAAACATGCAGGTGTGGCTGTCTAATATATAACAAAATTGATTTTAAAAAAATCAATCAGAAGAGATGAAGAAGGACACTTTATACTCATAACAGGAATAATTCATCAAGATGGAGTCTCAATCCTGAGTATCTATACCCCTAATGTAAAAACACCCACATATGTAAAAGAAATATTACTAAAACTCAACTCACACATTAAACATTAAACACCAATAGTAAGAGATTTCAACACTCCTCTCTCACCAATGGACAGGTAAACCAGACAGAAATTTAGCAAAGAAATAAGAGAACTAACAGATATAATGAATCAAATGGACTTAACAAACACCTATAGAACATTCCACCCAAACAGCAAAAAAATATGCCTTCTTCTCAGCACCTCTTGGTACCGTCTCAAAAATGGATCACATACTCAGTAACAGAGCAAACATCCACAGATACAAAAAAATTCTAGTAACCACCTGTGTCTTATTGGATCACCATGGATTAAAGGCAGAATTTAACAACAATACTATCCCCAGAAAGCCTACAAACTCATGGAAACTGAACAGTCAACTACTGAACCATTCCTGGGTCAAGGAAGAAATAAAAAAAGAAATTAAAGTCTTCCTTGAATTCAACAAAAATAAAGACACAACATATCCAAACCTATGGGACACTATGAAAGCAGTGCTAAGAGGAAAGTTCATAGCACTAAGTGCACACATAAAGAAAATGGAGAAAGCTCACATTGGTGACATAATAACACACCTGAAAGTTCTAGGAAAAAAAGAAGCAGACTCAACCAGGAGAAGTAGAAGACTGGAAATAATCAAACTGAGTGCTGAAATCAACAAAATAGAAACACAGAAAACAATACAAAGAATCAGTGAAATAAAGAGCTGATTCTTTGAGAAAATTAACAAGATTGACAAACCCTTATCCAAATTAATCAAAAGGTAGAGAGAAAACTAAAATTAACAAAATCAGGAATGAAAAGGGAGACATAACAACAGACACGTAGGAAACTGAGAGGATCATTAGGTCTTACTATAAAAGCCTGTAAACCACAGAATTGGAAAATATTAAAGAGAGGGACTTTTTTTAGATAAGTACCATATACCACAATTAAATCAAGACCAGGTGAGCAATTTAAATAGACCTTTAAGTTACAAGGAAATAGAAGCTGTCATCAAAATCCTCCCAACCAAACAAAGTTCAGGGCCAGATGGTTTTAGTGCACAAATCTACCAGAACTTCAAAGAAGAGGTAATACCTATACTCCTCAATGTATTCCACATAATAGAAACAGAAGAGTCATTGCCAAACTCTTTTTATGAAGCTACAGCTACCCTGATACCAAAACAGCACAGAAACTCAACCAAGCAACAGGATTATAGACCAATCTCACTCTGAACATCAATCCAAAAATTCTTAATAAAACACTGGCAAACCGAATTCAAGAACACATCAAAAAAAAATCCATTATCTTCTTCTTCTGGAAAAACACCAATGGCAGATGACAGGAGGCGGGCCATGGCAGCTTCCTCAGAGGATTGGCAGCAATCTGAGGGGCCTCTGCCGGCTGTGGTTGAGGCCACGGGGCTCGCGGAGGTAAAGCTGAAGACAAGGAGTGGATTTCCATCACCAAGCTGGGACGCCTGGTTAAGGACATGAAAATCAAGTCCCTAGAGGAGATCTACCTGTTCTCCCTGCACATTAAGGAGTCCCAGATCACTGAGTTTTTCCTGGGAGCATCCCTAAAGGATGAGGTTCTGAAGATCATGCCCGTGCAGAAGCGGACTATGACAGGCCAGCGGACCAGGTTCAAGGCTTTCGTCGCTACTGGGGACTACAATGGTCACGTAGGTCTCGGTGTTAAGTGCTCCAAGGAGGTAGCCACTGCCATCCGAGGGACCATCATCTTGGCCAAGCTTTCCATTGTCCCTGTGCAGAGAGGCTACAGGGGGAACAAGATTGGCAAGCCCCACACTGTGCCTTGCAAAGTGACAGGCCGCTGTGGTTCTGTGCTGGTGCGTCTCATTCCTGCCCCTAGAGGCACTGGCATAGTCTCTGCTCCTGTGCCCAAGAAGCTACTGATGATGGCTGGCATTGATGACCGCTACACATCAGCCAGGGGCTGCACTGGCACCCTGGGCAACTTTGCCAAGGCCACATTTGATGCCATCTCTAAGACCTACAGCTACTTGACCCCTGACCTCTGGAAAGAGACTGTGTTCACCAAGTCTCCTTACCAGGAATTCACTGACCATCTTGTGAAAATCCACACCAGAGTCTCTGTTCAGAGGACCCAGGCTCCAGCTGTGGCCACCACATAAGGGATTTTATACAAGAAAAATAAAAGTGAATCAAGTCTGCTAAAAAAAAAAAAATAATAATAATCATCCATTATGATCAAGTAGGCTTCATCCCATAGATGCAGGGCTGGTTCAACATTCAAATATCGATCAATGTAATCCATCATATAAATAAACTGAAAGAAAAATAAACATATGATCATTTTAATAGTTGCTGAAAAAGCATTTGACAAAATTCAACACCCCTTTATAAAAAAAGGTATTGGAGAGATTAGGGATACAAGGATCATATTTAAACATAATAAAAGCAATATACAGCAAGCCGACAGCTAACATCAAAATAAGTGATGAGAAACTCAAAGAGATTCAAACCCACTAAAATCAAGAACAAGACAAGGCTGTGCACTCTCTCCATATCTCTTCAGCACAGTGCTTGAAGTTCTAGCAATAGCAATAAGACAACATAGGAGATAAAGGGGATTCAAACTGGAAAGGAAGAAGTCAAATTTTTGTTATTTGTAGATGATGATAATATACATAAGTGACCCCAAAAACTCTACCAGAGAACTCCCACAAATGATAAATACCTTCAGTGATGTGGCAGGATACAAGGATCAACTAAAAAAAATCAATAACCCTCCTATACATAAAGGAAAAAGAAGCTGAGAGAGACATCAGAGAAACATCACCTTTCAAAATAGCCACAAATAGCATAAAGTATCTTGAGGTAACACTAACCAAGGATGTGAAAGACCTATTTGGCAAGAACTTTAAGTCTTTGAAGAAAGAAATTGAAGCGGATACCAGAAAATGGAAGGATCTCTCATGCTCTTGGATAGGTAGGATCAATATAGTAAAAATGGCAATTCTAACAAATTCAATCTATAGATTCAGTGCAATCTCCATCAAAATCCCAACAAAAACTCTTCACAAACCTTGAGAGAACAATAATCAACTTTATATGGAAAAACAAAAAACTGAGGATAGCCAAAACAATCTTATACAATACAGGAACTTCCGGAGGCAATACCATCCCAGACATCAAACTCTATTACTGAGCCACAGTAATGAAAACAGCTTGGTATTGGCATAAAAACAGAGATGTTGACCAATGAAATCGAATTGAGGACCCAGATATTAATCCGCACACCTATGAACACCTGATTTTTGACAAAGAAGCTAAAATTATACAACGAAAGAAAGAAAGCATCTTTAACAAATGGTACTGACATAACTGGATGTTAATCTGAAGAAGAATGAAAACAGATCCATATTTATCACCATGCACAAAACTCAAGTCCAAATGAATTAAAACCTCAATATAAATCTGATCACCCTGAACCTGATAGAAGAGAAAGTGGGAAGTAGCCTGCACTGCATGGGCACAGGAGACTCCTTCCTATGTATAACCTCCATAGCACAGACAATAAGATCAACAATGAATAAATGGGACCTCCTGAAACTGAGAAGCTTCTGTAAATCTAAGGACATAGTCAAAAAGACAACCTACGAATGGAAGAAGATCTTCACCAACCCCACATTAGACAAAGAACTGATCTCCAAAATATATAAAAAAAATCAAAAAACTAGACATCAAAATTCTAAATAACCCGATTGAAAAATGGGGTACTGAACTAAACAAAGAATTCTCAACAGAAGAATTTCAAATGGCCAAAAGATACTTAAGAACAGGTTCAACTTCCTTAGCTATCATGGAAATGCAAACCAAAACAACATTGAGATACCATCTTACACCTGTCAGAATGACTAAAATTAAAAACACCAATGATAGCTTATGCTGGAGAGGATTCCCATTGCTGGTGGGAATGCAAACTTGTGTAATCACTTTGCAAATCAGTATGGCAGTTTCTCAGCAAATTGAGAGTCAACCTACCTCAGGATCCAGCAATACCGCTCTTGAGAATATACCCAAAAGATGCCCAATCATACTACAAAAGCATTGTTCAACTATGTTCACAACAGTATTATTTGTAATAGCCAGAACCTGGAAACAACCTAGATGCCCCTCAATGGAAGAATGGATAAAGAAAGTGTGGCACATATACACATTAGAGTACTACTCCGTGGTGTTAAAAAAAAAAACAATGACATTTTTTATTTTGCATGCAAATGGATAGAAATAGAAAACACTATCCTGAAAGAGATAACCCATACCCAAAATATGAATATGGTATGTACTTACTCATTAGTGATTCTAGCCATAAACAAAGGAAATTAAGCCTATAGTTCATGATCCTAGAGAAGCTAAGTAATAAGGTGAACCCAAAGAAAGACATATAGATCCACCTTAAAATTGGACACAGACAAGATCGCCTGGCAAAAGTTGGGAGCATGGGAGTAGGGGGTAGAGGGAGGGTTAGAGGGGGAGGGAGAGGGTAGGAGACAGTTCGGGAGAGCTTTGGGGAGTGGAATGGTTGAGATGGAGGAAGGATGGATATGGGAGTAGGGAAGGAGATATCTTAATTGAGGGAGCATTTTGGGGTTGACAAGAGGCTTTACTCTAGAGGGGTTCCCAGGATTCCATGGGGATGACTCCAGCTAGGACCCTGGGTAGTGGAGAAGAGGGTTCCTGAAGTAGCCTTGTCCCGTATTCAGACTGATGGTATGGGTTATCTTAACTATCACCATAGACCCTTCATCTGGCAATGGATGGAGACAGAGACAGATCCACATTGGGGCACTGGACTGAGCTCCAAAGGTCCGGTTGAAGAGTAGGAGGGAGAATATGACCAAGGAAGTCAGGAACATGAGGGGTTCACACACTGAGACAGTGTGCCTGAGCTAATGGGAGGTCACCAAGTCCCTGAACTGGGACTGAACGAGCATGGGATCAAACTGATCCCTCTGAATGTGGTTGATTGTTGGGGCAGAATGAGGGGCCAATGACACTGGCACAAGGATTTGTCTCTACTGCATGTACTGGCTTTTTGGGATCCTATTCTCTTTGGATGCATACCTTGCTCAGCCTGGATGTAGTGGGGAGGGCCTTGGACTTACCACAGGGCATGGTGCTTTGCCCTCTCTTAAGACTGGAGGAGTTATGGGGTAGGGTGTGTAGGGGGGAGTGGGAGGAGGGGAGGAAATGGGAATTTTGATTAGTATTAGTTTTAAAGTAATAAAAAATAAAATAATAAAATAAAAGTGTAAATCACTTAAAAATCAAAGCTGACTTTGAAGTTGGAAAATGGCTATTCTTCTGTAAATCCAGGCATTCTGTTAAAAGAAAAATTCAAACTTTCTATCTCATATCAGGAACAATCTGGTATGAGACACAAAGAAGAAAGAATTGAGGAAAAATGTTACTTTTCCCCATAAATGTTTTTGTCTCTATTGTACCTTTTGTTGAATATATGTCTTTATGAGTAATGTTTAAGATCAGTTTTGGGTACCAGCTGCTCAAAGTGATTCCAACATGGTTAGCTGACGTGGTGCTCCTTCTTACAACATTCTGGCCAGAACTACAAATAAGAATTTCAGAAAAACCCTATCGACTACTCAGAGACTATTTGCAGTTAGACCAGACAGGATTTTGAAACTTAACCATCATTTTAGTTTTACAGGATCCCATAGAAATCACATCGCCCCCATGACAGCTGGAAGTAATTCTAGAAGACAACATCCCCTCTCCTAACAAAGTTTGTCCTCGGGGTTAGGGACATTAATTAGGGGTTGATCATCACTGCTATAGGATTGGGATCGGTGTGTAAATCTTATAGGCTCAGGGATCTACTTTGGAGAAAAAGAAAAAGAGAAAAGGGGATATAAATATGATAAATTAGAAAGGCAGATTACTGAATCTATTTTGTAAAAGCAACTATTAGTTTTAAATGTTTTACATTTGTTTTACTTTTGTATATTATATACAAATTTGAGATTAATTTTGTTAAAACATATTGTACATACATTTCTAATATTTTTTTAAGTATTGTACCTATAAATCTCATTTAAGAATTTAATGTGAATTTCTAGTCCTTGAAAATTATGGCTAGTAGTCTGACTATTGAGAAGAAATTCCTTCTTGGTTTGTGCTAAGAAAAGGATTTGGCCATCTCCCTACTAGAACCCATTGATTCTATGACATCAAATAGTCAAAATGGATGGCTGTCAACTCCAACAGACTAGATCCTCTCTATGCTCAGGTTTACAGAAATTCACTTTCCCATTATTCTTCAGCAAGGCAAGACAATGATATCTTTCCCTCTGTGGAGGGAAAACTGGCACAAGCCTGGTGATGTGTTACTTTTCTACACTTGGGATGTCGCTACAGTAAAGCCAGGCTTCAGAATCTACTCCTCTACCACAGAGATACTTCATGGATTCAAATTTACCATTAAGTCCATATTGTCACAGAATGGGGTGGAGGAAGTGAAACAGAGTCAGACACTATCACCAAAATGCTGTATAGGCTTGTGGAGGGATGTTATAATGAAATTGCTAAGGGTAGTATTCAATAACATATGTAAAATCACACGAAAGAAAATTAAGCCAATTTACAAAAAGACTAAATGAGTTTTCAAATAGGAAAATGGGTAATAATGAAGAACTAATGGGTAATATTTCATAAATCAAACCTATAATGAAAACCAATGACATAAATGTAGGTATTTAACAGCAAACCTTAACCCCTGGAAGCAATACCACATACTGGAATTGAACTCACTCTTGCAAGGTCCAGTATACTGGAGATTCCTAGTCTATCAGAGCCAATTTTAAGTCCAACTTCTCTGTAGGCGGCCAACAGCTACTCCAAGACTCAAGGACAGAAGCCCAGTGCAGGCAGTGCCTCACATAGACTAGTTGCTAGGATTCTTCATAATGCCTCCTTGTGATGTCACCACAGCAACCGACCAATCATGGCTTGTCAGACCTGACAGAGGTTTTGATCAGGTTCTGTAGCACAACCACTGCCTTGAATATTATTCTCATTTCTGGGACCAAATCCCAGACCAGAATCAACTCTAGGGAAGAAGGTTTATTTGTGCACAGGCTTTCAAGAGACACTGAAGCCACGGTGGTTGGAGCACCTAGTTCCCTATAGAACTGGGTGTTAGGTGGCTGGTGAGCCTGCATTAGAAGTTCTCTATACCCAAGTGGATAGTTCCTCTAGCTGGCTCCATAACCATGTTACAGAAATTCCCAAACTAGAAACCCAGTGCTCAACACATTAATATACATTTAAAAAAAATCCCTGTGTTACTTTGAATTAAAACTGCCTCATACAAATGGGGCATTTGAACACATGGACACACAGGAGAGTTGGTGGGACATTTTAGGGAACTTTATGTGGTGCAGCCTTGGTGTCAGTGTCCATTGCTGGGATTGTCCTTGAGATGAGCAATCCTCGTCTCTATTTGCTGCTTCTGCCTCCTGCTTAAGTTTGAGGCTGTGACTCAGTCTCTTGTTTTTTCCTCAGGCTTCCAAATGGCTGCCAGGCCTGTGTCGCACCACCATGGGCTCCTTCCCTCCAAAACTAAGTCAGATATGCGCGTTCATTCTTCAGACTCCCTGCTTATGAACTTTTTTAGCTTTTGGGTTTTTACTTTTTTATTATTTCTTAAAAAGAAAACAACTATCTTTTTTCATTTTATATACCAATCCCAGTTCCAACTCCCTTCCTTCCTCTCATTCCCTTCACCGATCTCCCCATTCCACCGCCCATCCACTCCTCAGAGAGGGTAAGGCATATTGCTTTGGAAAAGTCCAAGGTCCTCCCTGCTATATCTAGGCTGAGCAAGGTATCCATCCAAAGAGAATAGGTTCCCTGAAAGCCAATACAAGCAGTAAGGTAAAATACTGGTACCACTGCCAGTGGCCCCTCAGTCTGTCCCAGCCATGCAACTGTAACTCACATTTAGAGGGTCAGTTTGGTCCTATGCTAGTTCCTTCCCTGCCCGGCTGGAGTTGGTGAGCCTCCATTAGCTCAGGTAGACTGTTTCAGTGGGTGTACCCATCATGGTCCCAACTTCTTTGCTGATATTCTCACTCCTCCCACTCCTCAACTGGACTCTAGGTGCTCAGTCCAGTGCTCTGTTGCAGGTCTATGCCTCTGTTTTCATCAGTTGCAGAATGAAGATTCTATGGTGATATGAAGATATTCATCAGTCTGACTACAGGGCAAGGCCAATTTTGGCACCCTCTCCTCTATTGCTTAGGGTCTTAACTGTAGTCATTCTTGTGTATTCCTGGAAATTTCTCTAGAGCCAGGTTTCTTGCTAGCCCCATAATGGCTCCCTCAATCAAAATATCTCTTTCCTTGTTCTCATCTCTGTCCTTCCTCCATCTCAACTACCCTGTTTCCTCACGTTCTCTTCCCCCTTCCTTTCTCCCCTCATCTTCCCCTTCCACCCTCCCTACTTCCCTGCTGCCATGCTCCCAATTTTGTTAGGTGATCTTGTCTATTTCCCCTTTTTAAGTGGATCTATGTATATTTACCTTAGGGTTCACCTTGTTACTTAGCTTCACTAGGATCATTAACTCTGGACTCATTATCCTTTACTTTTCACATGGTCTCCACTTATAGTGAGTACATACCATATTCTTCTTTCTGGGTCTGAGTTACCTTACTCAGGATGGTGTCATCTAGTTCCATCCATCTGCATGCAAATTTCAAGATGTCATTGGTTTTTACTGCTTATTACTATAAATGTAAGTGTGCTTCATTTTCTTTATTGATTCTTTGTTTAAGGGGCATCTAGGTTGTTTCCAAGTTCTGGCTATTATAAATAATGCTGCCATGAACATAGTTGAACAAATGCTTCTGTAGTATTTTTGAGCATCTTTTGAGTATGCCCAAAAGTGGTATTGCTGGGTCCTGAGGAAGGTTGATTCCCAATTTTCTGAGAAACCATCATTCAAATATTCAAAGTGGTTGTACAAGTTTGCATTCCTACCAGGAATGAATGAGTGTTCCCTTCATGCCATATCCTCCCCAACATAATCTTTCAATGCTGTTTTTAATCTTGACCATTCCGACTGGTATAAGATGGAATTTCAGAGTTGTTTTTATTTGCATTTCCCTCATGACTAAGGATGTTGAACATTTTCTTAAGTGTCTTTCAGCTATTTGAGATTCTTCTGTTGAGAGTTCTCTGTTTAGTTCTGTACCCCAATTTTAATTGGGTTATTTGGAATTTTAATATCTAATTTCTTGAGTTCTTTAAATATTCTGGAGATCAGTCCTTTGTCTGATGTGGAGTGGATGAAGAACTTTTCCCATTCAGTAGGCCGCCTTTATGTCTTATTGACTGTGTCCTTTGCTTTACAAAAGCTTCTCAGTTTGAGGAGGTCCCATTTATTTATTATTTCTCTCAGTGTCTGTGCAACTGGGTATATTTAGGAAGTGATTTTCTGTGTCCATGCATTGAAGGCTACTTCCCACTTTCTCTTCTGTCAGGTTTAGTGTGGTCATATCTATATTTAGGTTTTAAGCCATTCAGAATTGAGTTTTGTGCATGATGATAGATATGGACCTATTTTCATTCTTCTACATGTTGATATCTAGTTATGAAAGCACCATTTCTTGACAATGCTTCTTTTTTTCCATTGTATAATTTTATCTTCTTTGTCAAAACTCAGGTGTTCATAGGTGTGTGGATTAATATCCTGGTCTTCAATTCGACTCCATTCATCAACCCTCTGTTTATGCCAATACTGTTTTCATTAGTGTAACTCTATGATAGAGCTTCATTTTAAGGATTGTGATGCCTCCATAAGTTACTTTATTGTACAGCATTGTTTTGGCTATCCTGCATTTTTGTTTTTTTATATGAAGTTGATTATTGTTCTTTCAAGGTCTGTGATGGATTGTGTTGAGATTTTGATATGGATTGCATTGAATCTATAGATTGCTTTTGGTAGAATTGCCATTTTTATTATATTGATCCTACCTAACCAAGAGCATGGGAGATCTTTCCTTTTTTGGTATCTTCTTCACTTTCTTTCTTTAAATACTTAAAGTTTTTCTCAAACAGGTCTTTTACTTATTTGGTTAGTATTACCCCAAGATATTTTATGTTATTTGTGGCTATTGTGAAGGGTGATGCTTCTCTGATTTCTTTCTTAGCTTCTCTATCAGGACTACTGATTTTTTTTATTTCATCTTGTATCCTGCTACATTACTGAATGTATTTATCAGTTGTAGAAGTTCCCTAGTAGAGTTTTTGGGATCACTTATGTATACTATCATACCATCTGCAAATAATGAAAGTTTGACTTCTTCCTTTCTGATTTCAATCCCTTTTGATCCCCTTTTGTTGGCTCAAGCCAGAACTTCAAGAACTATTTTGAATAGATATGGAGAGTGTACAGCTCTGTCTTGTTCCTGATTTTAGAGGGATTGCTTTGTGTTTCTCTTTATTTAATTTGATGTCGGCTGTTGGTTCGAGATACATTGCTTTTATTATGTTTAAGTATCTTCCTTGTATCCCTGATATCTCCAAGACCTTTAACATGAAGAGATGTTGGATTTTGTCAAATGCTTTTTCAGCATCTAATTAGATGATCATGTGGCTTTTTTTTAGTTTTTTTATAAGGTGGATTGATAGATTTTCATTTGTTGAACCATCCCTGTATCTCTGGGTGAAGCCTCCTTGATCATGGTGGGTAATTTTTTGAACATATTCTTAGATTCAGTATGCCAGTATTTTATTGGTTATTTTTGCATCTATGTTCATGAGTGACATTGGTTTGTAATTCTCTTTCTTGGTTGAGCCTTTGTATTGTTCGGGTATCAGGGTAATTGTATCCTCATAAAAAAGAGTTCAACAATATTCTTTCTGTTTCTATTATGTGGAACACTTTGAGGAGTATAGGAATTAGCTCTTCTTGAAAGTTATGGTAGAATTCTGAACTGAAACAATATGACCCTGGGATTTTTGTTTGTTTGTTTGAGCAGCTTTTGAGGATACCTTCTATTTTTTTCAGGTTAAATATCTGTTTAAATTGTCCACATTTTCTTGTTTTAATATTGATGTGTGATACCTATCAAGAAAATTGTTCATTTCTTTTACATTTTCCAATTTTGTGGAAATCAGGTTATTGTAGTAAGACCTAATGATTCTCTGGATTTCCTCAGTGTCCGTTGTTATGTCCCCTTTACATTTCTGATGTCGTTAATTTGGATATTCTCTCTCTGCGCTTTTTTAGTTTGGATAAAGGTTTGTCTATCTTGTTGATTTTCTCAAAGCACCAGTTGCTTGTTTTATTGATTCTGTATATTGTTTTCTTTGTTTCTATTTTATTGATTTCTGCTCTCAATTTGATTATTTCTTATCCTTTTATGGTGTGGGAGAATTGTCTGTATTCTGTCAGTCATATTTTAATAAAACACTGATTGGCCAGGCAGGCAGTATAGGCGGGAAAGCCAGACAGGAAGTAGGGGTGGAGCAAAGAGACTGGGAGTATTCTGGGACACAGGAAGCTCCCTCCGTCACTCCTGCGCAGACCACCGAAGAGGCAGCATGTAACTTGCCCAGCTGAGAAAGGTACTGAGCCGTGTGCTAACATAGATAAGGATAATGGGGTAACATAAGTTATAAGAGCTAATAAGTAGCCTGACCTAATGGGCCAATCAGCTTTATAACTTATAAAGGTCTCTGTGTGATTGATTTTCTTTGGGACTTGCTGGTTGTGGGGTACTAGGCGGGACAGATACCCCAACAAGCTGGCCCCTCATGTTACACTTTTATCCCTCCAGGGTACGTCTGCTTCTTTTTGTTCTCGACATTTCAGGTATGCTGTTAAGTCACTTGTGTGAGGTTTCTCCCCTTTTTTATGTAGGTACCTAGTACTATGAACTTTTCTCTTTGCACTGCTTTTATAGTGTCCCATAGGTTTGGGTAGATTGTGCCTTCATTTTCATTGAATTCTAAGAAGTCTTTAAATTCTTTATTTCTTCCTTGACGCAGGGGTAGTTCAACAGAGCAATTTAATTTCCATGAGTTTGTTGGCTTTCTGTAAGTGCTGTTGTTAAATTCTTACTTTAAATCATGGCGATCCAATAAAATACAGGGAGTTACTCCAAATTTTGTATCTGTTGAGGATTGCTTTTTCTTGGTTTTCTTGGGTTTCTTTGAGATATTTATTAATTTCTTCCAATTTTTTGTTTGTCTATTCTTCCATTTCTTTAAGGGAGTTTTTCATTTCCTCTTTTAAGATCATCATTGCTTCATAAAGTTACCTTTAAAATCATTTTGTTTTGCTTCTTCTGGATTAGGATGATCAAGTTCTGGGTTATGGTGTTACCATGTTGCTATTTACAATGTTGGATGAATTCTTACATTGGAGTCGACCCATCTCTACCTTCAATTGATGCCGCCAGTGTCTTTCTTTGCCTATTGGTCCATTCCTTGCAGGGTCTGTCTGCATATTTGGGAACTGTTCTTGGTCACTCGGTACTGTCACTGTCTATGTCTCAAGAGTTTTGGAGCAGTCTACCTGCAGGAAACTCACCTGCTGGCTGGCTATAGAAGCTGATGCATGTGGGAGGGGGGCCTGCGATTTTGGTCCAGTATGGAGGACCTAGAGAGTGGGGTGTCCTGCCAGGTGGCTTTTCACTCATCTATTGGTCCTCTCTGGGTAGTAGCAGGCTGTGTTTTAGAGTTCCATTGTGTTTGCAGGGGGTTAGGATGAGGGTAATGGAGCAGCCTTTTTGCAGGCTTTTTATAAAGTTTTATGAAAACAGAAAAGTAACCAATAAACACGGGCTTTGCAAAAAGTGTTCCCACCCTTTCACATCCCACCCATGTTCCCCAGAAGTCAAGGCAGATTCATTGCTATCATTAGTCACAATGACCGAGTCTCTCCCACCCACCTCCACCAGAGAAACAATGACCCCTGCAAGTAGCCTCAATTCCAAATTCTTTCCCCTGCCA